>NW_026596120.1:17880012-17946985 GCF_907164565.1 Psammomys obesus
TCTTTCTTTCTTTCTTTCTTTCTTTCTTTCTTTCTTTCTTTCTTTCTATTTATTTCATGTATATGAATGTTCTGTCTTCACACACACCACAAGAGAGCACCAGATCTCATTATAGATGGTTGTGAGCCACCATGTGGTTGCCATGAACTCAGGACCTCTGAAAGAACAGCTAGTGCTCTTAACCACTGAGCCATCTCTCCAGCCCTGCACTTGTTATTTCTGATATGCAGGGAAGGTACATGGCACTAAAAGTTTTGTTTGTTTTAAGATAGAGTCTCACTAAGTAGCCCCAGCTGGCATGGAACTTGTTGTATAGACCACACTGGCCTTGAACTCAGAACTACCTATTGTGCCTCTGCAAACTCCCTAAAGATGTGTGCCACCACATCTTTAGCCTAGCGCTAAAGTTTTTAATTGGGGCTTGTAAGGTCTAGTCCATCAGCTTCTGGGTCAGGCCAAGGTACCTCTGAGTGCTTCATGATCAGTTGGGAAGTGTGTCCATGGGGAAACAGCATCAGGTCCTCAGGTTCTCCTCCTTTGTGATGATATAGCCTACATACACTCTTCTGTTCTCATCCTCAGCAATGAAGCAGAGGTAGGCCAGGAAAATCCACAAGAGATACAGTATTTAATTTGGTCATTTTGTGAAGCCAGATGAAGTTGTAGCATTCATTTTATCAGGTTCTGTGTTCTAGCATTTAGCATTACAGACACTCATAATGGTGGCGTGTAGAGTAGAGAGCAACTGAGAACAGAGAAGATGCTGTCTGCTTGAGGAGGCACCATGTGCCTCCAGGAATCGAGTTTAGCAACCAGAGCTGCAGGGCTGATTGATGGAGGTGGGGCAGGATGACAAGATCCTTTAAGTAGCTTTTTGTTAGGCTCTCAGATCTACCTTCAGTTTTTTGCCCCTTCACTAATTCCTACATTTCTCCTCTCTCCTCCCCTCACTTTTGTTTATGTTTTAGACGGGATCTCGATATAGCTCAAGTTGGCCTGAATGCAGTGTGTAGCTAAGGATAACCTGGAACTTCTCTTTCTGAGTACTAGGGTTATAAGAATGAGCTACATGCCTGTTTAGGAGGTGTTAGTGATCAAACCAGAACTTCACACATGCTGTGCAGGCATTCTACCAGCTAAGCTTTTCCAGACCCAGTTTCTCCTTTTAGAAAGTGGGAAATTTTTTGGTCTTTTTAGTGTATTTTTCCATTCTTGTGCCTCCCTTCCTTTTTTCCCCCTGTGTTAAGAATTGAACACAGGGCTTCACAGATACAGGACAAGTGCCCTGGCCCCTTAGTTAAAGGTCTATGCTTTCTTTGTTTTTGTTTTGTCATTGTATGTAATCCAGTTTGGCTTCAAACTTCTAACACTCCTGCCTCAATTTCTCAAGCACTGGGTTTACATGCATGTAGTACCACACCTGGATATATTTTAATCATTTTTTTATGTATTTTACCTGATTGTATGTGTGTGTACCATAATGTACCTTGTGCCTACAGAACCCAGAAGAGGGTGTCAGATCCCTTGGAATTAGAGTTACGAGTTTCTGTGAGCCATCTTGTGGATGCTGGGACTCGAACCTGGATCCTAGAAGAGCAGCCAGTACTCTTAACTGCTGACTCATCTCTCCAGTGCCATTTTTTGTTTTGTTTTGTTATTTGGTGTTTTTTGTTTGTGACAATTTCTCTGTATAATAGCTCTTGGCTGTCCTGGAACTAGCTCTGTAGACCAGGCTGACCTCGAACTCAGAGATCTGCCTGCCTATGCCTCTCAAGTGCTGGGGTTAAAGACATGCACCACCACACCCAGCTCCATATGAATTTTTATAGCTACAAATTTGTTTATTGTCAGGGCCAAGTGTACATGTGTGTGAAGGTCAGAGAAAAACTTCCAAGAGTTCTTTCTTTCCACCATATGGGTTATAGGAAGGGAACTCAGATCATCAGGCTTGGTGGCAAGCACCCTTACTGAGATTTATTTTATTTTAAATCAGGGCTGGAGAGATGGTTCAGTGGTTAAGGGCACTGACTATTCTTCCAAAGGACCTGAGTTCAATTCCTAGCACCCAGCTTGTGGCTCACAATTAATTGTCTGCAACTTCAGTTCCAGGGTCCTCTTCTGGCCTCTACAGGTAACTGGTAGCCATGATGCATAGATAGACAGTCAGGCAAAACACCTACACACATAAAACATAAAATCTCAAAAGAAAATTTAAATTAAGTGTATGTGTGTGTCTTTGAATGAATATATGTAAGTGTAAGTTCTAGGTTTTCCTTTGCTACATACACTGTATATACATATTCAGGTGCCCGTGGAAGCTGGAAGAGGGCAGGCAGTCCTGAGCTGACTGACAGAGTCTTGGGAACCAAACTCGAGTCTTCTGGCACACTGAAGTTATAAAGAGCTTTTCTTTTTAGGGAAATATTTTATTCTCTTTAATTAATTTATTATTCACTTTACATCTCGATCACAGCCCCCTTCTCTCCTCTCCTCTTGGTCCTACCCTCTTCCCCCATTCCCCTTCTTCTCAGAGAAAGCACCCCCCCCCCAACATTTTATGTCATATCAGGACTAGCCTTGTCTAGCCTCTTCCACTGAGTAATCCAACCAGGCTAAGTGATCCACCTGCAGACAACAGAGTTCATGTCAGGGACACCCCTCCCCAGCCCTCATCACTCCCACCCCATTACAATTGCTAAGGTATCTACATGAAGACCGAGCTGTCCATCAAGCACCATGAGTTTAGGAGGCCTAGGTCCAGTCCATGCATGCACTTAGGTTGGTGGTTCAGTCTCTGTGAGCCCCCATGGGCCTAGGTTAGGTGTCTCTGTTGGTCTTCTTGTGGAGTTCTTGTTCCCTTTGGGTCCCTCTAGCCTTCCACCAACTCTTCCACAAGATTCCCAGATCTCTGCCTAATGTTTTGCTGTGGGTCTCAGCATCTGTTTCAGTCTGCTGCTGGGTGGAGTCTTTCAGAGGACAGTTAGCTTGGCTCATGTCTGGTGGTCCCTGATAGAAATACTTTCTGTATTGTCTTTGTATGATCATGTTGAGTAACAATAATTTATAGTCAAATATAGAAAAGTGTGGACCCACCATTGATTCTGGGGTACTTAGTTCTATGTTTGCAAAAAGCAGGGGTAAGAATAGAGGCATGTGAGATAATGATGACTAATTGTTGCCTTTTTTTTTTTTTTCCTTTTAACAGTTCCGGCTCCCAACAGATTTGCTAGGCGAGTATCAGGTAAGATAAACTAACAGTATATATTATGATAAATACAAAACTATCTATGATTCTTTCATTCTGAGTAAATGTGTACATATGTTATTATAATTGGTCTCTTTGTATCTCATATTTTTCTATATTTACAAATAGAAAATTATTTCCAAAAGTGATTTTTCATGTTACTATTTTTATTTTTAAATATTTTATATTAATTACAGTTTATTCATTTTGTATCCTAACTGTAGTCCCCTCTCTAATCCCTCCCAATGCCACCCTCCCTCCCTCATCTCCTCCCATGCCTCTCTCCAAGTCCACTGATAGGGGAGGTCCTCCTCCCCTTCCATCTGACACTAGCCTATCAGGTCTCATCAGGACTGGCTGCACTGTCTTCCTCTGTGGCCTGGTAAGGCTGCTTCCCCCTCAGGGGGAGGTGATCAAAGAGCCAGCCACTGAGTTCATGTCAGAGACAGACCCTGTTCCCCTTACTATTTAACCCACTTGGACACTGAACTGCCATGGGCTATATATGTACAGGGGTTCTAGGTTATCTCCATGGGTGGTCCTTGGTTGGAGTATGAAGTCTCAGAAAAGACCCCTGGGCCCAGATTTCTTGGTTCTATTGCTCTCCTTGTGGAACTCCTATCCCCTCCAGGTCTTTCTATCTCCCTCTTCTTTCATATGGTTCCCTGCCCTCTGCCCAAAGTTTGGCTATAAGTCTCAGTATCTGCTTTGATACCCTGCTGGATAGAGTCTTTCAGAGGCCCTCTGTGGTAGGCTCCTGTCCTGTTCCCTGTTCTCTCCCTCTTCCGATGTCCGTCCCATTTGCCTTTCTGAATGAGGATTGATCATCCTACCCAGGGTCCTCCAGGGTCCTCCTCCTTGCTTAGCTTCTTTAGGTGTACCATGTTACTATTTTTAGCATCCTAGATTATGCTGCGATTAAATTTTCTTGAGTTTTTGAGTCACTTGAATTATGTCTTTAGTTATAACATGGAAAGTAATATTCTCTGGCGAGAGACTGAATTTTGTCTCGCCTTTTCTCTTTTTAGAGGCAGGGTACAGATAGGCTGTCAGGGAAAGGTGTCCCAGATAGGTTTCTTCTGCACTACTATCTTAAAAATAAGCAATTTAGTTACAAACAGTACTTTAGCTCACTTTATTTGATGCTCCTGTAGTTGTTCAACAAAAAATTAATGCTTTCAGAATACAGAAAATCTATTTGTATTCGTATTCCCCACCCTCCCCTTTTGGAGTTAGGCCCTTATATACCCTAGGCTGCCCCTGACTACCCTCTGTGTCCAAGGATGACCTTGAGCTCTGGTCACCCTACCACAGTGCTTGGATGATAGGCATGTGCCACCATGCATTCAGCACTGGGGATGAAACTGTACTCTGTCATCTGAGCTAAATCCCCAGGCTTGTTTATTTATTTGGTCTTTTGTTTGTTTTTTGAAACAGGGTTTCTCTGTTTAGCCTTGGCTATTCTGGACTCACTTTGTAGACCAGGATGGCTTTGAACTCACAGTGATCTGCCTGCCACTGGAGTGCTGGGATTACAGGTGTACACCATTGTACCTGGCTTTTTTTTCTTTCTTTCTTTCTTTTTTTAAATTTATTTATTTATTATGCATACAATATCTGCATGTATGCCTTAATATAAGAAGAGGGCACCAGATCTCATTATGGATGGTTGTGAGCCACCATGTGGTTGCTGGGAATTGAATTCAAGACCTCTGGAAGAGCAGACAGTGCTCTTAACCTCTGAGCCATCTCTCCAGCCCTTTTGTTTTCTTTATGGGACTAGCTTGATAAGATTTTTTTTTTCTTTTATGTATTGTGTATTTTATCCAGCAGATAAAAAAAATACTTTTATAAAAGCTGAAGAACCACACACAACAAGGCATGCAAAGGGAAAGATCCCTGCAAAGCAGAGGGAGGGGTGGACTATGGAAATAAAAATCCCAAATTATTATTTTTTAAATTTCTTTTTATTTTCATTTTATGTGTTAGTGTGTTTTGTCCACGTGCATGTCTGTAAACCACATGCATGCCTGGTGCCCCAGATGGCCAGAAGAGGGTGTTAGATCCTCTGGGACTGGAGTTACAAACCAACGTGAGTGATGTCCCATGCAGGTGCTGAGACTTGAACCTGGTTCCTCTAGAAGAGCAGCCAGTACTTTTAACCACTGAGACATTTCTCCAGAAACCCAAATTATTTTTTTCATTTATTTATGAATTTAATCTCTGATCTCAGCCTCAGATTATTTTTTAAATAAGTTTTTTTTGTTGATATTTTTATTTGGCTTTGTTTATTTGAGACAGGGACTTACTATGTATCCAAGGAAGGATTCATGAATTTTTGTTTTTGTTTGTTCATTTGTGGTTTTTGAGACAGGGTCTCTCTGCATAGCCCTAGCTGTTCTATTACTCACTCTGTAGACCAGGCTGGCCTCAAACTCAGAGATGTACTTGTCTCTGCCTCTGCTTGTGCTGGGATTAAAGACATGTGCCAGCACCATCTGACCTGGAGTCAGATTTTTAAAGCACTGCTTTCTTTTGTTTTGTTTTTGAGACAGGACCTTGCTACACAGCCTGGGCTTGTCTTGGAACACATGGCAATCTTCCTGCCCTCAACCTTCCGGGTTCTAAAATGCAAGCATATACTACCGAAGTGCTGCTTTCTTGGTACAATCTCAGATTAGTTTTAACTGTCTTTGAAATGTATCAATTTCAAGATTTTGTTCATTAAAAATAAAAAGAAAAGAAAACAGACTTCTTATATATATATATGTTGAAGCTTTAAAGTACATTAAGCAGAAATCTGTTAGCATCTGGGTCTACACAGTGAGTTTCTGACTGGTGATAACTGACATGCTAGTTCGTTGGGAATCTGGTCCTGGGTCAGTCTTTTATTTCTAAGTGATAATCGCTTTATTAATATCACTGCCATGTAAGGTTTGTGTGCTTACAATGTACTAAAATAGTGTGCTATATTTTTTCTTCTATAGTTACCTTAAACTGAAATGTCACTAACTGTTGCTTAATGTAATTTATAAATCCAGTGATAAACTGGATTATGCCTCCCCACCAAATTATATGTTGAAGTCATACCAATATGATTATAATTGAAAGTGCAGCCTTTAAAGGGTAATAAGGTTATAAGAAAATAGGACATTTGTCCTTATAAAAAGAAGATGGGGGAGATGGCCACCTGGAACATGCTTGTAATAAAAGTTTAGGGAACTGAGTTGGATCACTAGCACTGACATAAAAGTTTAAGTGTGGCAGCACACATCTGGAATCTCAGTGCTAGGGAGGTAGAAGACAAGTGGACTCATGCAGCTCACTGGCCAGTCAGCCTAGCTGAAGCTGTGAGCTACAGGTTCTGTTAAAGACCATCTCAGAAAATAAGGAAGCGGCCTGGGGTGGTGGAGCAGGGGGATCTTTGAAACCAGCATGGTCTACATAGTGAGATCCATAGTGAGACCCTGTCTCATATATACTACATATTAAATAGATAACTAAGGATTAGAGTGAATGAAAAAGGTACCCTCTCACACATGGGAACATGTGCATACACATGACTCCCATGCTTTCCTTTTTCTTCTAAGATTATACATTTTTTAACTTCCATTTTTTCCTCTCCAATTTCAGTCTGTGCAGAAACCTTTAACCCTGATGAAGACGACGACGATAATGATCCAAAGGTAAGAACTAATGCTAAAATTATATGTAGAATTGTGTTTCCTATTGATTCTCTTCTTCTACATTCCTCAAATAAATCACTAATAGTGAAAGTAAGTATGAATTAAAATCTCTGAGAGGTCACATGTTCTTTCTCATATGCAGACCCTAACTTTTAATATTTGTATGCCTGCGTGAGAGTGGTTATAAACAGACAACCACAAGAGAGCCACAAGAGGTGTAGAGGAAAGTTAAGGAGGAGGGCAAAAGGACATCTGCTATGTAAAAATGAAAAGGAGGTACAAAGGCCAAGTTGGGGGTGGGAATGAAGGGGAATTGGAGAACAGAGGAAGGAAGAGAAAGAATAAAAATAAATTTTGTATGAAAAATACCAAAGAGAAACTCAATGTTTTATGACTAATAAAAATAAAATGTTAAAGTATCTATGGGATGCCACTTTTCAATAGATTGAAACCAGCCCTGTTTGACAGTTTGGTCTCTCTAAGGCTTTGCAGAAGCCTTAGACCTAGTTAGTGGACATAGTCAGGCTCAGCAGTTACTAGGGAGAATTTTTCCTAAAGGTGCACAAATGGGGGTCATTATATTGTTATAATAGTGAAAAATGGAAAACTTAATGACTCTTACTGAAGGATTGTCACCTACAATCCCTAATCTCCTATTGCAAATGTATGGAATTGGTTCTCTTTTTCCACTTTTATATGGGTTCTGGAGATTGGGCTCAGGGTGCCAGGCTACCGCAGCAAGCACCTTTACCTGCTGAGCCCGCCCTTCATATTGCAAATTTAACATACATGTTTCTAGTAAAAACCATGTTTAGTAATAGGTCTCTCAATTATAACATCAATGTTACATTGTAATATTTCTTTTTAGTTCAGCAAATATTTTATTTATAACAATAATGGGTTTTTTGTTTAGTTTTATTTTGTTTTTATGAAACAGGGTTTCTCTGTGTGAGAAACAGGGTTTTTCTTGGCTGCCCTGGACTCACTTTATAGACCAGGCTGGCCTCGAACAGAGATCTGCCTGCCTCTGACTCCTTGAGTGCTAGGATTATGGGTATGTGCCACCACGCCTAGCTTATAGTAATAGTTTTAAAGCACCTACTAAATGAATTTAAGGTACTGTTTTGGAGACTATATATTATTTAATTCTTATGATAACTAGTTTGTAAATACTACTATTACTGTTAATAATATTTTTGTTAGTTTTTTGTTTTGTTTTTCAAGACAGGGTTTCTCTGTGTAGCCTAGGCTGTTCTGACTCACTTTGTAGACAGGCTGGCCTCAAACTCACAGGGATCTGCCTGCCTCTGCCTCCTAGAGTGCTGGGATCATAGTCGTGCACTTCTGCGCTGGCTTGTTTTTAGCCTGTTAACCGTAGCTTATATAGCTGTTGTTAATTACCATTGCCATTTAGAAGTAGACAACATGAACTCCTGGGTTTTTTTGTTTTTGTTTTTTGTGTTTTTCAAGTATTCTTTGTAGGCTGGAGAGATGGCTCCAGTGGTTAAGAGCACCTGCTGCTCTTGCAGAGAACCCACATTCAATTCCCAGCACCCCACAAGTGGTTGACCACCTTATACTCCCTGCTCTGAGGGACTGCGAATCTCTGGCCTTTGCACTCAAATGCACTTAACCATATACTGACACACATAAACATGATTAAAAATAAAAATAATCTTGATGAGCCTGGTGGTGCACACCGGTAATCCCAGCACTGGGGGGGGGGGGGGGGGGGGCAGAGGCAAATGCCTCTATGAGCCTGAGGCCCAGCCTGGTCTACAAAGTGAGTCCAGGACAGCCAAGGCTACACAGAGAAACCCTATCTTGAGGAAAATAATAATAATAATAATTTTCTACCCGTACATTTTCCCATCGTAGATCATAGCAGTATCACTGTTGAGTTGGAGTCATCCTTGACTCTTGTTTTTGTTTTTGTTTTTTTTTTTATCACTTCATCTAGTTTTTCAATAAATTTAGTGGTCACCGTGTTCAAAATATATCCAAACTTTTCCACTTCTTCAGACCTATGTGGTTACCACCCTGGATCAAACCGCCACCATATGGGACTACAGTAGTGTAAGCTTCCCAGCTTCTCCTATACCCTTACCTTCCTCTAGGCCCAACTGTAATCCTAACCCTAATTTAACAGCCAGTGTGATCCTTCAAATACTAGCTCTCTTTCTGAACTGATAACCTCAAACTACTCCAAAGTTGTTATAGAAAGTTCCATTCATTCTATGACCTATGTATAGTGTCCTCTATGAATGTGGACATCCCTCCCCCACTGGCCCAATCTGACCTTTCCCTGTCTGCATCAGTCTCATCTTTCTTAGTTACTTGTCAGACCTGCTCTTCATTCTCACACCATACAATGCCTTGCTCTTCCCATGGCAACCTCAGTACTTACTCTCTCAAGTTGTTGCTTCTGCGCAGCTGTCACTTCCTCAGTGGGACCCCACCTAGCCAGACGTAAACATACTCTCATACTTACCTCCCTGCTTACTCACTGTCCTTAATCTTGTCAGTCTCCATCATATTTTATGTGTTCTTAGAGCATAAAGGCATACAGTTTTATCTCTGTGTTCACTGTTTTCTCCAGAGCTAGCAGAGTGCCTAGAGGTTAGTAGATGTTCAGTACTTATTGAAGGGACAGTTTATAGCTCTCTGCTGTCCAGATGAGAAGCTAGAGGCTCCCAGGGGACAGCTGATGATTGCTAGCCACACAGACAGCAGGTTGCTCTAGAGTTGTGCGTCTCACGCCTGTATATCCTGTGTATCACATTGCTTCTCCGTGGCAGCGTACTGCGTGCTGCTTTTGTAGAATTAGAGTTGTAAATATGTGTGATATATGTAAAGTGTGGGGGTGTATGTATATATTCTTTGGGTTTTTCTTTTTCACTTTTTAGGGGAAAAATACATTTTTCAAATGGGATAAAAATATTGTCTTGGCTTTGTTTCAATTGACAGGTGGTATATCCCAAAACTGATGAGCAGAGATGCAGGCTTCAGGACGCTTGTAAAGATATTCTTCTTTTCAAAAACCTTGATCAGGTAATGTTTTAAAAAATATTTCGTTATGATATTTCAACTCTTTTCCTATTTAGCACTTAATCAATTTTTATTATGTAAGCTGCAGTTTAAGCATACATTTTCAGATATATTTATAAAAAATGCCTTTATTCTGTTGATTACTACAACAATGACACAGTTTTATTGTTTTGTTTTGTTTTAAGACAAGGTCTTACTACATAGCTTGGCCGGCAATGGAATTCCCTATGTCAACAGGCTGGCCGCAAACTCAGAGAGACCCACCTGACCCTGCCTCCTGAGTGCTGGGATTAAAGTCATACACTACAACACCTACTGAAGACATGGTTTTTAAATGCCTTCAGTAATACCAATAATTTAGAAACATATCAGTAATTTAGAAACCATGCAGTTTAGTTATGCTGCTAAGAAATGCCAAGGTAACACGATCCTGTCTTAGTTTAGAGGGTCTACATTTATTTGGCAAAGGAATTGGTTTTCATAGAGATGCTGCTATGTGGTTCTTATCACCATAGCAACTAATCCACTCAAAGTAGTGATTGTGTCTTATGCTTCACATATGGGACTCCTCTTGGAATGGCTTCAAGATTTGTGTACTTGTAGGGTTTCACACAGGATATGTAGCTAAGTGTCCCTTTCAACCATGTGTGTATGTGTGTGTGTGTGTGTACCATGGTACACATGAAAGGACACTGTACATAAATCAGTTTTCTTCTTATGCTGTGTGGAATCCTGGGGATCAAATTCAGGTCATCAGGATTGTCAGCAAATGTCCTTACTTTCTGAGCCACATCACTGGCCCTCTGCTTTGTTTGTTGAGACAAGGTTTCTCATGGAACTCACTGGTTATCAGTTAGCCAGACTGGCCTCCATCAAGCTCTAGGAATCCACCTGTCTCTGCCCACCCTTGCTAGGGTTAGAGATCCACCACTGTGCCTTGCTTTGATGCAGGTGCTAGGGATTCAAACTTGGGTCCTCGTGCTTTTGTGATAAGTACTTTACTCACAAGCCATCTCCACAGCACCAGTTTTTAACATCTTGTCTGTAGCTATTCTCCTGTGCTTGGAAGGCCATGTACTAACGCAGCAGGAGTGACTGCGGCACTAGACCCGTTTCTGGGATTCCAGAGTATGCAGAGGTAGGAAGATTGTGGTTAGAATTCCCTTACGACTGAGCTCTTAGGGAAGACTGAGCGTCTCCACAGCTCTTCTGGGTGTCTGACTGCTTTTTGCTCCGAATAAAGGAAGTCAACCATTTCTGCTATTTGTCGACCTGTCTGTTAGTAGCCATATAGCTTATAGGACTACCTAAAACTTTGCTTAGAGCTTTAGTCTGAGATTGAATACAACAAGGACAGTGAGCTGAGGGAGTGACCTGTTTAGCTGGAGTACAAGACTTGTGACAGCTATTTTCCCTGAAAGATCTAGCCATAATCTGCTGTACAGCTTATGGAGGCAAAAGAGGGTGAATGGATCTCTGTGAGTTCGAGGTCAGCCTGGTCTACAAAGCAAGTCCAGGATAGCCAAGGCCACACAGAGAAACCCTGTCTCAAAAAAACAAAGAAAAAAAGAAATGACGAGGGGCTTTCTTTTTTCTTATTGTTAATAAAACCATTTGTCAATTTTGTACTGTCAGAGTTGTAGGAAAGTCATTTCCCAGTATTGGAAACACTTTCACCATTTTCTTACTTTTAACTAACTGATCTGAGTGTGGTGGAACACTAGGGGGCTGAGATGGGAGGATCTCAAGTTTGAAGCTGATCTGGGCTGCACGTCAAGACCTTGTTGGAAGGATAAAAGAAAGAAAGGGATTAGGGAGGGAGAAGAGAGGAAAAGAAGGACTCTGCCATTTTATATTAATAGTTTTCTTCCACGAAGAGTTGTTGTTTTGAGCATGTTATGTGTGGGTGGCATGCATGTTTGCATGTGTTTGGATCTGGAACAGAGGCTGGGTATTGCCTCCACTCCATGTATTGAGGTGCAATCTTTCATTGAGCTCAGAGCTCAGTTTGCCTGCTCTAGCTATCCAGCTTGCCCCAGGGGTCCCTTATCCTGCCTCATGGGCACTGGGTTATAAGGGAGCTGCAACACCCACCTCACATTTCTCTATGGGTGCTGGTGATCCAGGTCTCTGTACTTGCAGCCAAGTGGTACATTCATCTCCTTAGCCTTATTTTCTCCCATTTTTATAGTCATTTTTCATATTCAACCTTTTAACAATTATATTTAGCTGTTCTTGATCTACAACTTGCATATACCCATCCTTTGCCAAAGGGGTCAGTATACCCCTTCCTAAAGAACCAAACAGCAATCACATACTCACATATGTCATAGCTTTAGCTCTACAATCTGATATCGGCACATGACCCCTTGACTTCAATTCTCTGATGTGCGTATTAATAACTAGAGTTCGATTTATGGTTCTAGTTTTTTTTTTTTTTTTTTTTTTTTTGCACAATACTAGGAGTTGAACCTAGGACCTCACATATGCTCCGATGTGCTCTAGGTCTCCTGGCTGGCCTGACGTTCAGTTTGTAGAGCAGGATAGGCTTGAACTCAGAGAGCCACCTGCCTCTGTGTGTACCCATGCTCAGCCTCGACCTTCTTGTTTTTCATTTTGAGACAAGATCTCAATGAGTTGCCTGGGCTGGCCTCAAGCTCACTCTGTAGCCCAGGTAGTTCTTGAGGATAGCCACACCTTAGCTGATATCACAGGCCTGCACTGTCAGACCTGAGGGTAAAATGCACTAATCTTTACTGTACATTCAGGTGATTTTCACTCTGTTTAAATACTATGTAATTATCTAATCAGATAATCTAATTGTCTTCAACCTCAAGATGCCTTTCTATGATTAATCATGTTCCTCCCCATTTTGGAGGCAATTACCTTCCATTTATTTCATAATTGGTTAGTTTCATTTATTTTAGAATTTCATATAAATAGAATTATACAGCATGAATTGATAATATTATTATTTTTTCTTTTTTTTTTCTTCGAGACAGGTTTTCTCTGTGTAGCCTTGGATGTTCTGGCCTCACTTTGTAGACCAGGCTGGCCTCAGACTCACAGCAATCTGCCTGCCTCTGCCTTCCAAGTGCTGGAATCAAAGATGTGTGCCACCACGCCTAGCCCGTGTTTTTTTTTTTTTTTTTTTTAGACTGGGTCTTTCTACATAGCCCTGGATGTCCTGTAACTTACTATGTAGACTTGCCTGCCTCTGCTTTAGGAGTACTGGGTTAAAGGCATGTGCCATCACGCCTGGCACAGCATGTTTTGTCTGCATGTATGCCTGCACTCCAGAAGAGAAGAAGCCACCAGATCTCATCTATAGATGGTTATGAGCCACCATGTTTTTATTTTATGTGCATTTGTATTTTGCTTGCGTGTATGTCTGTGTAAGGGTGTCAGATCTTGAAGTTACAGACAGTAACTGCCATGTGGGTGCTGAGGATTGAACCTGGATCCTCGGGAAGAGCAGCCACTGCTCTTAACTGCTGAGCCGTCTGTTTAGCCCCACGGCATGTATTCTTAATACGAGGTTCTTTTCATTCATACTTTTGGGTTGCATTCATGTATATATATCAGCCAGAACTCAGCAATTAAAAAGAACATTTTAGATTTAATTTTACTTTAAGTGTATAGGTGATTTTGCCTGCATATAATATCTAAGTAAGGTCTTTGTTGTCTTTATTTTTTGTTTTTATTTAGTAAAATCACTAAGGGCAAAATTGTTGAGTTGTGGGGCTGGTTTAAAAGCACTGACTTCTCTTCCAGAGGACCCAGGTTCAAGTTCAGTACTCACATGGTGGCTCACGATTTAGTTCCAAGGGTCTGACATCCTCTTCTGGCCCATGAAGGCCCATGATGCATAGATACACATGCAGGCAAGACCACTATATAGTTAAAGTAAAATTAAATCTAAACTGTTTTTTTTCATTGCTGAGCTGTGGGTGAGCTACTGAGATGGTTAAAGATACTTGCTGCTGTAGCTGACAACCTGAGTTTGAGTCCCTCGACCTACGTGCACGTACGTTACACAGATTAAATGTGAAAAATTAAAAACTAACTTCTTAAAGGTTGCTGAGTGTATTATAGAGTAGGTATGCATTTGATTTTATATTTGAAACAGTCTGCTTGGGGCTGACAGGGTGGCTCAGTGGGTATAAGCAGTTGCTGTCAAGTAGAGAACTGACTTTCACAAGTTTGCTCTGAGCTCCACATACACACTGTGGCATATTCACCCTACACCTTCACAAGTTAATATATGTAGTTAAACTTTCATTTTACTCGATGCATTTTTGGGACCAGTTGATTGTGGCGGTCACCCTTTCTAGCCATGGAAGAGCATTCCTTATTTATTGGCAGAGCTCACCACTTGGTGATAGCAGGTTGTGACCTGCACGCGTAGCTCTGCACTGTGACGATGTGGGATGCCAGGCTGCTGGGTGCTCTGCTCTAAGCTGTTATTAAAATGTCTGTGGAAAAAAGCAATGAAGTCAGTCCGCCACATCTTTTCAAGTGTTTACCATTTTATAGTTCTGCTAACAAGGGGTTCTACACACCCTTCCTGACATCTTCAGGTGCTAGTGTTCCAAATTTTAGTTACTCTTTTAGATTACTTGTCAAATTTGTTTCCTAAATTCCCCCCTCCCTCTTTTTTTTTTTCCTTCAGCATTGGCTGGCCTGGAACACCCTACGTAAACTAGCCCTGAACTCAGAGATAGTCTGGCTTCTGCATCTTGGTTGCTGGGATTAAAGGCATGTTCACTGTACCTGGTGAAATGCTTGTTTTTTATATGCTTAATCTTGGGAGCATGACTTAGCTATACAAACATGAGGACATGAATTTGGGTCCCCAGCACCAAACATGGCCCCCATACCTTTATAACTGGAGCATAGTGGGGATGGAAACCTACAGATTCTCAGAGCTCACTGGCCTCCCAGTCTGGCCAGTTTGTGAGCTCTTGACTCAGTGAGAGCCCTGACTCACAGGTAAAGTAGGAAACAATCCAGGGAAGACACTCTGGCCTCCACGTGTATGCATGCATATTCAAGTACAAATGTGCAGCCAAAGATTTTAATTTCAAGTTTACAGTAAAGTCAGAAGAATAGCACCACGAACATCTTTCAGACAGTGTGTGGGATATATGCAGTGTGCGCACATGTGTGTCCAGGTGTAGGTGCCTGTGTCTTAAAAGGCAGTGCAGTCATCTGGTCGTCTTGTTCTGTCGTCCTCAGCCTCATGACCTTAAGACAGGGTCTCATGAGCCAGACACTACAGCTGGAGAAATCTCCTGTGTTTACTTTTCTCCTTTATTTTTGCTGGAGTTACAATCTTTATCTAGCTTTTTTATGTAGGTACTAGGGATTTGAACTCAAGTCCTCATATTTACACATTTAAGTTCTCTTACCTGCTGAGCCCACTCCTCAGCCCCCATATGCCTTTTAACTGTACCAGCTAATTAACGTTTCCATCATTTACTATTCTCCTCATAGTAAGTTTGTGACAGAGAGGGGAAAAAGAACTTTTTATGTTCTGAGCTTTTATCCATGTGTAACACAAAATAACCACAAAATTATTTTGGCTATATTTTTCAAGAATGAAAAGAACTTATTAATTATGCATTTTTAATTTTGTCTTGTGGGGATTTCAGTATCATGTAGCATAAGCTGGCTTCAAGTTCCCTTTGAGCTGAGAATGACTTCAAGTACTGGGATTATAGGCATATGCCACCGCACACAGCCGAGCAATTACTGCTGTCTTTCTTGTGGCGGTACTGGGATTGACCTCTTAGCCTAGAGCCTGCCAGGCAAGTACTCTACAACTGAGCTATATTCCCAGCTTTTTGTTCTGTTTCTCAGTTGAGGCACATGTTATGTTTGATTGTGATTATGTCATTTTTATTTCCTCTAGCATAGAATGATCCCCTTTCCCTAACATCTCATAACAGTTTTTGGAGAAGGCAGGTTACAAGAGAAACTACTCAGAACAAGAGCCATCCTCAGACCTAGCCTGAGATGTTGTTTAGTCTGAGTTATACATGAAAATTAGAATGTAGTACCAGTATTTTTTTTTTCTCCTTTTAGAGTTTGTTTTTTCTTTTTGGGGGAGGGGCCAGCATTTAGCTGGAAATTTTCAGGGAATGTTGGTCCACGTTTTACAGGAGTGCGGATGGCACACAGTAGCAAGCATTCTTTTTTAGTGTCTGTTAGTTTGTATGGTATTCAACACCCATGGGACTTAGGAATTAAAGATGCCTTTTGGCATTTTATTTTAGGAAGCATAGTCACAATGACAGAAGTTACATGGAATTTCACAGAAATAAAATCATTCCCCTCTCTAAGTTAAAGTTAGTATTCTTTTTTTTTTTTTCCCATCTTCTGGTCCCAAGAATTGAATATAGGGCCTCACATATTCAAAATATGCATTCTATGACTATGCTGTTCTGTGTAGGTACGTGTTGTAGGAGTGGGTCGTGTAGAGGCCAGAGGTCAGCCTTATGTGCCATTCTTTAAATACTGAGTACTTTTTTCTTTCTTTTCTTTTGGTTTTGTGAGACAGGGTTTCTCTGGACTCAATTTGTAGACCAGGCTCAAACTCACAGAGATCCACCTTCCTCTGCCTCCCTGAGTGCTGGGACTACCGGCATTTGCCACCATGCCCAGCTCTGTGTAGTTTTGTTTTGTTTTTTTGAGATATGGTGTCTTGTAGCCCATTCTTACTAAGTAGCTTACTTACTAAGTAGTACTTACTTACATACTTACTAAGTAGCCAAGGATGACCTTGAACTTCTTTTCTCCCTGTTTTAACCTCAGTGTAAAATTGATGTTTTTTGTGTTTCCTGCCACTCATTAATCTTCTTGTCTAACAGAAGGATTCCAACTCGAGGCTAAGACCAGTATTTGATCAGTATTGTTTCCTTTGTATTATATTTATTCATATAGTTGCTTTCTGGTTATGATATATAATTCTATGTTATGTGTAAATGAAGCTGTATTACTTGTTCATTAGATACCACTTATTAAATAACATTATGTGGTAAAATATTCTCCTCAGATTTGCCTCCTTTAGTCATATAAATTGATGAGGTAGAAATTAAACCATTTTTTTTAAGTTAGTACTATGCTGGCCTAAGCAGAGGTAAGCGTACAACTCTGCAAGATGTTATCTGTCCACAACAGACATCTCTGCTCTTTAGATTTAGTAAGCCTGTTCACGTCCACACCTTTAGGAAAGTGACACCACACAGTGTTATATACAGGACACTGAGCCATCCATGTAGATGACAGTCTTGTAGACACAACTAAGGAAATTGGAACCATGATTTAGATAGCCAGTTTTGGTCTAAGTTGTAGGAAAGCTTTTTTATTTTTATTTTAGTTAATGATTATTATGAGATGTTAATTATGAAAATGAATGTGTCTCACTGTGACATTTCCACATATAGAAATATCTCCTATTTTTTTTTCCTTTTCTTACAGTTCATAGTCCTTCATTTTCCGGTTATCTTTTTTGTTGTTCAGTTTTCACGAGTAAGAGAAAACACGCACTACTTCTCCTTCTGTGTCTGTTTCACTTCAGTTTCATCCATACAAACATAACATGATTTCATTTTTCTTTATTTGCCTCACTATGTAAATTTTCTTCACTCTCTCACATGTTGGTGGTCATATAGGCTGATTTCATATTGTGGCTTTTATGAATAGTAACATAAAATTATGAATATGTATTTTTTGTCTTCTGACTTCATTTCCTTTTGATGACTACCCAACATTGATATAGCAGGATCATATGCAGCTCTATTCTTAGTCTTTTGAGGAGCTTACATACTGTTTTCCATATCAGCCCTACTAATTTACATTTCTACTCCAGTATACAAAGGTTCCTTTTATTCACTTCCGCACCAGGATTTGTTAATTTTTTTTTTATAATACCCATTCTAATTAGGATGGCATGAAATCTCAATATAATTTTGGTTTGCATTTCCCTGATGACTAAGAATGTTGATATTGAGGCTCCCACATTTCTTTTTTAGAGTAAATCCTATATCTTCATATCACCTTGAAATCTGCCTAGAATAACCTTGAACTTCTTATGCTTCTATCTCCCCAGTGCTGGAATTAAAGTATTTATTAATTACAGCAATAGGAATCAAGCCCAGGGCTTCTTGAATGCTAGGCACTGTAACTGCTGAGCCATGTCCCGAGCCCACTGTATGTTTTTTATGAGACTTCTAGGACTCTCCTTGTAGACCAGGCTGGCCTCAAACTCACAGAGGCCTCTGCCTCCCACGTGCCAGGATTACAGGTGTGCACTACCCTGTCTAGCATTGTACTTCTTTTAATTTTTCTTCAGATCATTGAGTGTTATTTTAATTGGATAACCTTTCTTCATTTTTTAACATAATTTTGAGCTTCTAGGAAGTTTTTTTTTTTGCTTTTTAAATTTTTTTAAAAATAATTTTATACATTCACTTGTATCCCAGCTGTAGCCCACTCCCTCTTTCCCTCCCAATCCTCCCTTCCCTCCCTCATCTCTTCCCTGCCCTCTTCCAAGTCCACTGAGAGGGGGTGTCCTCCTCTCCTTCTGTCTGGCCCTAGCTTATCAGGATGGTTGCAATGTCCTTATCTGTGGCCTAGCAAGGCTGCTCCTCCCTCAGGGGGGAGGGGAAGCTCATGAGTTCATGTCAGAAACTTCTGGGAAGTTTTGTTTGATCTTTCTTTTCTGAGTTGATAGGAATTGAGCACATGCTAGGCTCTTCCACATGCCAGGCAAGTGCTCTGTGGCTGAACTTCACCTTCAGCCCTGATGCTTGTTTGTTTGTTTCGAGTTCTTTATGTATTTTGGATATTGATTCTCTGTCAAATAAGTTAGAAAGCTTTTTAAAGACAATACTACCTTAAAAGAATTGGCAAGCCAGAGCTGGGTGTGGTGGTGCACACCTTTAATCCCAGCATGTGGGAGGCAAAGATAAGTGCATCTCTGTGAGTTTGAGTCCAGACTGGTCTACAAAGTTAGTCTTGAACAGCCAGGGCGCTGTTATACAGAGAAACTGTGTTAAAAAAGCAAGCAACCAACCAACAAACAAATTGGCAAGCCAGGCTCAGGAGGCTGACAGGACAATCAAAAGTTCCACCACTGCTTGTGGTGGTGCATGCCTTCAATCCAAGCACTTAGGAGGCGGAGACAGGGAAAACTCTGAGTTCAAGACCAGCCTCTTTTACAGAGTAAATTCCAGGATAGCCAAGGCTACACAGAGAAACCCTGTCTTGAAACACAGCTCCCCCCCAAAAAAAGTTCCAGACCCACCTGGATAAAACCCTGTCAAAAAACAAAAAGAGGGCTTCACAATTGTGCTGTCTTCTGTTGAGGTCCAAAGTGAAATACTGCAAAGCTCATTTCCGATAGTTCTTAGGTTTCTGCTGAAATTTTGTCTGTGGTCTGGTATAGAGCCTTATTATATAGTCATACAAATTAGGATAAATACAACCTTTGTGTGTTTTTTCTGGGATTATGGATGTGTGCCACCATACCAGGATGACCTTCATGTTTTCTCAGCAAATGTAAAGTCATGTGTTCTCTTTGTGTATCTTAGGAGCAGCTTTCTCAAGTTTTGGATGCCATGTTTGAAAAGACAGTCAAACCTGAAGAGCACGTCATTGAACAAGGAGATGATGGAGACAACTTTTATGTCATAGAACGGTAGGAGATGCTTTGTAGATGTCTGGTCACACTTCCTTGAATTCCAAGAGGTCTAGAACCAAGTGAAGAAGCTTCCCAAAGCCTCTCTTGGACCACAGCTGTCTCTCTACTGTTATCCTGAGAGTCCTGAGTAAAACCCCTATTTGGGGGAGATAGCACAGTTGAAATCTTTCTTTTAGTTAGACAAAGAATGGCATGGTGCACTCTGCAGATGGGTCATTTGCCAGCGTTTAATTGAATTGATTCCCTGAAGAGTATCTGTGACTTTATTGTTGTGTGAATTTTTGGTTTTCAGTCTGATTTTATGAATGTACTTCCCTAACCACCATGCTTCAATACCAAGTGTAAGCCATATTGGGGAAAATGAAGTATTTGGGTTTACCTCCCTAACTTAGCTGCATCTTAGCATATTGAGTTGAATGTATTCTCCTGAAGAAGAATATGGCTTCCTTCTGACTCCTCAGTCTTAACAAAAGAGTCTCATCAGAGTTTAAGGCATAAAATGTTACCATACATTAATTTTTTTCAATTATTCTTTAATGTTAAAAATATTTATTTTTATTTATGTATATGCGTATTTACATAAATAAGTTTGTGTGTATGCATAAACAAATAAAATTTATGTGTAATGGGGTAGCGGGGTGTTGGGGAATGAAGCTTGTTCATTTGAGTACAGTGCCCACAGAAGTCAGAAAAGGGCTTTAGATCCCTTGGAGCTGGAATTAAAGACTTGTGCACTGCCTGACCAGGGTGTTGGAATCTGAAATTGAGTCCTCTAGAAAAGAAAGCAGTGTGTGTTTCTGACCATTAAGCTAGCTTTTCAACTCTCTTTTTCCTTTTAAAGTAACTTCAAAGTTTAAAAATCAAAACAAAACCCTAGGACAAATGGTATAGAAAATTCTTATAAGCTCAGCTCCCAGGTTAATGTAATGCCATATTTAGAATATCAAATTGTTCAGAATAAGTTAAAGAAAGCTAGGCATGGTAGTCTACACCTGTAATCAGTGTGACAGGGATGTGGAAGCAGAAGGTTCAGGAGATCAAGGTCATCCTCAGCTACATAGCAACTTCAAAGCCAGCCATTGCCATCTGAGAGCCTGTCTCAAAACAACACGAAGTAAGTTTGAAACATAATGTTTTGTTTTGTTTTGTTTTTTTAAATCTCTGAATACCTCCTCCTGCATTTTCTAAAAGCAAGGGAATTCTTTTCAGTATATAACAATTCTAAAATCAGAAATAAACATTTTTATGCTATTGCAACCAAGATGCAGGCCTTATTTAGAATTTCCTGAGTTTTGGGATAATTTCATTGGTTTTCGTCAAGTAACATAAATTTAGCTTATAAAAATTTTTACTTATTTTATTTTTTTACATTTATTCATTTGTTTTGTGTACATATGTATGTGAGAGTAGACATCAGGACAGCTTGTGGGATGGAGTCAAGTCTCTACTTCTACCATGTGGATCTTAGAGATTGAAAATACTCAGATTGTTAGGGTTGACAGCGAGTACCTGTACCAGTGAGGCATCTCACTGAGCCCTGTGAAAGGAAGTTTTAAATATTTTATTTGTGTGTATATCTGGGTGTCTGTGCATGCAGCACATATATGCAGGTGCTGGTCAAGGCCAGAAGAGGGCGGTGGGAGCTGTGGAGCTGGAGTTACAGACAGGTAGTTGTAAGCTGCCTGGCATGGATGCTGGGAACCTAACTTGGGTCCTCTTCAAGAACAGGAGCTCTTAACTGCTAAGTCATTTCTCCAGCCCTATTCAGATTTGTTTTGTTTTGAGACAGGGTTTCTCTTTGTAGCTTGGCTGTCCTGGAAAACTCTATGTAGACCAGGTTGGCCTCAAACTCACAGAATTTGTCTCAGGCCTATTTCTACTTCCTAAGTGCTAGGAGTAGAGATGTGCACCACCATTCCTGGATTTTTACATTTTAAAATGCTCTCTATGTATTGATGTTTTGCCTGTATGCCTGTGTGTGTACCACATGCATGCTTGGTGCCCACAGACACCAGAAGACAGCATTGTATCACTTGGGGCTTGAGTTACAGACAATTGTAAGCTGCCATATGGGTACTTGGAATTAAACCTGGGTCTGCTGGCAGAGCAGCCAGTGCTCCTAGCCACTAAGTCATTTCTCCAATCCCCTGTTCAAAAATTTAAATAGAAAAATTTGTAATTTCCTTGTTAACTTTTGGGTCTTTGATACTGGTGACTAATTTTTATAATTAAAGGAAATTTTCCTTTTTTTATGTGTGTGGATGTTTTGTCTGCATGTATGTCTGTGCACCATGACATGTGTACCTAGTGCCCACTGAAGCAAGAAGAGGGCAATTGACATCCTGGGACTGCAGTTACAAATAGTTTTGAGTTATCATGTGTGTCTGGGAGGCAAACCCTGGTCCTCTGGAAGAATTACCAGCTCCCTTAACGCCTGAGCCATCTCTCCAGCCCCAGAATAGTTGTTTTTGTTGTTGTTTGTTTGTAACTTTTGATGTTATATTGTCCGGTGGGTAGCCCTGAAGTCAAATCTTTTCAGTATCTTTATCTTTTTTGGAATGATTTCACAAGGACTTATGTGTGCATATGTGTTCATGTGTGTTTATGACTTGACATGTTAGTGTTGCTGCACCAATGTTAAGAGGTAAGAGGACACTTTAGGTGGTGTTGCTCAGGCACTGTCCACCTTATTTGAGGCAGGGTCTCTCATTGGCCTGTGGCTCGCTGATTAGCATAAGCTAGCCATCCAGCAAGCTCAGGATCTGCCTGTCTGCCTTCCTAGTGCTGGGATTAGATTTGCAGGCCACCATGACTGTTTTTTGTTTGATTGTTTGTTTGCTTGCTTGTTTCAAGACGGGGTTTCTTTCTTTGTTTAGTCCTGACTGTCCTGGAACCCAGGTATTTATGTGCCTCTGCCTCCCCACGTGCTGGGATTAGAGGTGTGCGGCCACCTTGGGCAAGCATGTAAGCACTTTGTCAGCTGAGCCATCACCCATCCCTCAAAGGGTCTCCTCGAGGCACTTGCTGATGTGTTGTTAGTTGTCTTACAGAAATTCTGAAAGGACTGTTTGCTTCTGCGGCGCATTGCACATGTCTGTTTCTCTAAATGTTAGTTCTGAGTGGGTTTTTTTTTTTTGAGCAATCATTTGCAAATAATAGGTAGAAAATTGTAAAATTAATCAGTTCTATTCTTGTTTTCAACAAACCATGAAAAAAAAGCCTTTACAGTTAGCTCAGTATTCCACAGAATAGTTGATAAAATTCAAGTGTTCTGTTGATAAAATTCAAAGATGTTGATAAAATTCAACATCTTTGTGTAATAAAGATACAAGATAACAGTGGCTTATCCCTGCAAACATTCAGAAAGCTAAGGCCAAAAGAGTTCAAAGGTACTTGGGTTAGGCTAAAAGACCCTGTACTCCGTCCATCCACCCAGAAAAGACTGAGAATAAGAAAGGGTGCCTTTGCTCTCTTATTTCTAGTCAGTATTGTGCTGAAAGCCTTATCCAGTGTAATAAGGCAAAAGTAAGGAAGAAAAACTTCCTTATAGACTAGGAAAGAAGTAAAACTCTTTACAGGAATAATCCTTAGGAGTGCTACAAAAAAGTTACTGAATTGAGTAAATCAATTTATCAAGTCAAATGCAGGACTGGAAACATGGCTCAGCAGTTAAGAGCACTGGCTGTGCCTATAGAGGGTGTGTGTGTGTGTGTGTGTGTGTGTGTGTGTGTGTGTGTGTGTGTGTGTTCAATTCCCAACATGTACATGGCAGCTCACAACTATCTGTAACTCTAATTCCAAAGGATTGGATGCCCTCTTCTGACTTCCATGGGTACTGCATATACATGGCACAAATATTCATGCAAGCAAACACCCATGCATATAAAATTAAAAAAATAATAACAAAGTCAAATGTAAAAATCATTGTATGTTGGTTATTCTCCTCCCCTCCCCTTGGGACAGGATGTTATATATCTTAGATTCACTTTAAACTCCTATAGAGCAGAGGATGATCTTGAACTTCCGATCCTCCTGCCTCCAACTCCCAAACTGCTGTAATTACAGACATGCACCACTATGCCTGGTTTATCTAGATCTGGGATCAAACCCAGGGCCTCCTCCATATTAGGCAAACATTATCTGAGCCATGTCCCCACTCTGCCCCTGTTATGGTTTATATGTATCAGTCATTTCTCAAGCTTATCAGCAGTAATTAATTATGTCTTGTCATTCTTCTAGGGGAACCTATGACATTTTAGTAACAAAAGATAATCAAACACGTTCCGTTGGTCAGTATGACAACCGTGGCAGTTTTGGAGAACTAGCTCTGATGTATAATACCCCGAGAGCTGCTACCATTGTCGCCACCTCAGAAGGCGCCCTTTGGGGATTGGTGAGTGAGAGAAATGCATGGTGTAGTGTTAACTGTCTCTTACGGCCAGCTGTCAAAGGTCTAATGTAAATGTATATTTTTTTCCATTTTCCTCAGTGATTTAGCAACACATCTTTTAAGTTAAAGAACTCTGAGTGTCTATATCCTTGTAGTGACAGAGCTCTTGCTACATTTTTGCTTGTTTTTATTAGGCAGTTAAAGGTAGACGAGGTAAACCTCTACTAAGTAGCCCAGGAGAGCTGTAGAGTGAGACCCTGTCGCTTACAGAGATGCACACACAAAAGAGGAGGAAGAGGAACAGTAGTAGTAATGGTGGTGTCATGAAGCCCTTTGCTATCATTTTCTGTCTCTAGTTGTATCAATAGCAGTTGGTTCTCTGTTCAGCCATCCACTCGTCCTTTTCTCTATAGCTGTATCCAAAAGACTTAGGTCATTAGGCGCGCTAATGACCATATTTAGGGAAATGGGATTTTGGATTATCTTAGGGAACACATTGTCTTCAGTAAAACACTGTAGTTCTTGTATCATGTTGTTCACTGTCTGTCTTGTTTCTTTATACATTGTTGTGTATCTATAATCTGCAACTCTTTCTTCAAAAATATCTTATAGTACAGATTGCATATTTTGCCTTTAAAATAAGGATATCTGTAGTCATTTATACTTATTTTATAAGTATTCATTTATGTCATAGAATTTATCTTTTTTATTAATGGAAGAATAATAGATCAATCAAAATTTTCTAAATTTGGTAAAAGATATAAGTATATAAGTGTGTATTTGTATATATAACATATATATTAGTTAAGAATAAGTGAATTCTGCCAGGCATGGTAGCACACGCCTTTAATCCCAGTACCTGGGAGGCAGAGGCAGGTAGATCTCTATGAGTTCAAAGTCAAGTCTGAATTTCACAATGCAAACCAGGCCTGAAAAGAGCCTACAAGAATTAGGACATTCTCCTTTGAAGGATAAAGGAATGGCCAAAGACAATTCAGAAGAGAAACAGTAAAAGAAGGAAACTTAGGAGGCTGGAGAGCTGGCTCAGAGGTTAAGAGCACTGGCTGCTCTTCTAAAGGTCCTGAGTTCAATTCCCAGCAACTACATGGTGACTTGCAACCATCTATAATGAGCTCTGGTGCCTTCTTCTGGTATGTAAGTACTATACTGTATAAATATAATAAATAAATAAATCTTTAAAAAAAAAAGGAGGAAATGTAAAGATACCATAAACCAAGAAAGAACAACAAAGAGTAAGCACTGTTAAACATAGTGCCCAGCCTTATTTCAGTGTAAGACAGTTTAAGTAAGAGTTTTTGCATAACTGGGATGGTTGTTGCGCAGTAAGTAGTATTTGAGACAATTACATTTTCTAAAGGAAGAGAGGCCAGATTGAAGTAAAACCATGAAGATAATAAGGTTTGCTAGTACACTGCTGTGAATTACATACAGATGTATAATGTAAGCCCAGAGAAACCTCTAAGAAGGTCTATAGTTGAATGCAGTGGTGTGTTTCTTAGTCCTAGAAACTCAGAAGGCTTGAGAAATGAGAATTACTTAAGCCCAGCACTTCAGGTTCAAACTAGGCAACATAGTGATACTCCCATCTCAAAAAAAAAAAAAAAAACAAGTTCATAAAAACAAATTTTATAAGCCAGATTCCAAAAAGTATTCAAATAACCCATAAGAAAGTAGGAAAAGTGAAATAAATAATATAAAACAGAAGAAACAAACAAACAAACCAAAAAAAAAAAAAAAAAAAAACCGGGAACAAGCTGGTTGTGGTGGCATATGCCTATGATCCTAGCTCTCTGGGACAAAGAGGCAGGTGGATCTCTGTGAGTTCAAGACCCAGCCTGGTCTGCAAAGTGATTCCAAGGGAGCCAAGGCTATACAGAGAAACCCTGTCTCGAAAAACCAAACCAAAACAAACAAACAAAAAAACAAGGAACAACAGAAAACATAAAATGGTAGGTGCAAACCTTAATGTGAGTAATTAATATGTAATCTAAATGGGCCAGTGGCGGTATAGTCATAATCCCAGCACTTAGACAGAGGCAGGAGTATTGCTACAAACTTGAGACCACTTTTTACATAGACAGGGCTGCAAAACAAGACATTGTCTCAGTAAAACAACAAGGTCCATGAAATGACTTAGCAAATAAAAGCTTTTTGTTTTGTTTTTGTTTTTCAAGACAGGGTTTTGCTGTATAGCCTTGGCTGTCCTCTATCTCCTTGAGTGCTGGGATCACAGGCGTGCGCCACTTTTTCTGTACCAGTCTGACATCCTGAGTTCAGTCCTCAGAACCCACAGTGGAAGGAGAGAAGTGACTTCTGAAAGTTGTCCTCTGACCCTTACGAATGCACCTGCACTGGACACCCCCCACACAATAGTGAGAAATACAACTTTTGTCCATTTTGCAAGAATAAGAATGGGTTGGAGAGATGGCTTCAGTGGTTAAGAGCCCTGGATGCTTTTCAAGAGGACCAGATTTAATTCCTAGCACTCACATAGCAGCTCACAACTATCTGTAACTCCAGTTCCCTCTTCTGGCCTCTGTGTACACCGGATACAATGATTATATAGACCTGTATGTAAACAAAACATCCATGTACATAAAATTTAAAAATAGAAAGAACAAAAAGTAAACATATATGCCAATTTAAAAAGACTACCAGACTGGATTTAAGAAATGATCTAGCCAGGCATAGTGGCGCACACCTGTGATCCAGCACTTGCGACAGCTGGATCTCTTGAGTTTCAGGCCTGCCAGGGCTACACAGAGAAGTCCTGTCTCAAGTCATTCATTCCCCTTCACACCAAAAAACAAAAGCCAGCCATATGCTGTCTAACAAACTCAAATACAATAATAAAAGGATAGAAATAGATACACCATGCAAATGTCAATAAAAAGGGATAATCATACTAATATCAGACATCAGAACAAAGAAAATTACAGAGACAAAGAAGAGCAAACACTACAGGTGCAGTCTACCAGGACGGCATAGCAATCCCAAATATGTGTACAACGAGCAACAACAGAGCTTCTGGGTAATTAAGCTAATAGGAGATCCAGACAGATCTTCATGACAGATGACGAAGGCTGTCCCGAGACACTGATAGAACTGCTTGGCAGGAAATCAGCAAGGATATAGAAGAGCTTAACTATGCGAACCAGCAGGATCAAATTGAAATTTGTATATGACACACAGTGGAATATATTCTTTTTAAAAGAACATGGGTGGCCACCATAATAGACCCTGTCCTGGAATATAAAATTAATCTTACAAATCAAAAAATAGAAATCAGTATTTACTCTTTAGCCATAAAAAATGGAGATCATGAAAATCTCCAAACATTTGAAAATTACATAATACCCACCTTTTTACGTTTTAATTTTTTTCTTCACAATTTATTCATTATATATCCTTATTGAAGTCCTCTTCCTCAACTCCCCCTCCTCCCTCTTTCCCCCATCCCCTTTCGCTAGTCCACTGAAAGAGGGAACATTCTCCAATATTACCATCTGCCCATAGCTTGTTAAGTCTCATCAGGATGTCTGGATCCTCTTCCTCCGTGGCCTGGCAAGGCTGCATCATCAAGGGTGAGTGATCAAAGAGCATGTCTAAAGTCCTGGAGAGATCAGGGATTCAAGGCACTTACTTAAACATACTAAAGGCAATATACAGCAAGCCTATAGCCAACATCAAACTAAACAGAAACTTAAATCAATCCCACCGAAATGAATGAAAAGGCAGGGCTGCCCACTCTCTCCACATCTCTTCAACATAGTGCTTGAAGTCCTTGCTAGAGCAATAAGACAATTAAAGGAGATCAAGGGGATTCAAATCGGAAAGGAAGAAGTCAAAGTATCACTATTTGCAGATGATATGTTAGTGTACATGAGTGACTCCAAAAATTCTACCAGGGAACTCCTACAGCTGACAAACACCTTCAGTAAAGTGGCTGGATACAAAATTAACTAAAAAAAAAAAAAAAATCGAGGCCCTCCTATATACACAAGGCACTCTTAATATAAGTGAATAATAGAAGTAAAAAGTAAAGGCAATGGAAATTATTTAAGGATATAGTGGGCTATAAAATAATCTCCCTTCTGGCTTGAAATAAGAATTACAGACATAAGAAAAGTGGCTGCGTCACAGCTTGACACAAGTTGGATGCCCAGAGAATACTAGTAGCTGCTCTCTGTTGAACATGGTGCTGGTCTTTAAAGATCCTTTTCTAGGATCCCAGCTCTGCTGTCCTGTTTGAAGCCACTTCAGTCTTTTCTTCTCCCTGATGTGAAGCTACTGACCCATGAAGATGCCTCTGGGCTTCTGCTTTTCTCCTGCTTCAGTCTGTCTTGGAGCTTCAGTCCTATGTCCAGAAATGGAACTTCCAGAAAGTTCAAAGACAAAACTTTTGAAATACTTGCTGAGGATAAGCAAGGAGAATGGTGGTGTCACAAAGTTCCTTTCACTGGATTCTACATTCCTGCTTAAATGAGCCATTGCACTCAGTCAGAAGATAATTCCTGTTAGTCAAGAGCAAAAGTAGCATTGCTTTTCTCATTTGAACTCCAGGGCTGTTTGCCCTCTTGTGCGCTTGCTGCCTGTGGGGCTTTCCTCTTCACTGTTCTGTTGGGCTGCTACTCAGAATTTAGGTCGGCATCTTAGACGTCTTTTATGCTGTTGACAGCTATAAGTGCTAGCCTTGCACAGCATCAAATGGGAGCCCTGGGAAGTACAAAAGCATGCCCACAGAGGATTGGGCTAGCCTGGGATGTAGCTTAGTTGGTGGAGTACAAGGAAGCCCTGGATTCAGCCGCCAGCTCTGCATAAAACCAGGCATGGGAGCATGTTCTCTGGTTACATGGTAAGTTCAAGAGCAGCCTGGCTTACATGAAATCTTATCAGTAAATAAGTAATTTAAAGGGGCAGGAAGCCTAGTACATAAGTCACTGAAGAAAGTATTTGTTCTTTTATTGTTGTTGTTCAAGACAGGGTTTCTCTGCGTAGCCTTGGCTGTCCTCGACTCACTTTATAGACCAGGCTGGCCTCGAACTCACAGAGATCCACCTGCTTCTGCCTCCCAGAGTGCTGGGATTACAAACATATGCCACCACGCCCGGCTTTCTCTGTCTTTTTTTTTTTCTTTTCAAATAGGATCTTGAAAGATGTTTCTTGTTTTTTGAGACAGGGTTTCTCTGTGTAGCTTTGGCTGTCCTGGATTCACTTTGTAGACCAGGCTGGCCTTGAACTCACAGAGATCTGTCTGACTTTGCTTCCCTGAGTGCTGTGATTATAGGTGTGCACCACCACAAGATAGGATCTTACTGTGTAGCCTTGGCTGGCCTCTTGAGATGTTTGCTTCTGGTTCCCACCAGAACCAGGATTAAAGACATATGCTACTGTAGCCAGCAACAGTGTCTCAGGCTTAATTGCCCTCTTTCTACAATATTCTTGGCATAGATTAGTTTAGAATATATATAGAAATTGAATTTTAAAGATGTCATAATATTCCAAAATATGAAAGTAACTTTTTACGTGATAAATTCTTAACCTTAGAATTCAAAAATCAAAAGCAGATAATGCAGCCCATGAGAACAGTCAGACTGAGTAGCTCCTGTCAAGCAAATAGATGGTGAAGAACATGGAGACCAACTTTACTAAATGCCAGAGAGAGAGCTGTAAAATAGTGTACTGTAGTTTAAGGCAGTAGAGGAGGAGGAACCCACCATCAGCCATACTGGAGTGTAAGTGATGCCTCTGATAACGTAAATGAGTCATGGCATGAGACAGGGCCTGGAGTTCTGGGGCTAATAGAGAAGAGCTGAGGGAAACCACACTGTCTAATGTACAGTCTTTACCCTGCCCCTTCCTCTTCTCAAAGATGCTAAGCAGGTACAGCTACACATGTCTGTACTGTGGCTTCTGATCTTCATCCTGTCAGCCTTTATGTTTAGGTCGTCATTACTGTATATGAAAAACATTTCATCTCTGACAGCCAGAGGTAGAAGAAAAGTATTACTATCTTAGATCTGAGTGACTGCTTGCCCATTTAGTAGTTTAGGAAACTAAACAAGTTAAAAGTTCTTCTGGCTTATGTGCAGTTGATAGCTGAGACTGTAGCTTGATTGACTGTCTTCTAGACAGGGTCCAGCTTGCTGGTATTAGGGTCCTTTTTCACTCTTTCACATGCTTTCCATCCTGAGTACCTATCCTCCTGTCTTTTCATTAATTTAATTCTGATCCCTCCTTTAGATCCCCTGGAAAATTTATATTTTTGTTCCATAATATTCTTCCATTACCTTTACCTGCTGTGATTGCTCTTTCCCCACTTGGAATTTCTGTTTTTAAGAATTAAAAAAAAATTTTTTTTGGACAGCACTGAACATTGAACCAAGGGCGTCCTGTGCTCTACCACTGAGCTGCATTTCAAAACCATTTTGTTTTCTTGTGAGACAGAACTATAAATTTTCCCCAGCATATACCAATAAAAAAACTTACTACCTTACGTTTTCTTTTGTTTTTGTTAGAGATAAGTAGGGTCTCACTATCATCCAGGCTGGCCAAGAACTCACCATGTAGCCCAGAGCCATCTTGAATTTGTTTTTCCTGCCTCAGCCTCCTAAGTGTTGATTAAGGCAATGGCTCCTGTATATATTGCATTACAGTTACTCCTCACTACAATTACAACCCCCTGACAGGCATCATTTGGCTTTACCTTTGCCTTTTCTGAAGGGCGTCCTTTGGCATTGAGTAATAACTATGAGCACCCAGATATTTAACGGGAAAATGTGTTCTTTTTATGGCCCACAGGTGGCACTCAGCGAGCATGCCAAGCTATAGCTGTGGAGGCCCAGCATGGGTTAGAGGGTTTTTCTCCCAGCATCACTAAACTCTGTTGATACAGTGACTTCCATAGCTCTCTAGCAGTGATTCAGCTATTTAAACCATAGATGTTATCTTACACAGACATATGCTAGAATTTTCCTGTTTTTTCTTGTAGGACCGGGTGACTTTTAGAAGAATCATAGTGAAAAACAATGCAAAAAAGAGGAAGATGTTTGAATCATTTATTGAGTCTGTGCCACTCTTTAAATCACTAGAGGTAAATTTTGAATAAGGGTCTGTTTATGTGGTTTAGGAAAAGCTGTTAAAACTACTCTTAGGTTTTCAAATAATACTGTTCTAATCTAGTTCTGTAACAATGGCATTCAATCAAGGTTTTTTTCTTTATACTGTATTATACTGTATAACTGTTATTTAGGTGTCAGAACGAATGAAGATTGTGGATGTGATCGGAGAAAAGGTCTATAAGGATGGAGAGCGAATAATCACTCAGGTGAGTTGGGGTCTCACACAGCCCCTTTCCTGGAAGTCAGCATTTGAAGGAATAGTGTATCACTTACAGGCTTGGATTGCTTGTGTTATACTGCACATCTGTAATGCCAGTATTTAAGAGGCTATGCCAGTAATCTGGGTGGTAGTGGGGCATGCCTTTATTCTAAGCACTCGAGAGGCAGAGGCGGGCCAGCCTGGTCTACAGAGGTTCCAAGACAGCCAAGGGATACACAGAGAAACCGTGTCTTGAGAAACAAAACAAGAAAAAAAAAAGAGGCTAAGGTAGTAAATTCACAAGTTCAAGGCCAGCCTGGTCCACATTGTGTTACTGTGACTCCAATAGAAAACAAAGATTCAGCTAGGCATGATGGCACATACCTTTAATCCCAGTACTCAGGAAGAAGAGACAAGTAGGACTCTATGAATTTGAGAACAAACTGGTCTACATAGTAAGTTCCAGGTCAATCAGAGCTATGTAGAGAGAACCTTATCTCAAAAAAAAAGAAAAAAAAAAAAAAAAAAAAAAGGAAGAAAGAAAGAAAACAAAAATGTGTGTGGCCTCCACTACTGGAAACACGTGTCTCTCCCGCAGAGACCTCATTGATGTTCGCCCCTGGTACGTGGAGATCTCTTGCCGCTCTCTTTTTGTTGAAGTACACAGACTGAACTCACATGCTAAGCAAAGTCTTCTGCCACTGCGCTGCATTCTTAGCCCTTTTGTGTTTTGAGACAGAGTATTACCAAGTTGTTCTAAACTTAGAAGCCTCCAGAGTCACTGTGATTAAGGCATGGACCATTAGGCTCTCGCTTCCATTCATTTTGGGGTGGGCTTCTGTTATTTGTTCTATCAGATGTTATTTTCTTTTGACCCTAAGTAAGCTTTATTAATCTGTACTAGAATCTAGAGAAGATTGGGGGCTTATGCTCTTCATTATTTGTGTGCTGACACCAGAATCCTCAACGTCCAGTGATAAACCAAAGAAGACTGCAAGGTGGGCATGGTGGTGCATGCCTAGAACCCCAGCATGTCAGAGGTGAAGACAAGTGGGTCAGGATTTCAGGGCCACCCTCAGCTACATAGCAAATTTTTGGCTCTCCTGGGTTACATAGAATGTCTTTTTTTTTTTTTTTTTTTTTTTTTTTGAGACAGAGTTTCTCTGTGTAGCCCTGGCCATCCTCGTCCTGTAGACCAGACTGGCCTTGAACTCACAGAGATCCACCTGCCTCTACCTTCCCGAATGCTGGGATTACAGGCATATGTCACCAGGTCTAGCTACATGTAATGTCTTTAAAAATATTATGTGACAATTTTGTGTGTATTATCCTTGTATCTTTAATTACATACACATAGCTGTAGGGACTTTTCTAAATATAAGTTCTGCTGGCGGGTCTGATGAGAGCACTAGGAAGGTACCTGCTTGAGTTGAGTTGGGGAGTGTGTCTGCCCTTGAGCACAGCTGGGATGAGGGGAGTAGTTCAGACCAGTGTCCATCCCTGTGTGCCTGGGTCCTGTGCATAGAGCGCATCAGACTTACGATGAAAGATGAGGAGAAAGCCCACCAGAAGGGATAAAGCCACTGACAAAAGGATGGTGTTTATTTCAGGTTACATCTCTGAATGCTTTGCTTTCTAGTTAAAGATAAGGGTGAACAAGGCTCAAGAAACACGCAGTGTGATAGTGTATATGAGAGAGGAGGGAGTGAAGGAAGTATTAACACATGTTATTTTGTAAAGGAAGTGCCATTTGAGCTGGCCCTAAGGATAAAGTGCAACTGTTTGGTTTTTTTTACAGGTTTATTTAAAACTCAATTTTCATCTGGGCATGGTGGCGCATGCCTGTAATCCCAGCACTGGGAAGGCAGAGGCAGGCCAGTCTCTGTGAGTTCAAGGCCGGCCTGCTCTACAAAGCAAGTTCCAGGAGAGCCAGGGCTACACAGAGAAACCCTGTCTCAGAAAACAAACAAAAAAGCCCTCAATTTTCACCTTGAATATACAAAATACAAACACCATGAAATGTTCATGTTCACTTTATAAAATAAAAGTTTGCTTACATTTATATTACATACTTATTAAGGCAATGAACGGTATAGGAAAAAACCCCACATTTGTTCTGCTTAAAGCGTAGCATAAACCATTGTCCACATCATTGCACATTTGCACCACAATACATGCGTGACGTACCATCTGCATAAAAATGCTAGCCAGTAAGGCTGGGGATGTGGCCATCCCTAGGAGTTTACCTTTTCAGCTCAGGTTATTGGCCTGGAGTTGGTCCTGTTATAGCTTTGAAATTTCAGTAGCATGTGTACAGACTGCTGTCTTTTTTTATTTCTTATGTTTGTACCTCTTGGAAATGCTCAGTAACTTCCCAAAAAAGTGTCATCAGTTGAGGACCAACTGTTCATATACATGAACCTTCCAGCGACATTTTATATCCAAACTGCAGTATGGAACTGTTTTTTAGTTTTTTAACAAGGTCTGGCTGCATAGCTGAGGCTGGCCTCAAACTCACAGCAGTATTTCTGCCTCAGCTGACTGAGTGCTATAATTATAGGCATGAGCTATCATGCCCAGCCTGGGACTAGATCAGGCAAGTCAGCCTCAAATGGTGCTCATTTGGGGTTTGAAGTAGGGCAGACTCTCACTGAAGACAAAAGGCACACCAAGCTGGGAGTGGGAGGCAGAGGAAGGAGGGCTGATCAAAGTTTGAGACTAACCTTGCATGCACAGTGAGTTCCAGGCCAGCCAGAACCAAACAACCAACTGGAAGCACATGGTTGCTATTGAATTATCCATGGCTTGTTTCAGAAGTTAATTGTGAGGACTGAGAGAGTGAAATGAGCGAGAAGCTGCTGCTCCTTTGTCTACTTGCCTGAGTCTCACTTCCTTCCAGCTCTTGCTCAGATTTTACCCTTCACGGAAACTGTTATGCACAGTAGCCTGCCCTCTCTTAGCATCTGAGAGTCATGGTCCCTGTTCTGTCTTTTCCTGTAGCACTTGCCACTCTTCAACAGAACTGTGTAATTTACTGATTCCATATTTCTTGGTTAGTTTTATCCACTGATGCATCTCTCATGTCCCTTGGACAGTGCCCTGCATGCAGTGACTACAGAGTACATTAGCTGTTGAATTACCTGAATGACTTGTTGAGCCAGGAAATTTTAATAATGAAGCAAGCAAAAGGAAAGCCTAAAGCTTAGAAAGATGATGTTAAAGCACCTGCTGCACCAGGTGGAGACACGTGGATCCATGCTGTCCTCTTTGTGTATATGAGGGAAATGCAGAGGACAGCCTTGACTATCATTGCTCATGCACAATCTACTTTAGAAAAAAGAAAACTCCCGGTCTCGCTGGTCATGGTGATGCATATCTTTAATCCCAGCACTCAGAAGGCGGGTAGGTCTCTGAGTTCCAGGCCAGCCATCCAGGGTTACACAGAGAAATCTGTCTCAGGAAAGACAAAACAAACAAACAGACAAAACCCAAGGCCTCTCACTGGCTTGGAACTTGCTAAAGCTAGGCTGGCAGGCTGAAAGCCCCAGGTATCTGCCTTTGTCTGCCTCTCCAGTACTGAGATTACAAGTGTGCACTACCACACCAGATGGAGACCTCATGCTCTAGGCCTTTCTTTGACACTATTTGCAGTATTCTTGTTTACTGCTCCCTGAATGGGTCTCAGCACACTAGCGGTGTTTACGTTCTTCAGTGCTGGATGTGATTCTGACCTCACCTCCTCTTTTTCAGGGTGAAAAGGCTGACAGCTTTTATATTATAGAGTCTGGAGAAGTGAGCATCTTGATTAAAAGCAAGGTGAGTGTGGGTGGCCCTGTGCCGATGTCCTCTCGGTGCTCACTCTGTGCGGTGTAACACGTCCTTTAGAGCTCTGCTCTCCTGAGGCGTGTGACCGTCACTAACACAGCTAGTGTGTGTTCTCTTACCCTGCCATATAGTTAACGAGATGAGGAAGGTGAATTATAGGTAAGGAATAGAAAAACGTTAATAAATACGGAATAGGTACACACAAGGTTGGATGTGAAGAAAGCATCCCTGATTTTAGGACACCCCTAGGGAAAGTGTCCATTTTAGCACTATTATGGTGTTTATGGATAGAGTGATGTTGATAATTAATGCCTGTGTCTGGGAAGAATGCTCCCTTTTTCTTTTTTCTTTCTTTTTTTGAGAGAGGGAGTCTCCTGCAGCCCAGGCTGGCTTCAAACACAACTGTGTATGTAACTGAGGGTGATTTTGACCTTGTAATCCCTTGACTCCACCTCCCCTGTATTTATGATTATGGGCAGGTGCCACTATGCCCATCCTATCTGGTGTTGGGGTCAGACCATGAGCTGTATGAGCTCTAGGCCATCATTGTAGCAACAGAGCTACACCCAATAGCGGGGAGTTACTCTTACCAATTTCCATTTTTTTCTTTTTTGAATATATCAATTTGTTGAAATAGTAAGATATATAAACACTAAATCTAGTATGAAACCTATTGCAAAATATATTTAGCAAAAATTTAAGCTATAAGCAGGAAAGGTACGGGGGCGGGAAGGCTATGAATTAAAAAATAGTCTGGACCGCACAGTGAGATCCTGACCCCAAAAATCAAAGAGCTGAAGGCAGTACTCCTATTACTGCCCAGCTTGATGCCATGCAGTATATTAAGTAGGCTTTCATTCCCATTTAAACTATGTGAAAAACAAACCGTGTATGTTTATTACTGTCTAAATGATAGCTCAGTTCTTAGTTTTAAAATAGAGGGCTGGGCTGTCGATGACTTAGCAGTCTGAGTTTAATCCACAGGACCCACACGATGGAAGGAGAGAACCAGCTCCTACAAGTCGACCTCTGACCTCCACATGTGCACTAAGGCACATACAACAATAATAATAATGCAATACAGCGTTTTGTTTGTTTGTTTTTGTTTCACAAGACAGAGTTTCTGTGTAGCCCTGCCTGTCCTGGTACTCACTCTGTAGACCAGGCTGGCCTCCAACTCAAAGATCCACCTGCCTCTTCCTCCATGTGCTGGGATTAAAGGTGTGCACCACTACCACCCAGCCCAGTAAGTTTTTTTTAATAGAGCTATTGTTTCACATAGTAATAGTTCTTTTATTTGTGTTTATTTGTGTTCTTTTATTTGCAGTTTTTGAACTACTGATACATATTGCACATTTCTCAAATGCTCACTGACACTGTGTGTCATCATGATGTAGTATTTGAAGTGTAGACCAACAGCACTGTGGCCCTCAGGAGTCAGAGAGCTTATCAAAATTTGCAGTTTTGGGCCCTGCATTAGACCAACTTAATAGGCTTTCTTCTCTGAGGAAATAAGCTAGTTCAAACCAAATTAAAAGTATAATGTCAGGTTTATTGGGGGTCAGCTTTCACTGGTCTCAGAAAATGAATCCAGGGAAGTTGGCTTGCAGACAGGAAGACTGGGGCAGGGAGGCGAAGGTGCACAGAAGAGAAAGAGATCAGGGGTGGCTGGAGGTCCCTGAGAGCAGGCCATGGGATTGCCTGTGTACTAACAGGGTGGCAGGGTCAGGGTTCCAGGTTCAGAATCTAACAGTATTGAGTTTGACTTCGCATTGTAAGGAGCTATTGTGTGTGATAGTGTGGTCAGTGCTGTTCTGGAGAGTGTACTAAGTGCCACAAGTATGCCTGCAGTGCCAAAGGATGCTTCAGAAGCTGGAAACAGAAGCTGGGCTGGAGCATACCTGCAATCTCAGTACTTACAAGGTCAAAGTAGAAAGATTAGAAATTCAAAGTCTTCCTCAGGTACATAAAGTGTGAGGCGAGCCTTGGCTGCTTAAGACTGTGTCTCAAAAAGAAAAGAAAAGCCAGGTATGGTGATGCATGCTTTTAACCCCAGCACTTGGGAGGAAGAGGCAGGTGAATCTCTGAGTTCAAGACCATCCTGGTCTGCAGGGTGAGTTCCAGGACAGCTCACAACTTCTTATAACTCTAGCTCCAAGGGATCTAACGCCCTCTTCTGGACTTCATGGCCACCTGCACCCACATGGCAGGCGTGTGTGTGCACAAACATGCACACACAGACACACATGTGAAAAAAAAATCTTTAAAAAAATAACAAAGTATTAGCCAGGAATGGTAGTACACACCTGTAATCCCAGCACTCAAGAGGCAGAGGTAGACCCAGCCTGGTCTACATAACTAATGAGGCCAACCAGAGTCTCACAAACCAGGGGCCATTGCTGGTGTAGGTGCAGACTGTACTTTAAAAGAACAGTCCAAGACTGTCTCAACCAACACATAGTTTTGTGCTCTGGCTCATCACTAATAGAAGAATCAGCAGAAGACCATGCTTCAGTCACATCTCCCAGAATTTGTCACCTCCACAGAAAATGCTGGGCCTGACCGACTCATATTTAGCCTTTCCCTAAAACGTGTTAGGGCTTAGGCGGAGCATCAACTGGAACAACTCTTCATTTGAACCAGACCAGGAAGATCTACCTGTTGAGTTTATGGGTACAGTTAAGAGTTTCTGCAGAGTGAATTCCTCAGTAGTTATGTATGCAATTGGACATGCCCAGCTGTGATCTTAGAATCAGCCAGGATCATCTTCTTTACTGTTGTAGACTAAATCGAGCAGGAATGATGGTAACCAAGAAGTTGAGATTGCCCACTGCCATAAAGGGCAGTACTTCGGAGAGCTTGCACTGGTCACCAACAAACCCAGAGCTGCTTCTGCTTACGCGGTTGGAGATGTCAAGTGCTTAGGTAAGAGCAATTCTTTATGAGGGTTTATGAAGCCCCACTCCAACTTTACGCAGCTAATGGTTGTTGGGGGAGGAAAAGATTGTCTCCATAATGTAGCCACTGATAAGTGGTAAGTTGCCTATGACATAATCCTAATTAAACATTGTTTTCCTCCTCCCCAGAAAAGACATAAAATTAGAGTAGGAAGGGAGCTAGGTAGGAAGAGGAAGAGGATGGGTAGGAGTGATAGTGAGACAACAGATAGGGTGCAGTAAATATTATCAAATTATATATTTTGATGATGTATGATTACTATGTGCTAATAAAACTTTAAAAATGAAAAAGAAAATCCTTTGTGCATTACTAATTTTTTCATATATATATTTTTTTGGGGGGGGTGTTGGACATTGAACTTAGACTTTTGCACATTCTCAGCACATGTTGTGCCACCAAAGCTTTACTGCCAGCCCTAGCAGTCATTTCTGAGCAGTGACCACAGCCTGAGAATCAGGCCCCAGGCATGTGGGAGCAGCAGTGATGGTGGCAGGCGGCCAGGCCTGTGGCGGAACAAGACAGGTGGGTGCTGCTGTACCCACCACTAGTCTTTAGCACAGGCTCAGTGCTGCTGCATTTGTACAGGAACATCTCTTTTCCCAAGTGCCCAGTCCCCTACAGTTCAGTCTCCTATAACCTGAGTGAGTAGTATGTTTAGGAAAGGGGTTACATGCAGGAAATTACTTAAATTGTTACTGTAAACAAATCATTCTCTCCCCACCTCTTTTCTAACAATGCAGTTATGGATGTTCAAGCATTTGAGAGGCTTCTGGGACCCTGCATGGACATCATGAAGAGAAACATCACACATTACGAAGAACAGCTGGTGAAGATGTTTGGCTCCACCTTGGATCTAATGGACCCTGGGCAGTAGATGTTATGAATTGCAGAGCCTTCTCGATGTGACACCAAAACCTTCCAGTCAGCCACAGAACACACACAGAAAACAGACACAACAGAACCGTTCCTGCTGTTGTCACCGCCGCTGCCATTGCTGTGGTTAAGGGCATTTAGAAATCTTGAAAGTCAGCACTGAAGGATGGACAGAGGCTCCACCCATACCCACACCTCCACTTTGCTTCTGAATGCCCGTCATTAGACCACTTTCATAACCCAGTTTTCACATCTTTGGTTCAGAATGGCATGTCTCTCCAGCAATTTAAGTGCCTGATACAAAGTCCAAAGTGTAAACATCCTCCTTTCCTCTCTTGCTGCTAATGTTGCTTCTGAAAGTTCCCCTGAGGTCTGCAGAAACCTGTTGAATAACTGTAGACACCTCCATAGTCCTCCTCAAGGGAGGAAATGGTAGAGCCTTCAGTCTCCTCTTTTGTCTTTTAAGAAAGTCCACAATGTGTTCACAATTGCTGCTTTTGCTCTTATAGTGGAAGATGGTAGCAGTTATAATGGAGGTCTGTGCCCCAGTGGCCCTGTACTATTTGCTGGCAGCCACACATCATGTATCTGTGTCCAAGCCCATAATGATGCTCAACAAAAGGCTCTCTTGAAGGCCCAGCAGGTCCATGCAGAGCAGAGTATCTGAATACTACTTAGCCTCACATTAGCAGAAAACTTGGATTCAGCATTCTTGTCAGTAGTAGCCAGGAAAGGTTATCTGGGTTAAGGTTTTTGTTGCTTGTTTTTGTAAGTTTTGTTTTGTTTAATCTCCGTGCAGTTCACATAAATGAATTGCTATCCATTTCTAAGGAGCCAAGGGTGGCTGGTTAGCTCAGCTGGTTAAAGCATGGTGCTGATACAACGAGCCAGGGTCTGGAGCTGTCATCATTTTCTCTGACCTAAGTACTTTCTTGAGCAACCCCTGCCATGTCTTGTTCACTGGCTGATGGCAGTAGGCTGACAGGAGGTTATGCTGCACAGAGAATCGTTTCCTTCTTCCAGCTTTTTTTTTTTTTTTTTAAGGAAATTATTTCTCTATTTAGGGAATTCACCTTGGACATATTCATATACATGGAGTTTGTCAGCTGACTCAGGCATTTCTCCTAAATATCTGTATCACTGGGGTAGGGGTTGGGCATGGTTCAGTGGCACAGCCTTTATGGAGCATGTGCAAGGCTCTAATCTCCAGCTTTATAATAACCACAGAAAGAAAGGTTATCATTTATAAACAGAATTACTGTGAAGGCCTTTCTAACAGTCTCGACTTTTGCCATGGTCACTGTAGCCAAGAAATGTCCAGAGCAGATGAGTCACCACAATTTTGTTAATTACTCACCTTTTTTTGTGTGTGTTCCATGAAGTTAAAGCAGGACTCTTCAGACTGCTCTACATAGCCTGTGTTACGGCTCTGGGAATTGCTCCATTGTAACTACTACAAAGCAGGCAGCTAGCACTGGAAAACCCTTGTGGTAATCCCAAATTTTCCTAAGGTCCTTTTCTATGGTATTGCTTTATTAAATAAATCACACCTTGTACTTTGACAGAATAATACCTGATTCTTGCAAAGGTAAGAGGTGCATTGGGCTCACAAGTAGCCCAGAAGTCCACCCAGACCTTACAAGGACTCTGAACCTCACCCCACCCTCCATGCCAGCATTGGTTAGGACTGGCTGTGAACCTCATGCTAGAGTTATTCCTGCAGCTGCTCGGGGTGGGCCTTCTCAGTGCCCTCACACCCCAGTCTCATCTTCAGAGTCCTCCTTGTCGCCCTGCCTGCCTCACTGGCGGCTGTGCTCTTACAGAGACGGCATCAGGTCCGAGATCTACTCTAGCAGCCGATCCAATCCTCACTGCAGCATGACCCTGTGATGGGGTCATGGGAGACGGAGACAATAGTAAAGAGCTGGTGTGAGTGATGAAAGACACAGTTGTTACCACAGTGCCAGGACCTGACAGTATTCCGGTTCTCTTTGCAGCTTAGAGAACCAAAGGTGACAGAAGGTTCTCCTCAAGGTTGCAGTATCCTGTTGTGCCAGGCAACTCCTTCAGCTAATGGTCAGGCCTCATGGGGAGGAGTGTCAGAAAGATTCCTTTGCTAGCTCCCCTCTTCTGAGGGTTTGTTCTTCCCTATTCCCTGGCTTTGGATGATAGAAAATATTCCTCAGAGCTCTGAGGTCCAGCTGCAGTATTTTCCTTCCTTTCTGTCTCCAGCTTAGCCCGTTTACTATCTTCTCTTGACTAAATTCTCTGGAAGGCCACTTGTGTTCTTGTCCTCTGAGTTCATAGTCTTCTTTAAAAAAATTATATGTTCCTGATGCAGTCTTAGAAATCAGCATTGAATTTTTCTTTGAACAGTTTAGTAAGCAAATTCAGCAGCAAAGTGGCAAAAAAAAAAAGTTATTCAGCCGGAGAGGTTATGTTCATCCCTATTGCCCAGATTCTCTGCTCATGATGGTGGAGTTGGTTCGTGCCGCTGGCATCCTGGCACCCTGGGCACACAGCATTTTGTGGCGTGTCACAGTCTTCATTTTAAAAAAGATGAAAGCATTTTGCACAGAGAAAGAAAAGGACCCCTGAATGTCATCCTTCATTTTCCTCAGCCAGTTGATATTGAAATTTTTGTTTTTGATACATACTTGTAAACCAATCTCGCCAAGTTATGGGTTGTTTTAATTTTTCACTACAATTACCTCTTGTTCCTCCTGTTTTGACTGCTGACGTTCCTTTGTGATTCTAATGTCTATTTTATGGGAAACAGCCTTCCCATGGGTTTCCTACTATATACTGCAGGGCTATCTTTATAAAAAATTTAAAAAAAAAAAGAATGAAAATGGTTGCTCACCTCATGGGGGATTTGCAGAAAACTATTTAGCCCACCTTGAGCAAAGGTTAGATTCCTTAGTTTTTTGTTGTTTTGTTTTTAACTCACTGTAATAATAATTTTAAAAAACCAATTAAGCATTATTGTGCTACCTCAAAGGTAAAAATACTCTAAGGTCATCTTTTGGTCCTGAGTTCTATACATGCTGTTTGAAATGTCTTTCAATTGGAATTATTTTTTAAATCGGGGTGAATCTTATTTTAACTTGTTTTACACTTGTATTTTAATCTCAAGATATGATTGGAAAGCAAACAATTCTTGATCTATGGTATTGAACATATAATTTAAAGCCACTAAGAATTAGTCATTGTTTGCTGTAAACAAGGTTGGGTTGTTTTGTTTAGTTTTTTAAAGGAAACTCTAGGGATTGGCTTCACTCTTGACTAATAAAGGCTGACAAATCATGTGTGACTTTCCTGGTGCAGTCTTGTGTTGTTTGCTTGTCTTCTCTTTTAAGAGTCCCACAGCATCTCAGCATTTACCTGGCATTGGTAGGACTTGAAAATTACAGAGAAGAGCCTGGGCATTTGTAGTAATTAGGTTCTACAGAGAAGCACTCCATGGTGTGGGGTAGCCAGGGAGAAGAGGATTCTGAGATGTACTTTGAGGGTTTGGTCACAGGGTTATTGAGGCAAGTGTGAAGACCTGCAGGGAGTCAGCAAGCTGGAGATGCAGAGGAATATGTGGCCTGAGAACCAGAACAGCCAGTGGTGTGGCTCTTGTCTAAAGGGCAGCAGGCTCAAGAGCTGGGAAAAGTTGATGCCTCAGTGTGAGGCTGACAGCTGGAGAAAAGGCATGTGCCAGGTCAAAGGCCAGAAGGGAAATTCCTCCTTTAAGGATTCAAAGCCAGGACCTTGTACATGTTAGAACAACACTCTAGCACTGAGCTACACTCCCAGCTCAGCTGTTTTGAACCGGTCAGATAAGGCCTAACCACAGTAGGCAGGTCAGAGTGACTTATTCCATTTACCAAGTAAAATGCTAATCTCATCTAAAACATATACTCACAAGAATACCCGTAATAATGATTGACTAAATATCCCATAACCTAGGCAAGTGGCCATACAAAATGAGCAGCAATAACAGAGTATACTGTAGATAAGAGCAAGGGTACGCATTCTACTCCTTGCCAGGAAGATATCAGTCATAGCAGAAAATCATTTCCTGTCTGCCAGGATATCACTTCTTTGTGTTACTCAAGCTAGACTAACAAGGATGACAGCCTAGTGTACTTCTACTGTCTTTCCCAGAGATCAAAGGAAGCTCACTGGGTGCTACCTTCACTGGACAGAGATGCCTGTCTCTATAAACGGGCCAAATGACAGGGACATATGAATTACCTACCTAGGTCCCAAGAAACTGATAGCTGACTCTTTAAAAGCCAAATTGGCCATTTTTCAAGGCTTTAAAAACTAAATGTTTTCTTTTTGTGTTTTGGCTGATTGTGTCTGTGTCAGGTTCCAGCTGGATGTCAGTATCACTTCTGTAGTTTTAACCTGAAGAGGGGTTTCTGTGCTAGTATGTGTAAACAAGAGGCTAAAAATTTATCCTATCAAATGTGACTATATCCCAGTAATCATAGTGAGGTACTTAGTTTTATAACAATAAAGTCAGTGTTCAATGCAGCATACAGGGAAATAGGGGCTGTTTCAAAAACAAAGGCAAGGTGAAAAGTAGATTTTGTCTTTTTTGTTTTTATTATTTATTACAATTTATTCACTTTGTATCCCAGCTGTAGCCCCCTCCCTCATCTCCTCCCTCTTCTCCCCCTATGCCCCTCCCCTAGTCCACTGATAGGGGAGGTCCTCCTCTCCTTCCCTTCTATCTGGCCCTAGCCTATCAGGTCTCATCAGGGCTGGCTGCATCATCTTCCTCTGTGGCCTGGTAAGGCTGCACACCCCCTCCCCCCACTTTTTTTTTTTTTTTTTTGCCTTAGGCTGTAGCTCACACTGGGCCTAAACTCGTGACAATCCTGCCTTAGCCTCCTGGGATGGCAGCATGAGACATTGGCTACACCCACAAGGCAATTTAAAGTTTTGCTTTATCTGTTGTCTCCAAAGACAAATTTGCGTCATTACAGATATGGCAAATTGTACACACTGTTTCCTTACTGGTTTTGAATATACAGCTAGAATAGAGTGTTAGTCAGGAACATAATGAACATTCAGTTCTGAATTCAGATGAAATTGCCAAGTTTTGAGTTGAAATACTTTGTATCAGGTGTGACATGGTTCCTTGGTTTTTTGGGCAAATCCTGATCCCTGTTCTTGACATTAAGCCCTAGGGATTCCAACAGTACGGTAGTTTAGTCTGTCAGGGGGTTCTAGACCTTTCTACCAATGCTGATAGAGTTCATTGCTTGTTTTTCTGGACCCCTGTGGACAGCAGCTGTGGCCTTTCCACTTTAAGGGTTATGCCTCTAGTGTCTCCTACCTCGAGATCTAAAGCTCTCTCTCATTTTCTCTTGCCTTTTGCCTTTTGTTTGTTTGGTAGGTTGTTTTTGTTTGTTTGTTTTTTACAGACAGGGTTTCTTGGTGTAGCCCTGGCTGTCCTGAAACTCACTTTGTAAATCAGGCTGTCCTCGAACTCAGAGATCTGCCTGCCTCTGTGCTGGGATTAAAGGCAAGTGCCCCCGTCATGGGGCTCTTGCCTCTTTCTTGAACAAGTTGTGTAAACATGCACGCACAGCACCCACGCTTTCTCCCTCCTCTCATGTGATTCTGTACAGATGGCTCCCAGGAGAGCCGAAAGAAAAGGCTGGATTGGTGAGATACGGATTCAGAGAATCTCATCTTCATTTCACGTCACTTGAAACATGAGAAAGGTTGGCCAGAGATACATTTTTGGCCTAGACTGTTTTCTGTTAAGGCGGTTTGCAAAAATCAGCAGGTATCTCTTTTATGACCTTTACTCCGTCATGGAAGTGAGCCATGGCAGCACTGCAGCTTTCCAGCTTAGTCAGCAGGGGCCAGGCCGTCTCTGGGCTGCCTTGGGCTCTTGGCCACCAATCCCAGAATTGCAGTCAGTCTCAAGTGAGGAACAAAACCTCATCAGCCTCCAGATCTCGGCCCAGATCCCAAATGAGGGACAGTTCCCCAGGCAGCTGCTGTCTCAGCAGGGCACAACTGAGCGGGGAAATGTGTCCCACGGACCTTGGTGTTTAGGGCACCACCTCAGTCTTGGGACTCAAGATGTTTCCATTATGCTGACAGCTCCTGCTGGCAGCTGCCCAGAGGACAGATTGGAATTCTGATCTGGGACTCAGGTTGTCCCCCTACGAAACAGTAACAGACAAATGGAGGGCACCCATCCATTCTGCCCCTGGCTTTGCTGAAAGACCCTGGCCTATCAGCTAGGAGCTTTAGTAAGGTTCAGGGTCCAGCAGCTGATGTGCTCACTCTCATGTGCTCAGTCTAACACTGGAATGTTCTGGCTCATAGCAAAACCAGCCTCCAAGCCCTGACACAGAGTAGGCCTTAGAACCACAAACCAAACAAAGCTAGTCTTGCTAAACCTTACCCAGAAGGCCAGGCTCAGGGCCAACAAGATAGCTTAGTGGGTAAAGGCCATCAAACCTGATGAGCTGAATTCTGTCCTCGGAAAGAACCTATTCCTGCTAATTGTCATCTGACCCTCACTCCATCACTTTGTGTGTGTGTGTATGTGTGTGTGTGTGTTGTGTCACCAGCTCATGTACCCCCCCATACAAAATTAAAAACCGTAAAAGTGTATTTAAAAAAATCACAAAGGTCTGGCTCACAATGCGTGAGGGCACACAGTGTGGGTGGGAGAGGCTCACTGGGCAGCCGGCCAGCACAGTGAGAATCTTTCAGCTGGCCCCTCAGGGCTGTGTACTGCCTGGAAGCACTGGGGACAGAGTGTACATGTCCAGGACGTGCTGGGAACCGCCTCCACCCTGGCCCTGTGAAGCCCTTTTCTCGGTAATTTTCCTGTGTTTTGTTCTGGGAGAATATCCTAGCAATGATTTGTGGCAGCCAGTTCCCTTCCTGAATGACCCAGGATCTTCAGCTGTGGGTAGGGATGGGGGGGGGGGGGGGTCACAGGAGACATGAATCCCGCTTCCAATCCTGATGAGAACATCATGTTTCTAGTTTTGGGTTGTGCGTCTAATCTCAGGTCCCAGGGTCCCAGGGCAGACTTTAAGCCATAGGGACTGGGACTAAGGAGACAGGTAGCAAATGTAGACACATAAAGAGAAGGGAATTCTGATATATATATATATATATATATGACTGGTCCCAAGTCATTTTTATCTGCCTCTGGACCTAGATACTAGCAAAGAGGGGTGCTTCCTAAGTTCCCAGCTACAGCCAATGAAGGGCAGGGAGCAGTGGACTAACACAGGCTAACATAGAAACCAGGTTTGATCTCACCAGACTCTGAAGGAGGATGTGCTTCAGTATCTCCCATCCATCCTTCTCCAGGGTCCTTACAGTAGCCTTGCTTGAAGCCATGTGTAATGTCCTGTACCCCTATCATGATCCTACCAATGACCTTATGTTCACAGGGAGGAAAAGAGGCTATAGGATACAGGTGTCAGGGGCCTCTGTCTCCGTCAACCGTCCTCCAGCCCCTGCCCCGTGGATCTGCTCCCTTCTTGACAGCCACCTGAAGACTTCCTTGTAAGGGTGCCACGCCATTATCTCCCCCATCGCCTCCAGCTCCTGCTACACACCACGCATCCTCCCCAGAGACTTCTGGTGACAACCAGTGCGTGTGCCAGCTCAGCAGAACTCAGCAGGGGTGACTCACAGCCCTTGCTTCAAGGGCTACCTACCGTCTGAAGAGACATTTGTCTCTCCCGGTCTTCTTCCACCTTGCGATCATTCTCATCTCAAGCAGGTGTAATAGACAACTGCTGTGGTCCCCAGGGTTGTGCTCTGGGCTCTCCTTCCTCTCTCCCTGAGAGCAGTGGTGGCTCTGCGCCTGGGTGTACCACTGGCTGCTTGACATCTCCACCAAGCTACAGAGGCTGTCTGGGACATAGGTGCTCCTCCGTTGTATCATACTTTCTGTCCCGGGAACGTGTCTTCCTCCTCCCTCTGCCAAGAGCCTCCACAGTGGGTCCCATCAACCCTACTGCTCTCTCATTCTTGGCCTTCATGCTAGGTCCTACTCCCAGCTTTAATCACTCTTCAGGTCTCTCTATGTCTATATAACTATCACCTGTAGCTACATAGCTCTTTGAATGGAATGCCATGTTGCCCAGGCTGGCATCGAACTCATAATTGTCCAACCACAGCCTCCTGAATCTGCTCTTCCCATCTAGCTTGCCTTCCTTCTCCTTCCATTCCTCTTTCCTTCTTCCTGTACCTCCCCCAACTTGACTGTGCAGCTCTGGCCAGTCTGGACTGCACTGAGTAGACCACGCTGGTCTCAAAAAGAGGCCAGCCTGCCTCTCTCTCGAGTGCTGGGTGTAAAGGTGTGTGGCACTACACTTAGCTCTCTATCTTTGGATAAGATCTCACAATGTAGCTCAGGCTGGACCTTATGGTAATTCACCAGTCTAATTTTGAGTTGACACCGTGCTTGACATTTTTTTTTTTTTTTATGTTGGTGAGTCTTATTGTTTCCTAGATTCGTACTGAACTCCTCTCAAAACCAAAACAGGCTGTAGAAATAATTGTCAGTAAAATACTTGCTAAGAAAACACAAGACCTGAGTTCAGCCCCTAGCATTCACACTTTTTTTTAAAGCAAGGCATGATACACACCTTTAGTGCCAGTAATCAGGAGGTAGAGACAGGCAGATCTCTGTGAGTTTAAGGCCAGCCTGGTCCATCTACATAGTGAGTTCCAGGACCATCAAGCTTACATAGCCAGACCCTGTTTCAAAAACAAACAGACAAAGATAATAAAAAACGAAAGCAAGCACAGGGCCAGGGGAATGACAGACAACTCCTCAGGTAAAGGTGCTCTCTTGACAAGGCTGAGTTCAATTCCCTGAAACCCAGGGAATGGGAAAAGGTGAGAACCAACTGCTCAGGGTTGTCCTTTGGCCTCCAAATGTTCACCATGACACTTGCACGCCCCTCTACACATACCAGAAACACACAATAAGAAGGCTTTTCTCTCATGCATGACATTCTGACTGCACTTTCCCCTCCCAGGCGTCTTTAGAACCTAGCCACTGTGTTCTGATGAAGCCCAGGGTACGGGAGAAGTTACTGTGGCCGTTCAGGCCCTAGGCGAGGTCTCAGTCTGTTGTTGCCAGTGATGGCATCTCTTGCCACAGAAACGATAGATATGAGACCAAGCTAGATGAGAGGACAGGCAAAAGCGAGTGAGGACTTCAGACCAAACAGGAAGCAGAGACGGGACTGGCTTGGGAAGGAGAGCAGAGTGACTGCTGAGCCACGGTTGTTGTTGTTGTTGCTGTAATCTGGCAACTTTCCATTGGCTGAGAACCAAACAGGTCCACTGCAAGAGCAGCAAGGCGTCTCCACACCCACACTGTCCTCTTGCATAAACCCCCTGGCCTTAGGAGTCAGTCCTGGGATTTTTAGTGTCTGAGCTTCTGAAAGAAAACACAAAGATAGGACACAAGAAAACCACCAGCCTCAACAGACAATGAGTCCTATCTAGTCTTAGGCAAAACACAGTTTTCAAAGACAGGGCCTCATGAAGCACAGGCTAGCCTTGAACTTGCTATGTAACTGACAATCACCGTGAACTCCTGGTCCTAGTAAGTTGCAGGTCAGCCAGGACTACATAGTGAGACAATGTTTTTTTTTTTATTATTATGCTTTTATGTATGTGTGCATGTGAATAGGTGTGCCCGTAGACGCCAGAACTGTTGGATGCCCTGGACCCTGGAGTCCCATGTGGTTGTGAGCCATCCGACAGGGGTGCTGGGAACTGAACTGGGGTCTCTAGAAGAGCAGTACGTGCTCCTAACCACGGAGGTGTCTCTCCAGCCCACCAGATGTTTTTTTAACTTTTATTTTCAACTGTGTGTGGCGTATTGCGTGAGAGCACAGTTGCCCTCGGAAGCCATTGGATCCCCTGGAGCTCCAATTATAGGTCATTATGAGCTACCTGAAGTGGGTTGTGGGAACCAGACTCAGGGCCTGCGTGAGAGCAGTGTGCTTTAACCCCTGAACTGTCTCTTCAGTCCCCAAACAACGCTTAAATGGTCAGTGTGCGCCTGTGTGCAGAGCTGAAGGCAGCAAGGGGCCGGTAGTGTAGATGCCACATCTCACCGTCCTGTCCAGCATCCTCCATGCACCCGCAGGACCAATGAAAAGCCAGCAGGAGCGGCCCTCAGCTCTAGCTTCCAGACGCCTCTGTGATGCAGAGAGACCTTGTGTCTGCTCCGTCTTACAGTACGGCAGATTTGGGGCTGGTTGGCTTTTCACATTTTGATTTGCTTATATGTTTTGTTTTGTTTTGCTTGCTTTTAAAAATTACATTTATGAGCCGAGTGCAGTGGCCCACACCTATAATTCTAGCACGCAGGGAGGAGGTAGAGGCAGGCGGATCTCTGTGAGTTCGAGGTCAGTCTTGTTTACAAAGCGAGTCCAGGACAGCCAGGGCTGTTACACAGAGAAACCTTGTCTTGAAAAATAAAATTAGATTTATGTATTTGGTGATGGTGAGACACCACGTGCCATCACACTTTAAGATTTGTTTTTATTGTGTGTCTACGGATTCTTTGAAATTATGTCTGTGTACCACATGTGTGCAGTGCCTGTGGAGGCCAGAAGAGGGCACCACATCTCTTGGACCCGGCATTACAGCCGGTTGTGAGCCACCTTGTGGGGGCTGGGAATTAACGGTCAGCTGGAAGGTCAGACTATTCTTAACCACTAAGTCATCTCTCCAGCCACCAAGGCCATTCTTTTTCGAGAGGAGATCTTAAGTACCTTGTTAGCTTCGAACTCTCTATGTAACTAATGTTGGTTTCAAACTTTTGCCTGATTCTCCCATCTCTACATCCCAAGTGCTGGAAGTACTGACATCTGTGGCCACATCCAATTAAAACTGTAGCTTTGCAAGAAAAACAGATTCAAGCTGGGTGATGGTGGTGCAGGCCTTTAATCCCAGCACTCGGGAGACAGAGGTAGGTGTATCTCTGCGAGTTCGAGGACAGCCTGGTCTACAGCGTGAGTAACCAAGGCTACACAGAGAAACCCTGTCTCAAGAACCCCCCCCCCACGAAAGGGGAAGAAGAACAACTGTCTTGGGCTCAGTTGGTAGTGGCCAAGCATTCACGAAGCCCTAACACCCCATAAACTGTGTTTCTGAGGCACGCTTTTAATATCAGCACCCACGAGGTAGCGGCAGGAGGATCAGGGGGTTAAGCCCATTCCATTCTTCGCTGCAAAAGGAGACGCTCAAAAACATAAATGAAACCATGTCTCAAAAATAACAAACAAACAAAGAAACCATGTCTCAAAAATAACAAACAAACAAATGCCAGGGCCAGAAAGATGGCTCAGCTGTTGGGGATGTTTGGCACCCAGCCTCGTGATCTGAGCACAATTCCCAGGCCCCGATTGGCGGAAGGGCGGAATGAACTGTTGGGCTGTCCTCCACACTCGTGCCATGCTTAAGTTTATACACGCGTGTGCATGCACATACAAAAAAAAAAAAAAACAAGTCTAATTTAAAACTGATTTTAAAAATTAGAATACTGAGGCTGGAGAGATGGCTCCGGTTCTGTGGTTCAGGGCACTGGCTGATCTTTCAGAAGATTTGGGTTCAATTCGCAGCACCTGTGTGGTGGCTCAAAACCAACTGTAACTCCAGTTCAAGGGGATCCAACACTGCTTGCCAGGCGCATATGCGGCTCACAGATATACCTGTGAGCAAAAGACTCACACACATAAGGTCAATAAATTGGTAAGACCCCAAGTACAGTTGTAAGAACTAAATCGGAATAACTTATTACAATGAGGAGGCTTCAAGCCGTCTCCAACAGTGTTCTTGTGGCTGGCAGTCATTTCAGAAGCCTTTCTTACTCTACATTACAGAAGAACAAACACACTGACCTTATAGACCACTTCTCGGTACTTTCGATAATTCCTCCTCCTCCACTTCCTCCTCCTCCCTCTCTTCATCTTCCTCCTCCTGTTTTTCTTCTCCTTCATCTTGTTTTTCCTGAGACAGGGTCTCATAGAGCCCAAGCTAGTCTCAAATTTGCTATGTGGCTGAGGATGACTGTGAACTCCTGATCCCTCCACCTCCACCACCTTCAGTGCTTTCATTTCTGTAAATGTGAACCCGAAAACGAGGCCCAAATGTGCTTATTTGGTTTTTCTGTCTTAGTTTATTGATAAAAACCCTCGCTAAGTAATCCAGGTTGGCCTCAAGACTTGAAATCCCTTCACACTGGACTGGGCTGTATGGATTTCTTACTTATTTAATTATTTTTGAGACAGAGTCTCACTGTGTAACCCTGGCTGGACGTGAATTCGCAGAGATGTGCCCGCCTCTGCTTTGCAAGTGCTGGGAGTGTTGTTTGTTTGTTTGTTTGTTTTAAGTGTGTGTGTACATATTTGCAGATGTCTATGGAGGTCAGAGGTTTCAGAGCTTCCTGGCGCTGGAGTTTCAGGACTGCCTGACATCGGTGCTAGAAACAAAACTTCAGGACCTGCTCTTAGCCTCGGAGACATCTCTGCAGCCTCAAGGGCTTTATGAACTTTAGCTTGAGTATGCTGAATTGCTGTAGGCAGTTTCAGCCCTGTCCAGGGTCCATTTCCTCACATCCGGGAATACAAGAGTTGATGTGACTTTTTTTTTTTTTTGTACTTTTTTTATTTATTTTTTTTGACAGGGTCAGCCCTGTCTGTCCTGGAACTCAGTATGCAGACCAGGCTGGCCTCGAACTCACAGAGATCTATCTGTCTGCCTCTCCAGTGCTGGGACTAAGGCGTGCACCACCTCGCCAAGTTGGTGTGACTCGTGAATGTTTGCTTGTTGGCTGCTGACTTGCTGACTGACTTCTCATTATTGCTCTTTTAAAATTTATTTTTATTTCTGTGCGTGCATCATGTGAGTGTAGGCTCTCTGTGTGTTTGCGCACGTGTGTGTGTGTGTGTGTGTGTGGGTGTGTGTGTGTGTGTGTGTGTGTGGTCAAAAGAGGCTGTCAGAGCCTGTGGAGCTGGAGTTACTGGCAGTTGAGAGCTTCCAGGTGTGGGCAACGAGAAACAGTCAGGTTCTCTGGAAGAACAGCAAGTGCTCTTAACCACTGACCTGGCTGGGTTGGTTGGTTTGTTTGGTTTGGTTTTTCGAGACAGGGTTTCTCTATGTAGCCCTAGTTGTCCTGGACTTTGTAGAACAGGCTGGCTTTGAACTCACAGAGATCTGCCTGCCTCTGCAAACCACCAGGCCTGGCTACTGTTATCTTTTGTTTGTTTGTTTGTTTGTTTGTTTGTTTGAATAGCCTCTACTGTTAGAGGGTTCTAATCAACTGCCTGCGAGGTGTAAGTGCAGGCAGGTGTGCCCATGCTCTCTCTCTCAGGAAGGCTTGAGGAGTTTGATAATTTACTGCTCTCGGCCTTCTTCCTTTGAGGCAGGGCCTCTCGCTGGACCTGCAGTTCACATTTTTAGCAGAGATTTCAGGCTTGTGTCACCACACCCAACCCAAATGGCAGCTTTGTAAGTGAATTAAATACCCTCTTGCCTTGGGCTGGTGCTGCAGCTCACCAGTTAGGCTAGCTTGGCAGCCAACCAGCCCCAGGGGTCCTCTTTTGTCTCTGCTGCCCTCAATGCTCAGCACAGGTACGTGCCGAATCTCAGAGGGCAGGAGGATCAGAACTCTGGTGCTGCTGACCCGTGCCTCCTGCCCCATGAAAACTTAGAGATACTGTTTAGTCCAAGACCATTTTATTTACAACAACAGGAAACAGCAAAATGGGAGTGAAGTAACAGTTCTCAGCCATGGCAGGGTGCGTGCCTGCAGTCGGCTTGGGAAGTAGAAGTAGGAGGGTCTCGAATTCCAGGACAGCCTTGGTGACGCAGTGAGTGTGAGGCCTGGGCTACAAGAGACTCTGTTTCAAAAACAAAATGAAACCAATTACAGAGCTCTCCCGTGGCCTTTCCCACACCCACGCCCACAGTCAGTTCCCGACACAGTGACTGAGGCAATACCGACTGGCATATCGGCACGATCCTCGGTTGGCATGGGTTCGCTGTTTGTGTCGCCCATTGTCTGTGTCTGTTCAGGCTGCTGAACATCATGGGCAGAGATGCTTTAAAAACCAAACCAAACAGGACTCCCCACAGTTCAGAAGGCTGAGAAAGCCGAGGTTAAGGCACTTCGAGACTTGCTGTCTAAGCTGCGTGCTCTCCCTGGTCACAGACAGCGCCTTTGCCTCACGCCAAATGACTGGAGGTTGAAGCAGCTCACGGGCCTTTCGTATAAGGGCACCGATCTGGTGATCGAAGAGTTCTCGTGACCTAATTAGCTACAAAGTCCCTACCTCCAAATACCATCCCTAGGTAATTAGGTTTCAACAGAGGCGTTTGTGTGGAGAAAGACGAGCAGGCCACAGCATACAGCCCGTGGGTTCTCGGATGGGCGCTGGTTGTCACAGCATCCTTGGGGACAGTTTCACTGCCTCCCATTCCTGGGTTCTGCATTCTTAGGCCATCTCACTCCAGCAACTGGTCTTCTCACTCTCTCTGCAGCTTTTCTACTGTCACGTATTTTTTGTTGGTTTTCAGATAAAGTCCTCAGTTCCTGGGCTCACGCACCTGCCTGATTCATTATTACATTTCTATACATGGTCTTAGCCAAAAGGCTGATAGCCGTTCGTTGTTGCATTTACATTTTTTAAATTATTTATTGTTAGCTGATCACTTATGCATATATGTATGTGTGTGCGTGTGTGTGTGTGTGTGTGTGTGTGCGCGCGCGCGAGCGCCCATGTACCCCTCTGGTGTGGAAACCAAAGGTCAACCTCCAGTGTCCCTTTCCGGGAACCATCCACCTTGTTGACCGTTTGAGCGTGTTCAGGTATCCAAGGATGTGTCAGATCCCCTTGGAGCTGGAGTTAGATGGTTGTGAACCACACTTGAAGTAGGTGCTGGCCATAAAGCCAGGCACTCTGGAAGGGCAGGCAGCTCTTAACCTCTGAGCGTCGCTCTAGCCCCCACCTTGTGTTTTTTGGACAGGGCCTCCCATTGGTCTGAAGCCCACCAATCAAGATAGACCGGCTGGTCAGAAAGCCCCAGGAGTCTTCCTGTCTGCTTCAAGCCCTGGGATTACCCAAGTGCTCCACCATGCCCTGCACTTTACATGGGTGCTGGGACTCGAACTTGGGCCCTCCTGCTTTCATGGCAATCACGTTACCTACTAAGCTGTCTCCCAGCCTTCGTTGCTGTATCATTTCTTACTTGGTTTGCATTCCTGGTCTTCTGTTGGCTTTGCACACCTTTTCTTGTGGGAAGGTTCTGGGAGTTGCTTATTTTTTCCCCCTTCCTTTTTTTTTCAGTTAACAAACCCCAGAATATCAAATGTCCTATTTCAAGTCACAGACAAACCGAAAGGCATTCCCTGACTTCTCGGCCTCTAGAAGCCGCCATAGGTAACCCGAGGTTGGTCAGCAAGAATGCCTGCCTATCTACGGGAGGCTCTGGGAGGACAAAAGGCCCAGGCGTGGCTGTGTCAGCCTACGCTGAGGTTTGGGTACTGATGTAACCTGTGGAAGGATGCTGGCATCTTGTAATACTGAAACCTCAAACGTGGACCTCAGAAGCCAATATTAAGGACAGAAGTGGAAAAAGCACGAAGAGACTAGTTCTATTCACTGGAAACAAGTGGCGTGTCCACCAAAAAACTTGTAAGAGAGCATCCGTGGCGGCCGTATCCATAACACCCAAGATCTGAAATCCACCCAGAGGCCCACCAGGAGGTGAACAGGTGGACCGGTCATGTTCTGGAATGTTATAGTAGTTAGCATCTAAAAAAGAAGCCTATCGCCATATACATAAAAAAGAGGAAACAATGAATGACATTGGCAGATGTAATGCTGAATTTAAAAGGCTAGATTTGGGAGTCGGCTCGGCTCTGCCACGAGGGCGCTTGCAGAGAGGCCTGGTGATTTGCGGTTGATCCCCAAAGCCCATGTGGTGGGAGGAGAGCGCTGACTCCCCCAGGATGTCCTCCGAGCTCTGCTTGTCTATACACACATGGACGCACAATAAATAAACGAATTCGGAGACGAAACTTAAGCTAGGCGTGCCTGTGCCCGTGGATGGTCCCAGGTTCTTGGGAAACCGGAGGATCACAAGGCTCCCAGAGTTTGGGGTCAGGCTGGGGAACACAACCTCCCATTTCTTTAAAAAAGAAAAAAAGGGGGGGGGAGTTGTTTTTCTTTGTGGGTGTGGCCACTGGTAGGCTGCCCACGCTGGAGGGCCTCACCCTCTTGGGCATGCTGGAGGCGCCGATAGGACTAAGTGCTCGAGAAACCAGCAGCCTCGTGCCAAGGACCCACTCGCAGTTCCCGGCCACCACCTTGTGCCGAAGACCCTGCCCTGAGAACACAGCCAAGAGCTGCTGTCTAGACCTCTCACTACATCATGAACTTGGTTTACCTTTCCGCTCATCCACAAGTTAGCCCCCCTTGGTGCTCTGTTCGCTCATCAGATTTGATGGGTTCGTTGAGTTGTATAGTTCCTACCTGGTACTTTCCTTACTGAATTTATCCCTAATTTTTTTTTTTTTTTTTTAAATAATTGAGGCTGTTACTTTAAAAACCTTTCTTTTATGGAATGTCTTTTAAGGGGCCTAACTGTAGCAAAATTTATTTATCACCATAATATTTTTTCTTATTATGATAACTTTAAGGAAAATCCTTCAGGCTTTCTAGATTAATAATTATGGCATTAACTAAAAACTGAAAAAGCAATTTAACCTCTTTTTAAAAATTTTTATTGTTGTTGTTGAAACAGGGTCTCTATCTATGCCTCGCAGATAGAAACGCTCTATGTAGACCAGGCTAGCCTCAAATTCACTGAGATTCACCTGCCTCTGCCTTCAAGGCTTCGGATTAAAGACGGCACCACACCTGGCTTTTGGCAAAGATGTTTAGCTCCGCTCATTCCACATTTACTTTTTGTTCATTGTGTTTTACTTCATGGTTTTATCTTTTCATTCAGTTACTTGTGTGAAAGTATCCATTTTTGTAGATAAAAATAGTTGAATATTCATAATTTCATTGGGTCAGCTCAGTATTTTCCTTGTCTAATTTTTTTTTTTTCCTGTTACCAGCTTGAAAGTTCTACAATTCTTCCTTCCATTCCATCAGTGGTTACGTCAGCGCCAGCACAACAAAGGCGCGACTCCATGTTGTCACTGCAGTTGTTTAAAATGTCCCACTAATCTGTTAGGTAACTCAAGTTGGGTAGAACCAGATCTTTGGTTTGGGCACAGAAAAGAATTTCGAGATAAGCCAGTGTGGCGCAGAGTCGAAGTTAATTGAAAATAGAGGCACTCGGGAAAGGAAGAGGCACAACTGAGCGCACAGGCCTGTTTGGTTTGCTTTGTTTTTGAGATGGAGCAGCCCCAGCGGGCATGGAATTCACCGCATAGACTGGTCTTGAGTCCATCGAGAGCGCCTTGTTCTTTTTCCTGCGTGCTGGATTGTAGCGGTGTGACCCTAACCCTAAGCAGTTTTAGATGGCGCCAGCAAGAGACTGTGTATACTGTAGGCAGCAGAGCTGAGAAACCTAAGACCCAGAGGCCAGAGGGGCCATCCTGAGCTCCAGATGCCTGACGTGAGCTGTAGGATCTAGTTTTTGTCCTGGTGGGTTTCAGTCTGGGTTTGTCCAACCTTTCCTAGCTATGCCTCCATTCTCTTAGCAGTGGAAATATTTCCTCCATGCCACTGTGTGTTGGAAGTATGCAATCTATATTTTGATTTTACGGAGGAATTGTTATTTTTGGTTGGCCTGCCTCCTGATCAGGTGGGAAGGTGTCCAGCCTTCCGGTACTCAGATGGAAGGGTGTCCGGGAAACCCACAGCTCTGAGGCCACAATCTGACTCAGTGCTATATGAGGACTGTGAAAGTCTCCCAGCTCCGAGATGGGACAGAGTCCCAAGGGTATCCTGAGGCACGGGAGCCCAGGAACCTCACATCCTCAACAGAGATATCATGGCTCCCAAGAGAGGCTTGCCCCAACCCTGAGGAGCTGAGGAACCTGAGCTCCGATCCTTTCTTGTCTTCTTCCTCTGATGCAGTAAATCTCTTAGAGGCTGCAAACACAGCCTTTTAATAGGAATTCTTAGGGGCGGAGCTTTCCGGGGCAGGGCTTTCCGGAGTGGGGATTGGTGAGATTTCAAGTCCTGAGCTATGGGACGCTCAGGGATTGGTGGGTTTTGTCCAGTCTTTTCACCCCAGCTTTGCGTAGTCTGGGATGAGTCCTGCTGAGGGCCGGAGATGACAGTTACAGAGGTGGGGTGGGAGAGGCTGGGCCGGAGCTCCCTCAGGCAGGGTTCTGGCCGCTTTCCTGCCCTGAGGGGAGAATGCAAGAGCTCCGGAGTGTACGGAGAGTTCGCTGTGAAGCCCGTGGCCTGGAGCAGGAAAGGCTGCGCTATCATGGACAGCTCCCGTGGTGTCCGGTTCCGTTAGCTGAGGACTCCGTTAGCCGCCATCGTGGCTCCTGCGTCCGAGGGGCCTGAAGGGGAACTGGCAGGAACCACTCGCCACTGCGTGCTAAATTGGCATCTAAGCATGGCTCGTGCTGCGGTCCGAGCTGCCGCCGTGGGGCAGGGCCGGCAGTGGGTCACCGCAGCTTGGGAGGCGCCAGAACGGCTTGGGGTGGCCTGCTACCTCAGCCCGGGGCGGCGTGGCATTGCCTCAGCCCGGGGCATCTGCTGCAGGGGGCTGAGGGTGGCAGGGAGCCTCAGCTCCAGCCTTACAGGGGTCACAGCGTAGAGACTGTCGAGTCTCAGACGACATGTGGGATTTTGTTGTTGTTGAAATTGTTTCTTTGAGACAGGGTTTCTCTGTGTAACCGTGGCTTACCTGGACTCAATTTGTAGACTAGGCTGTACTTGAACTCACAGAGATCTGTCTGCCTCTGCCTCCCGAGCGCTGGGATTAAAGGTGTGCACCATCACGTCCGGCTGTTTTTTTGTTTTGTTTGTCTGTTTGTTTTTGATATTTGGGATTTTAAAACAGGTTTGGACTGTTAAAGATGATGGAGACCTAAAAATCGGAACCAGTGTATTTTGGTGTCATGAAATGGCCCTAAGCCCAGGGTAGAGGGTGCAAGCAGCATGCTGTGCCTTAAATGTGAAGCGTTCCCGTGGGCTGCCATTGTTGAACACCGTCTGCCTGGTGGTGCCGTTTGGGAATTGTATACTAATGGTGATTGTATAAAGGATTCTGGAAGCCTTTGGAATTTCACTGTTAAACTGTAGTGGGAGTTTTGGCTTCTTTAAAAACTCAGTTATGTAAACATTTTTGTTTTAATCCCAGGTGTGGGATATGAGGCTGTTTTAGATTGCCCACAGCAGCAGACTCTGCCTTTCGAGGGCTCTTGAGAGGGTGGTAATCTTCGCCAGTTCCTGATGGTTTAATTCTGGGGACTCTGAGCGGGTATAAATGGCAGAGCCCAGAGAGGGACAGGGCCCTCCAAGGAAGAAGGCTGATGCTCCTGGTTGCTGTTGTTGCAGTTTGATGACAAGAAGTTGCAGATGTCCTGAAATGAAGATTGGACTTGCCCCAAGGAACCCAAGGACCCTAACCTTTAGGAAGTAGCTGAAGAGAACTATGTCCCCTCTCCCCACTAATCCTCCTCCTCTCCTACCTGGTGCTGGGGTGTGGGAAGGGATAAGGGTGAAGGGATATAGAGATATAAGAACCCCAATAAAATAGATTTAAAAAATACACATCAACAGTTACCTCTTAACTTCCCCTATCTCTGTTTTCCTTTTCAATAATTGAGATTATAGCCTGGCCCTGGAAGGGCTGTGGATAAGATTACAGTCGGGCAAGGTTAAACCAGAGTCCACTAAAATACCACAAAGAAGTTAGGACATTTTCTTTTACCATAAAAAATTTTGGGGTGGGATTCCTAAAATCTGTAGGTTTTAGCTTGGGAAGGGAGAAAGGTAAAGTTACTTGGCTCTCAGCTCCAGGGGCCGTCTGCAGTAAGGCGGGTCCTCTTTCCAAGTTACGATTTTCTCTGTCCTTCCCACCCAGGGCTGACCCTGCCTTGCTTCTGAGATCAGATGAGTTTGTCCAGGGTGGTCTGGCCACAGACTTTCCCTCTTTCTATCCAGCCTGAGTTACTGTCCCTGTCTAGACAGGACTATCCTTGGCTGGTGGTACATGGGTCCATATTGTGCCTGTGCTAGAGAGGAGTTTAGGGTTGCCTGGCGCCTCTTCCTCAATATGTGACCTGTTTTATCTAATCTAATACCTACAGTTTTTTTTCTTTTTGGAGCTTAAGAATTTTACTGTGGGGCTGGAGAGATGGTTCATCTGTTAAGAGGACTTGTTGCTTTTGCAGGGACTTAGGTTTGATTCTGGGAACCCTCGGTCGTTCTCTTGCTTCAGTGGGTTCCTGCTTGCATGTGGTCCACTCTGACAAGCAGGCACATGCACATAAATAAAAAGACAATTTTTAAAAACGTAAAGAGTTTTACTGTGATCTTTTTATTTCACCTTAGCTGAGGCAGCCTTCTTACCACAGAGGTTTGGTCCTGTAATTTGACTAGTTGGCTGCCTCTGTTTTGGCAGTCCTTTTTGTCCTCCTTCTGGAATGCCTGTTGTTTGCTTGGGCTTGGCCTTGAGGTCACTGATACCTTCTGCCTTTGAGCAATGTGCATCTTTCCGTGGAGTTCTGAGCTACTTTTTCCCCATTAGACCACATTCCTTCATCCTGCCAAACTTGTTCTTTTCTGGCACCTTTTCACCTTCCATGCTCTCTGTTGGGCTCCCAGGGTAGTTTCCTGTGCAGCAAAATAGCTTCCAGTTAATCAGCTCCAGGACTGGCTCAGAGCACCTTCCTGTTGCCTCGAGATGAACATCTGTTTTGTTTTGTTTTGTTTTGTTTTTACTGTCTATTGTACCCACCCACCCCTTGTCTTTCGTCTCCCGTCATCTCACAGGACGGAAGTCTCATCATTCAATAATTATTCTTGCTAAAGCCATTCTTGCCACATTCCCGGGGTCTAGTCCATGTCAGCCCATGGTAAGCACTTAACAGAAGGAATTAGCTATGCTGGGCTACTTGTCCAGCTTTCCACATGCAGGAGCTCTGAAATGGAAGCCTGGATGGAGAGCAGGTAGAACAGTGGTCTGTAAGGACCTGAATGCCTGTCGCCTGGTACCTCTCCTCAGCTGTCAAAGGTGCTGATGCACTGTCTCATATCGGGGGCAGGAACCGGGCTAGGCTCTCTAGCAATCTGGCTAGGTTGGGGTGGTGACTGCTGAGCCCAACCCTAGGGCTAGTCTTTGTTGTGCTCGAGATAGTGTTGACAGCTGGCAGCAGTTTAGATTATGAAAGAATTTGCCAAAGACAGAAGAAGGCAGAAGGAGGACTTCATTGTAGTGGCTCACGCTTGTAATCCCAGCAGTCAGAAGGCTAAGGCAAGTCAGAAGGCTGGGCTAGGTAGTGAGTTCCAGGCCAGCTTGAGCTACAGAGTAAGATCCTGACTCAAAATCCAAACAAAGAAGTAGTAAAGAACCCTCCCCCCAAAAAAGGGGGCCATAAATCAGGCCCACAGCTTCAGGAAATCTGCTGCCCATAGAATTCCACAAAGCAGCCAATGCCACTGCAAACCTCATCACCTAGATATTAAAAACAACAACAAAAACAGGCCATCTGTCTCCCATCCTGCAGTTTCAAAAACTCTTTACCTAAAAAGTACTCTCTGGGCCTGACTTTACTAGTTCCTCCTTCTTTCTCCTCTGAACTACAAAAACTGACTCCCAGGCTGGCTTATTCTCCTGTACCCTTCTTAGATACTAAGCCACAGGGTTTGGAAGTACCAACCTCACAGACCAATAAAAGTCTGCTCGTGTCATTTTGAGGTCAAACTGAGTCTCTTATCTCATTTATCTTTTGACTGACTTTGAAGAAGGGGAAGGAAGAGAGAGGGGAGGATGGAGAAGGAAAAGGAGGAAGAGGCGGTAGCAGCTGCAGTGATAGAAAATTTATCACATACACTGAAGGTATATAAGCACAATAGTCAAGATGGAGAAACTGTACCTGTGAGCCTGGTGCGGTGGTGCACGCCTGTGATCCCAGCACTCAGGGAGGCAGAGGCAGGCAGATCTCTGTGAGTTTGAAGCCAGCCTGGTCTACAAATTGAGTCCAGGACAGCCAGGGCTACACAGAGAAACCCTGTCTCGGGGGGGGGGGGGGGTGAGAGAGTGAGAGACCAGAAGATAAATTAGCAGCTATTATTAAGACCTGAAGTAGGCCTTAATAAAGTCTAGTAATGCCCTGAGGGGAAGAGCTACCTCACTGCATTCTTTCCCCACCCACTAGAGATACAGTTGCTAGGAAACTGGACAATCCCCCTAGGGAGGAACACCACCAGGTCATTATGGTCTGGGAACCTTCCTATAGCCAATCTATTCAAAATGTAGTATTTTGACCAATAGATGTTTGACAGGCAGGAATTGCCCCTGCCTTGGGCATGCTGGGATGGACCAGAATCTTTAAATCACCCAACTAACCTGGGCACGGGGTGCTCGGCTCCCACCGCTTCGGTGGTGGGTGTGTGTGGGCCCAAGCTGCAGCTTGTAATTTACAATAAAAAGAACCTCATGTATTTACAGTGGAGTCTAGTTATTCCTGGTCTTTTGGGGTTTGTGAACTGGGCAGAACAAGAGAGAGATAGAAGAAAAAGAAACTGTACACACATTCAAAGGTGCTGCTTTTCTGGTGGGATTTTTATATAGGCAGTCAAGCAGGCTTCTCTCTTTGACAAAGTCTCCTGTAGCTGAGGCCTCCAACCTGCTATATAGACAAGGATGTCCCTGAACTTGAACTTCTGATCCTCCTTCCTCCACTTCTTGAGTGCTGGGATTGCAGGTGTGTGGCACCACGTTCAGTTTCTAGATGCTGGGGATTGGACCAGGCATGCAGGCCAAGTGCTCTACCAACCGCTCAGCTCAGGAAGTGTGTTAATGTCCCCGTGTTTGCTTGTTTTGTTCTTATCCAGTCAGACAGCTGTGAAGGGCCCATATCTGCACTGGGTGGCACCTATCTCATTATTTTGCTGAGGAATACGTTATACCATGTGGATTGTCTCTCCTCGGGGAATGGCTATCTACACAAGGCAGGCATAGGGCTCCAGGGGTCAAACCTGTGAGTGCCTACGTCTGTTCATTAGAGAATGGAATTCCTTACGGTTGTGCGGAGTTCCCCCAGAGAGACTGTGGCCAGGGCTTTTAGGATGAACTAACGGATTCTGGTCCTGCTCGGAGGAAGAAGGAGCCTCGCTCTGAGACCAGCCTAGGCTGAGGTAAAAGCAGTCCTGAGCTTGGCACAGCACAGCACAGCCATCACTCCTGGAACGGCGTCCATACTTCCCCTTACCCCAACTTTCTGCTATCATTTTTTCCTACAATACTAACCACTGAATAGTTGTCTTCTTTAAGGCAAATCAATCTGCAAATATTTCTGGAACTTCGTTTGTATTTGAGGTACTCAGGATATAGTATGAACAAAACAAAGATACACCCAACCCTACAGTCCTATGCAAGGATAATAAACACCTACTTTAAAAAGTATGTGAGGGCTATGGATAGAGTCCAGTGACCAAGTCCCAACCTAGTATATCAAGTCCAGGATTCAATCCCCAATACTGAAGAAGCAGACAAAAAAAAAAAAAAAAAAAAAAAAAAAGTAAAAAATATTCCATAAGGTGATAGTTGCTATGGAGAAAAGAAAGTAGAACAGGGTAGAAGATGAAGATAATCCCCAGTGCTGGGGACAAAGAGAAGTTACAGTCTACAATGAGAGAATGTGAGTGCTGGGGTACCGCCCGTGGAAACCTGTGCTTTCAGGCCTGAAGAAAACTGGAGGCCAGCCACTGAGCCACAGGCTGCACAGGGCAGGCAGGGTCTGTGAAGAGCACTGACACTGCAGGCCAGCAGAAGAAGTCCAGTTAGGAAGTGGAGAGTCCTGAGAGCCTGGCTGGCTCCCTTTTGGGGAGGGGCTTGTGTGTGGAGAGTGGGCTGAAGGCAGCAAGCACAACCACAAGGGCCTGGGAGGGAACTGTGAGCTAGAGAGACGTGGGGGTTCAGATATTTAAGTCACGGTCATGTCAAAGAGTGATCTCATTCTTGAGACAGCACAACTTCCTGGTCCAATAGATAAGTGCAGGACAAAAGAACAACTGCAGTGACAACAGAACAGTCGGGCACACAAAGCAGGTTGTCTCTCAACAGCTGGACACGGAGTCAGGAAGAGTCTGAACCCGGCAAATGCTCTTGGGGTTGATCAACATGACGTTGGCGTTTAAGGTCATGAGCCTGAATACCGGGCCTTGGTTCATGCCTGGAATCCCAGCAAGTGGGAGGTCGTGGCAGGAGGACTGCTGTCATTTCGAGGCCAGCCTGGGCTTGAGCGGGATCCCAACTCTACAATCAATCTATATTTTAAAAACAAAACCATGAGCCTCTGTAAGTTGATGTGTAGAGAGAAAAAGAGTGCAAAAATGAAAACTCAGAAGAAACCCGGTGACCGTAGAGCCATGAAAGCCTCGCAGGGAAGGTTATTCCAAGAGGAGTTTGTTGGTAATAGGAGTCTCTCTTGCCCACCTTCAGAGAGCAGGGAGTCTTAACTTCTGCTTACTGTATTTCCTGCAGAGTGTAAGTGCTTAATAAATACTTCAGTTTTTAAAAACCTGTGAATCACGCCTTTGCAAAGGCCCAGGAGGCAGGATTGCAATACCAGCCTCCTTTACAGGAAGGCCAGTGGCCAAGAAGGAGGTTCATCCCACTGTCAATGGTACCTGTCACATCCTAAACCTTTCCTGGCTACACAGACCCATCCACGCAGGCAGGAGCCCTTCGGAATAACACAGGCACCAGGACAAAGGAGTCTTGGATGAACTCTGTGCTCTGGTGCCTGGTAGACTCGTCTTCTGACCCACCAAGGACTCTTTGCTCACTCCCCTGGCACCCCTCTACGGCTTTTATTTTGCCCACCTAACCACTCATCTGTTAGCCTGTCTAAATAACCATTTTTAAAAATTATTACAGGGTGTGTGTGTGTGTGTGTGTGTGTGTGTGTGTGTGTGTGTGTGTGTGTGTGTGTGTGTGTATGAGAGTGAGTGAGCGTGAAAGCTTGTCACAATGCTTTTGCAGAGGTCAGAAGACAACTTTCAGGCGTCGGTTCGCTCCTTCCGCCGTATGAGTCCCAGAGACTGCACTCAAACCAGCGCCTTTCACCCTCTGAGCCACCTCACTGGCCCCTAGATAGCCATTTGTCTACCGTGCTCTGTGGTCATTCTTCTGTTCGCGCCCTACAGCTATCCCTTTATCCATCTTAGCGACTAGTCGCACGCAGCTCTGTCCATCCGTCACAGAGTGAAGGTTGGCTTTGACATTCCTGTATCCCAGGAAGCTCCCCAGGACTGTCTGCCCAGCTCCCCGTATCCTGGGCATCCTGCCATGGACCGGTTGGCACACAGCCCACCAGTTACTTCAACTACGCAACAGACTGATGGGTCCCTCTCCTCACCTAGGACAACGCTCCGCCTCCTGCCGGTCCCCCTCCCCCCGCCCATTCCGGAAGCCCACCGAAGCGAATCCCGGCGCCCTAGCAACAGTCTTGCAGGCCGCCCAGCCCGCCTGCGCAGCTTCGGGTGCGAGCCAATAGCGAGGGGGGCCGGGAGCGAGGCTCGGGGGGCGGGGCTCAGCGCGGCCGCAGCCATTTTGGTCGAAGAGAAACAATAGGACGGAAGCGTCGCGGGACTGGGCTGTGGGGCGCAGGTAACGCCTGCCCCGCCGGGCCCGTGGCCCTGTGGTCCCGGGGCTTGAGGGAAGAGGTTTTGGGTGCCGATAGCGGGCGGGTTCCCTCGTCCCTGGGAGGCTCTCCAGATGATGTGGAAAAGGGCTCCTCTCGCTGTCATTGTGAAGCTGTCGCCCCCTTCTTTGGTGGAGTCATTTCCCCCCCTCTTTAGGGGGGCTGGTCATTGGGGGACTAGAGTGTCCCGCGGAGGGGAGGCCAGGACCTTCCCCCGGCGTTGCAGAGGGTCTGCCGGAACGGGGGTGGGGGCGAGGACAGTGTCTGTCTTCGTTTTTGAGGCGGTCCCCCCGGGTCGGCAGGGTCCCTTGCCTCATCGAGGTCCCCGGCCGCGCTCCCCCAGGTCGTTGAGGATGGGGTCTCTATCACTGGATGAAGGGGTCAGCCCAGATGCTCAGGTACTGTTACCTGCGCCCGCTGACGTGCAGCCATTTTGGGTATTGAACGTCAGTTGTGCCAGTCACTTGGTGTCTGATCGGGGCGGAAGGGGGGGAGGATCTGCGAGTCCAGCTCCCCCCTCCCCCCTTTAAGATCTTAGAATGGATCCAGAAGATACTTTTTAAAAGAGACTGGTGTTTCTACGAGTGGGATATTTCCTTCTTTCACATTTGCCAGCAAGACTGCATCTGTCTTCCGCATCCTTCCTAATGACTTGCTTAATTTTAGGATTTTAATTTCCCTCAAATATCAAGTAAAGCTGTACCAACAGAAAGATGAGTGGAAAGGGTAGGAACTAGCGAAATCTAGTGTGCTTACATGCCAGAGAACATAGAGCTAGTCATCGAATGTAAGCAAGCATTTGGTTAGCAAAATGTACATAGAGCAAGAACAAAATGATTTAGAATAGTTGTAAGAGAAAATACTGCAGGGGAAAGTGGGAGGGTGATAAAGCAGACCAGGGGGGTGAATGGGATCAAAATAGATTGTATACATGTTTGGAATTGTCGAAGAATAAATATTCATCAAAATCAGAAGACTCAAAGAACTGAAAGTTTTTAAACATAGCAAATAGTTGCAGATACACATATAAATTTTTTTAAAGGACCTTGTTTATAGCAGTACTTGAAATGTTTGCTATATTTGCGTTTTTCCTGGGATAACATTTTTAAGAGAAGGAAGATGCTTATTTACTAAGTTGTTGCTGTGGAGAATGTAATTGCAGGGTTTTGTTGTTTTTAATCTTAGCCACTATCACAGATGGAAATACAAAATGAATGCTTACATTTGTCGTGAACAGGCCATTTGATTGCCTTCGAAATGATTTTTTGGAGATCAAGTTGATTGCACTGTTGATGGTTACTCAAGACTGGTTTACCTGCACTCTGGTTTTCTTTTAAGAGTAGAATTCAAGTGCATAAGAAGTAGGACTAGACCTGTTACAATTGTAGAAAACAATTCATCAGATGTAATAGACTTTGTGTGTTGGGATTTCCTAGAAGACAGATTTTGGTCTTTACAGTCAAGTATCTGAACATTGGAATGTGCCAGGAGGAATAATTGCTAACTGATGAAACTTGGTTTCTTTTGCAGAAGATGTCAAGGGCTTTCTGTAAGCCCTGGAGATGTCACTGGTATCTAGGCAACAAGGATGAGCTTGAGCCTTCCTGAGGCTAGCTTGTTGAGGTGAAAATTTTCCATTGTTAGCTCATAAAGAGGATTCACTAGGGAAGAATTTTTCCTCTTAAGGGAAAGTTTGTTTGTTTGTTTGTTTGTTTGTATGTGACAGGGTTTCACTTTGTAGTCTTGGGTGGCCTAGAACTCACTGTGTAGATCAGGCTGGCCTTAAGCTTCATAGATCTGCCTACCTCTGCCTCCTGTGTGCCAGGATTAGAGGCACTTGCCCCCTCTGTTGGCAAGGGAAATTGTTTTATGTCATAGGATGATTATCTTACAAATAGACCACATTTTTTCTTTGAAGTTTAGAGATGGAATCCAGGTCCTTGTGCATGCTAGACAAATGTGCTGACCCTGAGCTAGATGCCTAGTCCCTGCTTTTTTTTTTTTTTTTTTTTTTTTTTTTTTTTTTTTTTTTTTT
>NW_026596120.1:17947085-18127087 GCF_907164565.1 Psammomys obesus
CTTTTTTTTTTTTTTTTTTTTTTTTTTTTTTTTTTTTTTTTGGTAACAACTCTGGTGACTGCTCAGACTGGTCTTGACTTCTCTGTCCTAGGTAGCTCTTGAGTTTCTCATCCTCCTACCTCATAAGGAATTGGGATCATGGAGGCCAACTTTTTCTGTCTGCTCTGTCATGGAAGGTTTACAAAACTTTCTGCTCACTTTGGAGTTTTCTTAATACTTAGAGCAGAAATTCACAGTTGATCAAAATGAGAAAATATTAGTATTTATGTATCCATTAATCCTACCACTCAATAAAAAAAAAATTTTTTTTACCACTCTGTCTAAAGCCAGATGTGGTGATAACACTCAGTATAATCTCTCAGCTGAGGCTGCAGCAAAATTGCCTTGCATTCAAGGCCAGCCTGTGCTATGTAACACGAGTCTGTCTTAGACAAAGGGATAAGGAAAGGAAGAAAAAAATTGTTGAAGTTCAAACCTAAAGAAGGAAGAATAAAGCTTGTGTTTTAATAGAATTAAATGTGTTATAGACCAAAAAGCAAAACCCCTGGCCTGGTAGTGAGTGCCGCTGATTTCAGGGCTGGGCCTCAAGAGGCTGGGTTTATGAGTGATGCTCCCTTTTCTCTGTTGACCCTGTAGTACTTATGGCCCCAACTCTGTGGGCCATATCACTCTGTCTTAAACCCCTCCATACCAGCCCACAGCACCACTCCTTGTCTTGATCTTCATGTTTCTCTTCTAGCTGGGACTGTTTCAGGGCCAACAGCCTTTCCAAACTCCAGCTGCACACACAGAAATGTGATGCCCTATGGGCTGCAAACACTTGTTTCGGCTCCATTGAGAAATGGAAAAATATTGCATCACCCTTCACTGCTTGTTTTATGAGAGTAATAGACTGTTTTTGTTTTGTAAGTATAAAATGAACATTGGATAGCAATGCTTTCTCTAACTGTTCTCTCTACTCACATTTTAATTTTACTTATTTTTTGAAATAGGTTGCTAGAGACAATAAAAGTTTTTAACATAGCTGAGCGTTTTGAGACCAAGTCTCACTGTGTCACCCTGGCTAAACTTGCCATGTAAACCAGGAAGGATGAACTTAGAGAGATCTGCCTGCCATGCACCCACACCCAGCACTTTATTTTGAGATGGAGTCTCACTTAAGAGATCATGTCAGCCTTTTGAGTGCTGGGACTGTGGGTGTGTACCACTATACTTTCTGTCACCTAAATGTGGTTTTTGTTTGGTTTTGGTTTTTTGTATTTGGAGACAGGGTTTCTCTGTGTAGCCTTGGCTGTCTTTGACTTGCTTTGTAGACCAGGCTGCCGTCAAACTCACAGCGATCTGCCTGCCCCTGCCTCCCATGTGCTGGGGAAGGCATGCACCACCATGCCGCACCATTTGCAGCTTTCTTCCTGTGTGTCCATATCTGACTGTGGGGATGCCAGTTCTGCTTCCTTTGCTCTTTGTAAGATTTGTGAAGGGCAAAGTAAGAGCACCTTCCCAAGACCTCATGCTTGATGACATCATTGCTTAGTTGGGATGCTACATCTACATTGAAAACTCTAAGCCCAGCCCAGGGTAAAGTCCTGAGCCATCTTGGGAGTACAAACCTTGTTAGGGTACCAGCTCACAGGTTCAGTGGCCTAGATATCCATAGATGTGGCTAATAGATCAAGTAAGGCCTAGGAAAGGAAGGGCAGAAATGGTATTTGTTTCTCAAAGAGTGTTTTTACATTGGAAGTTATGTAAGCTCCTTTGTGATGAGAGAACGGGGATGGATGGGTAAATGAATGGATGGATGAATGAATGAATAAAGGAGCACATATGGACACTGAGTGGTGAGATGGTAAAGGGGAAGTGCTTTATTGCTAATCACCCCTCATCCTCAAGTTTGGTTTTCTTTCTGGAACCCACTGCTGTCCTCACAAGGAGGTGATTTGAAGCTGATCAGTGTGACCTTTACTCAGACTATGAATATAGTTGGATTTTATTTCCTTGGAGTAGACGTTACAGATGGCTTAAAAATCTCAGGATTTGTGAAGGATGATTGGCAGGAGGTTCTGTATTAGGACATAGTGCTGTGATTGGTACAGTCTTAGGAGTTTTCTCCCAAGACTGGCTCATTTTTTGCTGGTTTGTTCCTGGAAGAAAACTGACTGCCCTCAGGCAGAGTGAATGAGTAATAAAAACTGGACCGATATCTATAGCCATACCACTGTGAACGTGCCTGATCTTGGAAGTTAAGTAGGGTCTGGCCTGTTTAGTGTTTGGATGGGAGAGTGACTGGGAATGCGGGTGCTGTAAGCTTAAAAACAAACAAGCAACTGGACAGAGAACTTCAGGTAGAATTTGCCTAGAGGAGGTCTTGAGAAGACCCAGACAAGGTTGTTAGAGCTGTTAGGGCGTAGGTGCAGCGCAGGGCTTGTCCTTGCTCACTGGGGGTGCTGGCTGAAGCATATTGGGTTGCCCTGGTTGTATTACTCTCCATGAAGTCTACATCATTTTGGTACCCGTTTCAGATTTGGGACGAGGGGAAGTGCTGAAGACAGAGAGCACAGAGTCTTGATTGAAGCTAATGGCCTGTCACGTAGGGGCACATGAGAGAACAGTGACTCCAGGTTACAAAATTTTCTTAGCTTGAGACTCAGAGCAACTTTGATGACTGAGAGGTTCCATGTCTGTGTTCCTATGTTGTACACTTTCTGTTCGGAGATGGTAACAGCTGTGTTTGTCACCAAGGAGGTGGCAATTAGAGACAGGGAATTGCCTTTAAAGAGGGCTAACTGGGGCTGAGGGTGCAGCTCAGTAGTGGCGCACACAGCAGTTTTCAGCATCCCACAAGAATTTTTCAGAGGGAGTAACTGGCTCTAAGATTGAAAAGTTCTCGGTGTAAACACTTGTAGCTATAAGAAAGTCTGATGTTTTGGTTAAGGGGCCATATCATACACCACAATCAATAATTTAGAATTGGTGTTTACAGTTTTAAAGGAAGTTGTTGGTTTTGTTGGTTAAACAACTGAAGGCACTCACAGGAACATACTTCCCCACAGTTCTAGAAGCCAGAAGTCAATTTTTAAAATTAAAACAAAATTTTAATATTCTTAATATTACTTTTAATTTTTAAGGATTTATTCTCTTTGATTGTGTGTACTTGTGTTGGAGGTTGAGTGGGTGGTGCCTGAGGAGGTCACAGATGTCAGATCTGGAGCTGAAGTTAAAGGCAGTTGTGAGCTGCTTAGTATGGGTGCTGGGAAACAAACACAGGCCCTCTGTAAGGGTAGTATTATGTGCTTTAACTGCTGAACATTGCTTTAGCTTTTTTATTTTTCCTCTGACAGAATCTCACTGTCTACACTGACTGTCCTTGAACTTGTGGCAGTCCTCCTGCCTCTGCCTTCTGAGTGCAAGATCACAGGTGTACAGCAGCAGGTAGGCCTGGCTTAAATTTATTTACATGGATGTATAGAGCTTTTAAAGTTGCTAAACGTCTATAATTCCAGCAGGTTACTCTGATAAACATAGGAAGGTCAAAAAGCTCATCCTTTTCTTGGTCTCAGTCTTGGAGCCTTCTTTTCCAGAGACTGGTCTGATAAAACAGAAATAGAGTGACTGGCTTTTGCTTGTGGTTTTAGAGGACAGAGGCACCTGAGGTCTTGCAGTTTTATTTGCCCCTTGGCATTGTTGTTGGATGACTCAGATGAATATTAAATCTGGGATAAGGGATGGGGAGGGGTGGCTCTGTTGTTAAAGCACTTGCTTTGTAAGCATAAGGACATGAGTTTGATCCCCAGCACACAGGTTGATGTGGGGAGATGAAGACAGAAGCTCACTGAAGCTTGATGCTAAGCCATTCCAGCCCAATTCATTAGCTCCCAGCCAATAAAGACTATATCTCAGAGGAGGTAGCTAGCATTTCTTAGGATGTCACCCATGATCCTCTAGCTTCCATGCATAGGTGCACATGCTTGTGGCACAGGTATACACATTTTTTTTTAATAAAAAAACTTGCAGAAAATGCTATCAATGGTAAAAATTAATACACAGTTCTGGAGCCCAAGATAAGAGTCTATATTGTCTCTGTCACTCCTGGAGGTTCATGGCCTGCTTTGGTATGGGGAAAACCTTAGAGCCAGCCAAGAAGTTGTGACTCCACTGAGGTAGAATGATTCTGCTCTTAGCAGCGAGTCTTTGATTAGAGGTACCTGTTGTTTTCCTGTGATGAGACCTGGATGATAAGTGCCTCATGTCCACACCTGTAAGGACAGTAATCAGTGCCTCTCCCAGAGAGTTGTTGGAATAGTTGATAAACAGGAGCTCATGGTGGTTCAGGCCTATAATCTTAGCACTCTGGAGGCCAAAGCAGGAAAATGGTGATTTTAAGGTCAATCTGAGTGACGTAGGGAGGGAGGCTCTGTTTCAAAAACAGAAAGTGGCTGGGAATGTAGCTCTGCTAGTAGTGTATAAAGCCCTGGATTCAGCCCCCAGTGTACATAAACTGAGTATAGTGGTACTCACATATCATCCCTGCATGCAGGAGGTAGATTTAGGAGGATCAAAAGTTCAAGGTCATCCTCAGCTGCTAGCAAGTTCAAGGCTATCCTTGGCTACAATCGCTCCTGATGTAAAAAGGTAACGTATATTCAGAATTGGAGAGAATTTCAAGGAATTTTAAATATTCCACGCATATGGAGGTCAGAAGACAATTTAAGGAGGTCAGTCTATACTGTTTGGGTTCCAGGAATTGAACCTTGGTAGTCACAGTAACTGCAAATACCTTAACCCACTGAACCATCTTTTAAACATTAAAAAAAAAAAATTATGTGCATGGGTGTTTTTCTTGTATGTATGTGTGTATCCTGCAGAAGCCAGAAGAGAGTGTCCATTCCCAGAGACTGGGGTTATAGATAGTTGTAAGATGACTGGGAATTAAACCCAGGTCCTCTGGAAGAGTAGCACTGCTCTTAACTGCTTGAGCCATCTCTCCAGCCTACACGTAACCATCTTGCCAGCTCCATTTCAACATTTTAAATGGACAGTTTGTTGTGACATAAGCTGATACCTACCTATTCTGCCTCTCTTCTTTTTTCTCCTTTCTTCTTTTTCTTGTTTTTTTTTTTTTTGTGATTGGGTCTTGGTATGTAGCTCAGACTGGCCCCTCACTCCCAAGCTGGCTGCTGACTCTAGATCTTCCTGCCTTCACCTTCTGAGAGTCACCACTACACCTGCTGGCTAGTACTCTTTGTAAGTCTTTATAGTTCAGACGATAGAGATTACATAGTTTGTGTGTGTGTGTTTTGTTTGAGAACAAGTCTCATTCTGTACTCTGTAGCTCTGCTTGATCTTCAACTGTGTCAGTCCTCTTGTTCCTGCCTCCCAAATGCTGGGATACAGGTGTGTGCCACCATGCCTACAGGTTGCTGAAATTCCTTCTTTATATTCCTTTTTATCATGGATTGTATACCATTTGTTGACTAGCTTCCGTGGAAACTTAGGTAATGAGATGAGACACCTAGTCTAAGGTTTCATGACAGATTTATTATATGCTAGAGAGGTTTGTTGTATGTACTTGAGAGCAATTCATGGCATTGCTTTACTTTACCTGCAAAATATGAGTAGCTTTCAGTGACATTAGAACAACCTGATATCCTTGAGTCTCTGTGATTAGTAAAGAATTTCTGAATTCTAGTTTATTTGTTTGTGTTAAAGTATAATAGAATAGGAACACCACAGTCACATTTTAAGGTGTGATTCTATTCAACAGTTGTCTTGATCCACAAGAAAGAATTTTCTAAAAGATTAGTTGTCATAACATTAAGAATCTGAGTTTTGGCCAGGTGTGGTAGCATACATTTATAATCCCAGCACAAAGAAGACAGGGACAGGCAGATCCCTGCAAGTTTAACACCAGCCAGGTTTACACAGTGAGACTGTCTCAAAAAATAAAAAATGTGCTGTGCAGTGGTGGTGCACACCTTTAGTCCCAGCACTTGGGAGGCAGAGGCAGGCGACTCTCTGAGTTTGTGGCTACCCTGCTCTACGAAGTGAGTTCCAAGGCTGCCAGGGCTGTTACACAGAGAAACCCTGTCCTGAAAAACCAACACGAAAATACAAAAACAAAATAAATATATAAATAAAAAGTCTGACAACCCAAAACCAGGTGTGGTGGTGCATGCCTTTAATCTGAGCACTTGGGGTGGGGGATCAGGTGGTAGACAGAGGCAGGTAGATCTTGTTTAAGCCCAATTTGGTCTACATAGTGGGTTTTGGTTTGAGGCCAGCCAGAATTACAAGTGAGATCCTGTCTTTAAAAAAAAAACACCGAGAGCTTAGGTTTTATTTCCATGGAAGGTTTCCATACCAGTAAGTCCTAGATGAGTATTCAGGTGCAAGTGTCTGCATTTATACTTCAGTTAATTTGGACTTGATAAGGTGGCAATAATACATGCAAAATAAGCACTGGTCTGTGTTTGGAGGATTTGTAAAATGTGTAGCATGCCGCACTTTAACAGCTGTGCTCACTGTGTGATTGCTGTGGCCAAGATGATACACTCACTGGGGCCTTCTGCGTCCTGTGATCTGTGGTGATAGGTACACGTGATACAGTAGTAATTTGAGGCAGTTCTGTGGAGCACCTATTCTATGCTGGTGGGTTTTGTTGTTACTTGTCTTGTTTGTTTGGTATTCTGAAGATTCAAGAGGAAACCAAAGAACCAAAAACTTATGTCTGAGGCTGGAGAGATGGCTCAGCAGTTAAGAGCACTGGCTGCTTTCCACAGGACCAAAGTTCAATTCCCAGTACCCACATTATGGCTCACAACCCTCTGTAACTCCACTCCAGTCCCAGAAAATCCAACACACTCTTGTGGCTTCTGTGCTTGCACGTGATGCACAGACACACACGCAATTCATACATAGAAAATATTTTTTAAAAACAATTCTGGGCTGTCATGGTGGTGCACACATTTGATCCCAGCACTTTGAGGCAGAGGCAAACAGAGAGAGATCTCAGAGTTCAGGGACAGTCTGTATATCGAGTTCTAGGCCAACCAAGGCTGCATAGAGAGACTATCTCAAAACAATTTATGAAATTTGTTTTCAAGCAGATGTGAGAAAAGGAGACAGACGGTATAAATATAGTATGTTATGTGGTGACAAGCAAGGAGGAGAGAATAAAACACGGTACATCACTGGGTATGTCTGGGGTGGTGTAGCTCAGAAAGGGTTCAGGTGACATCTGAACTAGTCTCATCCATTCAAGAGGCTTAAGCAGGAGGATCACTTGAGCCCACTTTGAGGCCAGCATGGGTAACACAGTAGGACCTCCCTGTCTTTCTTTCAAGACTCAGATGTGACTGTGGATATTGTGAGTAGGAAAAACCAGTATGTGGTTCTTGAATAATGAGTTGAAAGCTGGATGTGATGGTATATATTTCTGATACTGGCTAAGCTATTCTGGAGGATTGTGACTTCAGAGCTAGCCTGGGCAGCATTTTGACACACACACACGCACATACACACACACACACACACACACACACACACACACACGCACGCACGCACGCACGCACACACCAGTCTGAAAAAGGCTGACGTTGGTGTGTATGCCTGAAGCTGCTCAAAGAGAGGCAGTTTTTTTATTTTATTTGAGACAGGGTTTCTCTGTGTAGCCTTGGCTGTCCTGGAACTCACTCTGTAGGCCAGGCTGGCCTCTGCTTCCCAAGTGCTGGGACTAAAGGTGTTGCACCACCCACTACCAGGCAGAGAGCCAATTTAAGTCCATGATTTGATGAGCTTGGCAGATTTATTTGAGTAACATACTCTTCAAGTTATTACCCCTCAAAGTTTCTGGGGCCTCAGTCAACCCTGTCCTCTGCTTTGGCCTGTGTGCTTGCTGCTGACCTGTTCTGTCACTGTGGTTTGTGTGGCTTTGTACTCCTACGGCAGTGTGGAAGAGTTGTGGTGACTGGCCCTGCTAGTGTAGCTGTGGACTGTGTGCCAGGTGTATGGGGCAGATGTCAGTGGTTCCCCCAGGGCTCATTGTAGACATTTGAGTGGAAAGGGTTGTTTTCTTCCAGAGGCTGTGGTATCTCACATAATCCCCAATGACTACTTGACCCTGGGGCTTTTCTTGAGGTGGAGTAAGTGGTTCCTGTGGGCCCCATTGTTGTCTCATTAAGTAAATTCTGAAGGAGTGAGCTAAGAGCCCAGGGGCTTCAGTATCAGGTGTTTAACTTGCAGTACTGAAAAACAAAGCACAACAAAAAAAGCCTCATTAAGAATGATAAGGCGTGTAATTAGTAGTAAAAAAAAATAAAAATAAAAAAAGAATGATAAGGCACTGTTGAAGCAGATTCTTTTTTTTTTTAATATTTATTTTATTTGTTATGTATACAGTGTTCTGCCTGCCCACCAGCAGAGGGCACCAGATCTCATTATAGATGGTGTGAGTCACCATGTGGTTGCTGGGCATTGAACTCAGGACCTCTGGAAGAGCAACTGGTGCCCTTAACCTCTGAGCCATCTCTCCAGCCTGAAGCAGGTCCTTAAACTGATGGTTAATTGATCTCGGAGGGGGCTGTGGAGCTATTGTCTGTCCTGTTCTAGGATGGTCATATTCTGCTTTTACTTTCTTGTCACAAAACTGTGAGCAAGGTGGAAAGCTAAAACAGCTGCTAAATCAGAAGCTAGTATTTTGTAGGTTTTCTTGGTCTCTCCAGAGTGGAAGAGCTTTACAGTAACCATTGCTAATCCAGGGCTCCCAAAAACCTGACCTTAGTCTTTCTAAAGCACTAACAGGCTGGGCACAGTGGCACATGCCTTTAACTACATTTTAGAGTCTGAGGCAGGAAGATTGCTGGAAGTTTTAGGTTATACAGCAAGATTCTACTTTATCAGAAAAAAAAAATTAGTAACATCCTGCTCAGACTGCATGTGGAGCAGGGAGAAGCAAGTGAAGCAGAGAAGTGGTTCATTTGGGCTTTTCTGCCTTCTGAGGTCTCAGGGGAGAAAGTTGGTGGCCTTTGTGTTGCTTGGGAAAGTACACGGTAGAACAGAGGCACCCTTCTTACTGCTTCTAAAGGTGAGACCTGTTGCTCAGTGAAGTCGCTCTTAAATTCATGTTTCAAAGTTAAACATAACTGGAGCAAAAGAACTGCAGAACAGAACTTATGTGGGATGTTTTATCAAAAACAAAACAGATAAACAAACCCTATCAGTTTCTGCTCATTGTTTGGTTACAACTGAAGGGGCAGAGGTCTACTGGAAGTCTCACTTCACAGACCAGAAAATGATCCCCCACAGAGGAAAGGACCAAGGATTTGGAGTCTCTCCACAAGCAGTTGAGTAGCAAAGTCTGCTTCCCTTCACCAAAGGCTAACCGCTTTCCTTATTCCACCTCACACTTGGGAATTTGTTCTGTCACTAGATTTGGCTCAGGAAAGAATGAGGCTTGTTTTTCCCACCTCTACCCAAGATGATGATTCTTTTAAGAATATCACTGTACATGAACTTCAAGAGTTAGGTGAAGTTGGGCATGTTGTCATACACCTTTAATCCTAGCTCATGGGAGGCAGAGGCAAGTGAACCTCTGAGTTCAAGGCCAGCCAGGTCTACATAGTGAGTTCCAGGATAGCCAGAGCTATACAGTGAAACCCTGGAGAGAGACAGACAGACAGACAGACAGAGACATAGAGAGAAAGAGAGAGAAATTTTTGGGTGAGGTACGTGGCAAAGTTGTCATATTATGTCTAGCAACTAATGCACACTTTGGAGAGGAAGTAGGGAGTCTTGCTGGGCCTTTCAGCCTCTGTCTACACCATGGATTACACTGTATAGGGATGCTTTGGAACCATTTGAAAGTTTTCAGTGGAGGGATAGATGGAGAGATACCTGGAAAGATATTCTTCTTAGTTGAATACATTTAAGTAGTATATTGTGTGTGTGTGTGTGTGTGTGTCTGTGTGTCTGTGTGTCTTGCACTGGTGCCTCACATGTTTGCATGTGTGTTTATATGAATGCATATGTATGTACAGGTGCATGTGAGTACAGATTTTATAGGTCAATCTTGATGTTATTCCTCAGGGGATTGTCCACCTTGGTTTTTCACAGCAGGGCTTTGTGCTGGAGTACACTGATAAGGCTAGGCTGTCTGGCCATTGAGCACCAAGAACCATCCTGTCTCAGCCTCCCCAGCACTGGGATTACAAGCATGATTCCCCACATCCCCACTAGGTTCTGGGATTTTATTCAAGTGCTTGGCTCGACTTAGTTATTGCTGCAGTCCTTTTTGAGGTTAGTGTTTAAAAATTATTATTAGTGTATGTGTATTTGTATAGGCACAGATGTCGAGGTCAGAGAACAATTCTGTGGAATCTGTTTCTCCTTCCACCAAACTCAGGTCATTTGTATTGTATGTTGGGCTTATGGGGCCGGTGTTGAGCCATTTCTTTTTTTTGAAAAAATGGTTTCAAGGGACTTGAAAAACTGTTTCGTTCAACCTAGCTTTAAATTTGCAGCAGTCTTCCTGCCCCCAGCCTCCCAGCCGTGGGGCATGCCTGGTGCCTAGCATTGCTGCTAGAGCGAAGGCAGTTTTATATCTTGACAAAGACTTTGGATTGTGTTTCCAAGGCCTGGGCATTGGGGAGCAATGTTGTACTGATTGTGTAGTAAGTATGGTCCTTGACCTGTGTGATACCAGCAGGCTGACCATGAGTCAGGAGCTTTCCTTTGGCATTGCTTTCTCAGGAAGTCTATAGAACAGAAAGAGCTTGAGGGCTGAGGCATAACAGAGCCCCATCTTTTGAAGAGAGGAGAGGTGGTTGGTATACTAGAATGTGTGATTCTTTCTATTCTTTGAGACTGTATAACAGCTTGCCTCATGGGGAAGAGAGCACTGGAATAGGTTAGACTCTTTTGCTATAGCAAGCTCAAACTGTGTCAGGGAATGTATGCTTTCTTAGTCTGATTGCCTATGTGATTTTGGGACTTTTCTCAGGGTATGTCCTCCTGAGAGGTGTATAATAGAGACAAGAAAGAAGGTAATGTCAGGTGAGATCAGGACTCTGTTTACACACAGGAAAGCTTACGAATTTATCATTGTTGAGTTCTCAGTTAGGTTCTCTCTGAAAAGAAGAAATGACCACCAAGCAACAACAGAAAGGGAAAAATATATTGACACCAACTTAACATCTCCAGAAAGATGTTACCTATGTAGAAAATAAGAATTTTGGGGCTAGAGAGATGGCTCAGAGGCTGTTCTTTGAGTTCATTTCCCAGCACCCACATGGCAGCTCACAATGGTTGGTCTGTAACTCCTGTTTCGGGGAATGACACCCTCATACAAACATATGCAGACAACACAGCAATGTATATAAAATAAAAACAATTAAATTATTTTAAAAAAGAAGGTAGAAGTTTTGGATGAGAGCCTCTCATGGGACAAGTTAAATGTCCCGTGTGAATACTTGAAATGCCAAATCTGGGCAGGAGCACCTGAGGCCTTAGGTCCTAGAGAAGGTTGTATCGGCAGTAGCAGTAGCAGTACCGGCAGTAGCAGTCTAGGGTTCGCCTAGGAGCTGGGGCTCTCTGTCTGGACACTCCTTCTGGAGGTTTCTTAACCTCCCCATATTATGTGGAAGAGGGTGGTGTCTGCCTTACAAAATGTCCTGAGGGCCGAGTCAGAAGTGCCACGGTATGGCCTGTGCCACGGTAGGTGCTTACTATGGTAAAGCACAGCTGGCACACCTGCAGCAGGCTCTTTCTCATTACCTCCGCTTCCGTGAGAAGGCCTGGAAACTGCAGCTCTTGCCCAGCGAGCCCTCTGAGCGGTCTCTGAAAGCTGGTGTGATAGAGTCATGAGGGTACTGCCTTTGTAAGTTACAGTCCGGGAACAGAACTAGCTTGACCTGCCATCAAACAGTTAGCTGAACACACACTGTGTGTGCATTTTTTGTGGCTGTGGGTGCTCTGAGAACGCAGACTCTGGGGTGGATGAGAGCCCTGACTGCCCCAGGAGCTCAGCTTTGCTTTAAAGCTGTGCCTCAGCTTTTAGCCGTCAGGATAGAGCTGATAAAATAGTTGGTGACCTAGAACACTGTGTATCTTTTTAAATGGATTTAGTGAGCTTCAATCAGTTGTTTTTAGATACGGACGTTAATCATTAAAGCAGGTTCAGAGCTCCATTGCTAATAAGGTTAATGGGGCTTGGCTTTGGCTTTGGCAAGGGGCAGTGTTGTGGGCACCTTGGAGGGAGGGAGTCTTATTAAACAGTGCGTAAGTTGGTTTTCCCTGTGTTAAAATGCACTTTATAAAAATCTAATTAGCAGGGTAACTTAGACATTATTTACCTTTAAGCATGACAACCTTAATTAGAAAATGGTAAGGTTTTATCTGAATACTGTGTTAGAAATTGTGCTTTTACGCCATTGTGGCTTTGTGTTTTGCCTGCTGTTGTGGCTTTCTAATGCTGTGATGGTCGAGTTTGGCAGTTTAGGGGCCCCTGGAGCCCAGACTGCCTGTCAGTATCTGTCCCGCCCCTACTCCCCCTCCTTCTCCCAATGTTTGTCTTTTCTGGAAGAAGGCGGGGCAGGGTTAGGCAGTGTGGGCGGAACCCTACGTGAGCTCAGGCTGTTTGTCTTCCTGCTGAGGCCAGTGACTGCAGTTCCCAGGCTACTTTCAAACCTCATGTCATCATTGTCTTTGCCTCCACCAGAGTGTCCTGGCCTGCACAAACCGAGGAGCAGAGATCAAACAGACGAACGTAAAGACAGACAGTAAACGGAGGACGCACTGGCCGCTGGACCCCGCTGCCTCCCCTCTCTCCCTGCTGCCTGTGTCCGGAGGATGAGCCCAGCCTTCAGGACCATGGATGTGGAGCCCCGCACCAAGGGCGTCCTACTGGAGCCCTTTGTCCACCAGGTTGGGGGCCATTCGTGTGTTCTCCGATTCAACGAGACAACCCTGTGCAAGCCCCTGGTTCCGAGGGAGCATCAGTTCTACGAGACCCTCCCAGCGGAGATGCGCAAATTCACTCCCCAGTACAAAGGTGAGCCCCCAGCTGCTAGAGGGGTCGACAGGCTGGTGAGACGGAAGGGATTTTGGCAGTGGAAGGCCCTGGCAGCAGTCCTGGGAGCCCCTCACCCCTTCCCATTTACCCTTTTGTTTTCCCTCCTCCTCCCCTTGGCCCTCAGCCCAGCACCTCACACCCTCAGTTTTCAAGCCCTGGTAAGATTGCTCAATTGTTTTGTTTTGCTTTGAGTATTTTTGGTGGAAGTATAGTCATTTTTTATGTTCAGGTGTCTCTTGCTCAAGGTATCCCATAATCCCCATACGGGGACAGTTGGGGAAGACTTTAGAAGGATTTTACCCAGAATTCTTCCTGCCTGCTTTTTGTCCTCCAGGAAGCCAGAAGCCCTGGTGATTAGGTAGGCTTGGAGTGGGGCTGAGTCAGATGGAATGCAGGAGTGGGAGGATTGTACTGATTAGCTCAAGCCCTTTGCTGTTACGGAATGTCCCCAGAATTGCTGTGTGAAGGCAACCCTTTGATTCACATGTAGGGACTTTCTCTTTTTATAATGATACACTTTGAGGGACTGGCAACTGCCAGCGTGGTGTGGTCTTTCCTGGGGAGTGGGGGGAAACCTTTCGTAAATCAGAAGAGAACTCACTAAGACATTAATTTAAAATGTGCATTACCAGGTGTAAAAAAAGACTAGAACTACTTAGATTCTTCTGGGACAGTTGAAACATTGTTCTTTAAAGACAGGGTGGACTGGGTTACCTCTCTCTTTGGAAATGCATGTGGTGGGACTGGGGGTGTTGGGGACCCTCACTTGGTCCTTTTCTGTTATTTTTTCCAGGACAAAGCCAAAGTTCCCTTGTTAGCTGGCTACCCCTGCCCCGTTTTTACCCCCATGGTCCGTCCTTATGCCCACAGGGAAGTGTGGTCCCCTGACACCCCCCCTCCCGCTCCTCTGCGCCCAGAGCTGGTGCCACCTCAGAAGTGTCGTCTCTCTCTAAGCACGCATTCCCCTGCAGCAAGCAAGCGGGCGGGCAGCAAGGACTGAGCAGATTGAGTGATCGTGGGGCAGAGAGGCCTAGGAGGAAAGGTGTTCAGCCAGTCGGTTGTAAGGCGCTCGTCGGCACCGCTGAAGTGCTCCCACCTGACAGCCCCTTCCTCAAAGACTGTCCAGTTACACATGGCAGGTCCTAGAGACTCAAAAAGGGAGAGCTGCTTCCAAGGCTACCATGTGTCTGTGTTCCTCCCTCTCATCTGCTGGTGTTCATTTTGTTCTTTTGTGACACAAACTACAAAAACAATAAAAGCATAACTGAGAAGGACAAAGGCTTGGCTCACCCAACATGTAGGTGTTACTGGAAGCCTTTGCCAGGGCGTCTGTGCTGTGTGGATTGTTTGCTGATTTATTTTGCTTTGCTTGCCCAGTCTTCCCTCACCCCTCAGCGCCTTTACCTGAGGTCACATCTGTGTTTCCCTGCATTCAGGCTCTGCTTTAAAGCAAGCCTCCAGACTGTCGGAGTTTCTGTTTAGGGCATAAATATTTTCATAAGCTATATAGAACAATGTTTTTGTGTCTCTCTTGGGATTAGAAGAGTTACATAAAAATTAATAAACATTTTCAATGATGGAAAAATGTGTCTTGTAATTCTTTGGCCCTTGCTTTCCCTTGTTGAATGCATTAGAGAGGAAGCCTCTCGGCCATGTTTGCTCCCTAATTGCTTGTCTTGTATGGTGTCACTTTTTTCTAGCTGTTTTGATATTTGTTAGGTTTGCAGATGAGTTTGGGGCCTCTGGCAACATAGACACTAAGGAACAGGGTAAGAAACAAAACAAATGTTACAATCATGTCGTCTAGAATGCATTTTTCTGTAGATTAAAAGTCCTTTATGCTCCTCACCCCCATTTCAGGTGTGGTATCAGTGCGCTTTGAAGAAGATGAAGACCGGAACTTGTGTTTAATAGCGTATCCAGTAAAGGGGGACCATGGAACTGTGGACATTGTAGACAATTCAGACTGTGAACCAAAAAGTAAACTGCTAAGATGGACAAACAAAAAACATGTTTTAGAAACAGAAAAGAATTCCAAGGATTGGGTGCGCCAGCACCGGAAAGAAGAGAAGATGAAGAGGTGGGTGAAAACTGAGAGGAAGTGTTGGGGGTTGGTTATAGCCTGGTTCTCTGAAGCCAGGAACTCATGTAAGTGACTAGGCGGCTGGTTCCACATATCTGATGTCTCTAATTGGCTCTGGGTTATAACATGCCATTTTGCATACGTAGCTGAAGTGGCAGCTATAAAAGAAATTGACTCATTCTTTCCACAATTGCTTTGTGCTAGGGCACAGGCAGACGGGGCCCATGCTTTTACCTCAGGTTGCTTGCTTAATGGTGGGAAACAGAATGATCAGTTAGCCTCTACAAAAGCTAGCCCCCATGTGTGGGCAGGACCTTAGAAGTCCCACAGGGGGGCTGGAGAGATGGCTCAGTGGTAAAGAGCATTGTCTGTTCTTCCCAAGGACCCAGGTTCAAGGACATGGCAGCTCACAACTGTCTGTAACCCTAATTTCAAGGGATCTGACACCTTCACACTAATACACATAAAATAAAAAATTAAAAAAAAAAAAAAAAAAGACCCATAGGTTGGCAGAACTTGAGAAAATACAAAATGAAAGTGTAAAGTGTATGCAATGTGGTTAAGTAAACTTAGCTGATTCTGGCACAATGTCGATTCACTTTTCCAGTCTCCAGAGTCAGGAGGCCTTATGTACCAGATGAGGAGCCATATTGCCTGGAAAGAGGGAATGAAGCTGTCTGCTTCATAAGCTGGGGAGAAAAGGCCATTATTGCATCTTGTTATAGAAACGGGTAGTAGGCGTTTCCTCTTTAAAATTTTTAATCAACTTTCTGCAAGTATACACCTGATAAAATGCACCCATTTAAAATACTCAGTGAGTTTGGACAGCATATGTACATTGCACAACAAATAAATTTCCATCACTCTTGAAAAGTTGTTTCACTATTCTTCCATATTTAATTTTGATAATATATTATGATTTATTGAATTTTTATTTCTTTATAGCCATAAGTTAGAAGAAGAATTTGAGTGGCTAAAGAAATCTGAAGTCTTATACTACAGTGTAGAAAAAAAAGGAAATATAAGTTCCCAGCTTAAACACTATAACCCTTGGAGCATGAAATGTCATCAACAACAGTTACAGAGAATGAAGGAGAACGCAAAGCATCGAAACCAGTACAGTATCCTTTGTCATAAGGCATTTCTACCCTGGGTGAAGGGCGGAGAAGAAGCAAGGAGGGCGTGAAGAAAGAGCTTGGGTAGGGGGTTAGGCAGTTGGTTTGAGATTAGCAGGGTTTCTCTGTACAGCCCAGCAGGACTAGAGCATTCTTTTCTGATTACTGGGTACAGGTGTCTGCCACTACAACCTGCCTAAAGTGCTCCATTTGGGAGTGTGGGGTATGTGCGTGCCCATGTGTACCACAGCACGTATGAGAAGGTCAGAGGGCAACTTGCAGGAGTCAGTTCTCTCCTTCCACCAAGCAGGTGCAAGGATTGAATTCACATCATTAGACTTGGTGGCAGGTGCCTTGGTGACACTGAGCCATCTAATGGGCCTTGGTTTTGTTTTGTATTAGCTATGGTTAATTTCCCTGTATTAGAGTTGAGCCCAGGATAACCATGTGTGGTAACTGGGCAGCTGTCACCTCCCTTGGGAATAAAACCTGGTGTCGAGTACAGATGAGGGAGAGTAAAGGGTTCTGTGAGAACCTCATGAAGAAGCCATCATGTACTGGACAGGCTTTAGCCTATGTGGCTAGGAGGCTGCTGTGTCTGTGTTTATGGACCCTTGCAGAATGTATCCCAGGTTTTAACCTGCATCAGTTGAGAGTCTGCCATACAAGCTGTACACAAGGAAAGTTCTTTTTTTCTTTTTTCTTTTCCAGTATCCTCCGCCCCCCTCCATTAAATTATCATTCATTGGCCTCGTACTTTGTTTTTTTGCAGTTCTGGGAATCCAACCTGGGGTTGGATTTGGCTGCATTCAGGGGTACACACAGTGTGTGTGGAGGTAGGAGAACAACTTGGAGGAGTCTTTCCCTCATGTGGGTCACCCACTGAACCATCTCACTGTTCCCCTTTTCCCCCCAGGGTCTCTTTGTTTTTGTTTTTGTTTTTTTTAGCTGATGGGTTGAAATTCCTCAGAATTTTTTTAAGTAGGAAAAAAAAATGTTAAAAAATAGAATTCCTCAGTGCATGTCACTCAGAATTGGCAGTTAACCTACTTGAATCAATCTCGTGTCATGACTATCTGCATATACCCAGTGCCTCACAATAGACATTTTTTAAAAAAGATTTATTTAATATGTATACAATGTTCTGTCTGCATGTACACCTGCATGCCAGAAGAGGGCAGCAGATCTCATTATAGATGGTTGTGAGCCACTAACCATCTATAATTGCTGGGAATTGAACTCATGTGGAAGAGCAGCCAGTGCTCCAGTCCACATTTGACATTTTTTTTTTAATTTTATTTTTTGAGATAATTAGAGACTTATTTTTATATTTTGATGCTGAGGATTCAGCCCCAGGGCATTGTACTCTAAACAAATCCTCTTACCATTGAACTAGCTTAGGTAACCTACCTTTGTTCATATAGTCTTTTTCCCCTAAATTTGATTCTGAAGCAAGTCTGAGATGTATCATTTTATCTGTTTATACCTTATCATGTATCCCTAAAGGTAAAAATATTTTAACTTGAGAATCAATTTGATTTCCAGCATCCATTGACAGCTAGACACACCTGTAATGCCAGTATTGGAGCAGAGTTAGGAGGATCCCCGAGGCTCAGTAGCCAGCCACTCTAGCTGAATCTTAAGGACCAGGCTTAGTGCAAGACCCTGTCTCAAAAAAGTAAAATGGAAAGTGATTAAAGAAGACAACAGTTTCAACCTCCGCTTTCCACACATATGTGTACATGCATGAACATGTGTACACACACCCACAAAAATATTTTTTAAGATAAGGATATTTTAAAACAATACCATTTCACATCTCAAAGTGGATGGTAATTCTTCACTATAGAATACCCATTTCACTGAGCATGGTGTCACACCCTTAATTCCAGTACTTGGTAGGCAGAGGCAGGTGGATCTCTGAGTTTGAGGCCAGCCTAGTCCAGGGCTACACAGTGAAACCTTCTCTCAAAAGGGGGGTGGAGGGGTACCTATTTCACTAATTGTCTCAGTAAATGACCTTTTTTAAAGATTTATTTCTTAAATTTATATAGCATTCTGCCTACATGTGTGCCTGTGGACCAGAGCAAGGCACTAGATCGCATTTTAGATGGTTGTGAGCCACCATGTGGTTGCTGGGAATTGGACCCAGGACGTTTGGAAGAATAGCCAGGGCTCTTAACCACTGAGCCATCTCTCCAGCCCATAAGTGCCTTTTTATTATTGGTTGGTTTAAGGACAGAAGTTCATGTGTAGCGTTGGATTTGAAGTGTTTGAGACTTTTAAAATATTTCTCTCTCAGAAATTTATCAGAATGAGTAAACAAGGTCAGGGCTAGGGAGACGTCTCTGTGATTACAGATAGGGCTTGTACTGTCTAAGCACAGAGACCTGGGTTTGGACCCCTAACACCCACAGAAAAAATCAGCATGACAGCACAGGTTTGTGATCCCATCAGTGTAGGGCAGGGACAGGGGGACCCCTAGAATGTGCTATCCAGCTGCTGTAGCCACTCAGTAAGCTCCAGGTTCAAAGAAGAAACCTATCTCACAAAATGAGGTGAGAAGTGATAGAGCAAGGTACCTGACATCTGGATTCCTTTTGCACTAACACAGCATGTGCACATTAGAAAGAACATAGAGTTTCCCATGACCTGGATCTTACTGAGTACATCTCTTTGGTGTCTTTTACAGTAAGTAGGTATTTGGATCTAAAGGCTTGTTCAGATTCAGGTTCAGTTCTTCAGTTGTTATGAGCAAAACTTTTGGGGATTCCAGTTGTCCATTAAGGAGCATGGTGTTTAACTTTATTTTTCAGTCATTATTGTTTTAAATCTACCTTTTTCATCAGACAGTCTTCTAATTTGTTAGTCATTAGCTGGAATTCTACAAGGAATAATCTTGAGGTACAGTTAGAAAGAGAGATTAAGTGTTTGGTTTTTTTGTAATTACTAGATGTTTGTGGAATGATGAATAAGTGGATCCTAATCCTTCAAAGGTGTCCATCACAGTGAGATGCTAACATCATTTTGAATGCATGAGTTAGGCATATTAGATGTAGTTTTATCAATTATGGGGTGTTTTAAGCCTTGCTTGTGGTATTGGGGATCAAACCCAGGGCCTTGGACATACTAGGGAAGCTCTCTCTCTCTCTCTCTCTCTCTCTCTCTCTCTCTCTCTCTCTCTCGCTCTCGCCATATCTCTAGCTCTGCAGCTGTTGTCTTTACTGATTACCTGAATGTCTCAAGTTTGACAGTGATAGCAGGGCTTCCTTTGGAATTTCCAGTGTTAAATAAAGGCATGGAGACTTATTAATGTTTAAAAGCTCAGGTCTTAGCTGGGCAGACTCTCAGCTTGTTCAACCTAAATGACCTAACTAATCCTGGCTTACATCCTGCCACATGGCCAGCCCCAGTAAGTCTGTTCCTTCCCAGGTGAATCTTTCCATGGCTCCTTCTTCTCTTAGAGACCCTTTCTCTGTCCAGAATTTATGCCTTCCCCTTCTGCCCAGTCATTGGCCGTCAGTTAGCTCTTCACTAAAGCCAATCAAATACAGTTCTATATTGTGTTAGGCAGGTGATGAAGGAACAGATATAGAAGATGAGACTAGTGATGGGCCATAGGAATAACAGTACCAAAAGGCTTCTACTCAGTTCTCTGCCGGTACAGCAGTCAACAATTGAATATCCAGAGACAACCTTCGCACAACGCACAAAAGGCTCCCCCAACAGACAATCTTTAGTTGTCTTTCTTCCTGTATATTTGCTTCCCACGTATTAACTTGCACCTTTGTTAAGGGCAGGGATCAGTAAGCCTTTTCAGTGAAGGGCTAACTAGTGAATATTGCATGTTTTGTAGGCCGTGCAATCTATTGTCACAACTCTTGCCACTGTAGCAACACCCATGGATGTTAATAAAAATGAATTAGTGTGACTATGTTCTAATAAAACTTGAAGGCTAGTCACTGTAAACAAGCCTTTCTTTTAAAGATATCTTCATGTATGGTGCACGTGTACATGTTTGTGTGTGAGGGTAAGTATATGCCATGGCATGCATGTGGATATTGGGAAACAGCCTCAAGTGTCAGTCCTCATCTGCACCGTATTTAAGGCAGTGTCTTGTTGACACTTCTGTGTACCTGCTCCAGGCTGTCCAGCCAAGGAACTTGTAGGAAATTCTTCACCATCACCTCACGTCTCACCTTAAACGTCATACTCAGATTTTACATGGTCATCAGGACTCCATGACAAGCCATTTCCCCATTCTTGACCATCACTTACCTAGGTCATAAGTAATTGTATATTTTGATATATTTGATAAAGTATTATATATGTAAATGTAAAACTTAGCAGGCTGTGGTGTCACACACCTGTAATCCTAGCGCTTAGGGACAGGAAAATCAATCTCTCGAGTTCAAGGCTGGCCTGCTCCACAAAGTTAGTTCAGGATAGTAAAGGCTACACAAAGAAACCCTGTCTTTAAAAACAAAAAATAAAAAAAATAAAAAAAAAAACAAGCTTGGGCTGAAAAGATAGCTCGGTGACTAAGAGCACACACTGCTTTCGGAGTTCACTAGATCATTTTCCAGCATCCAACTAGTTGGCTTATGACTGTCTGTAACTCCAGCTCAGGGAATTGGAATCAGTTGTCTTCTTTAGGTGTGTAGTCACATGCACAGACTTTAAAACAAAAATAAGTTCGTTCCTTCCTTCCTTCCTTCCTTCCTTCCTTCCTTCCTTCCTTCCTTACTCCCCTCCCTCCCCCCTTCCCCCTTTCTCTCCCCCCTTCCCTCCCTTTGATTCTGTCTTGACAGGGTCTCTATATGTAGTCCTAGATGTCCTGGAGTTCACTATGTAGGTCAGGATGGCCTTGAACTCAGAGAGGCCCTCTTGCCTCTGCCTCCTGAAGACTGAAATTAAAGGTATGTGCCACCATAATGGCTAGAAATCTTGATTTAAAAAAAAATTAGGTTGGGTACAGTAGCATGTGCTTTTTAGTCCCAGCAGTAATGAGGCAGATGCAAGTGGAACTGCATTTTTCAGACCAGCCAGGTCTACATGGTGAGAATGTATCTCAAAAACAGAAAAGAAAAGGAAAACTGAAGCTATGGCTCAGTAGTAGAGTACTTGCCTAGCAGGTACAAGGTTCTGCTTCCAACCCTTGCACCCCAAAAGTATAAAATCTATTCCTAGGTTGTAAGGTATGCAATTGTGGGCTCTAATTTACTGATTTCTATTCTGGGAAGCACTGGTTTCCGAGAAGTAGGGAGTCGTGGAGCAGCAGTCTGGGTACTCCTAGCCAGGCATGGTCATACATCCTGTGACCCCAGAGGAATGAGGATCACTGCAAGTTTGAGGCCAGCCAGAGCTACACATTATGTCAAATTATCGAGAGCTACTCATTCCTTCTAGACTTGGCTAGGAAACAGGTAATTTAAAATTAAAATATATTTTCATACTCCTATTCATAGTTCCTCTTTCAGCCTACAGGATTTATTGATTTTACTTGCTGTTAATATTTATAATTGAAGACAGTGTGCTGTTAGATTCTGATCCTTTACGAAGTTGAGTTCAGGAAAATGGTATATGTACCCCTGGCTGGAGGCCATGGGCCTGTGCTGAGTCTACACACTGGCTCCTGTACTTAGGCTAGTTTCCTGATAAACCAAGCAATGGGTGCCTCGGCTCTCTCCTCAGCCCTGAGCTTCCTCCATGGGAGAAGGGAGCTAATGGGTGGCCGTGCCCTGTGGGCCCAAGCTTCTTGAGTCCTATGTGCACACACTTCCTTTTGGGGTATTGTCCTTAACCACTCAGAATTTATCTTACTAGAGAATCTGACTTCCCGCTACGAGGTGCCTTGTGTCCTGGACCTCAAGATGGGCACACGCCAGCATGGCGATGATGCTTCAGAGGAGAAGGCAGCCAACCAGATCAGAAAATGTCAGCAGAGCACGTCTGCGGTCATCGGTGTGCGTGTGTGTGGCATGCAGGTGAGGAGTGAGCTCAGATACTTCTAGGGTATCCAGTGACTGTCACTTCACTGTGGCATATCATTCTGAAACGCTGAGGAGTTCAAATTTGGGGTAATTTTCCCTTAGAACTTTTAAAACTCCCCCACTTTTCCTGTAATACATTCAGTCTGCTTTATTTAAAACAACAAACAGGGCGGGAGAGATGGCTCAGAGGTTAAGAGCACTGACTGTTCTTCCAAAGGTCCTGAGTTCAATTCCCAGCAACCACATGGTGGCTCACAACCATCTATAATGAGGTTGGTGTGCAGGGGCACATGCAGGCGGAACAATGTATACATAATAAATAAATAAATCTAAAAAAAAAAAAGACACAAAACAGCTTTTGTAGGGCTACATCTCAGCTGGTAGAGAGTGATCCCAGCATGCATGACATTCTGGGTTCAATGCCCTGGTACCCAAAACAAAACAGTTGAGCTAGCTGAAGATAACAGTTCAGTGATAGTGTTTGCCTTGTATACATAAGGTCCTGAATTTGATCTCCAGCATGTGTGCGCACACAATTAAACAACAAAAACAAAAACAGATTTAGCCTGGCAGTGGTGGCACATGCCTTTTATCCCGGTACTTGGGAATCAGAGGCAGGTGGATATCTGTGAGTTTGAGGTCAGCCTGGTCTACAGAGCAAATTCCAGGACAGTCAAGGCTACACAGAGAAATCGTGTCTCAAAAAAACATGAATGAATGAATGAATGATCCAGGTCTGGCCTTACCTGAGTTTGTTGCTTTCTGGTTAAAAAAGAAAGCATGTATGCCTACTTGAGCTCTCAGAGGCTAGTCTGGATGGCTGAGTCTGTATGTATGTATTCATGTACTAGGATACAAAGTTAAGCCAGCTCTGTTGATCTAGTTGCAGAATAGGGAGCTTGAGAACAGTACTGAACCTAGGTGATGGGGCATATCCTGGTAGGTGCTCCTGTGTGACTGATGCACTCAAGTTATCTTATCAGCTAGTCACATCACCCTCATTCACCCAGTGTTACATCTTAAAATGGCTCTTTGACCCTGACTGGCTGGTCTCTCCCACAGGTGTACCAGGCAGTCACTGGGCAGCTCATGTTCATGAACAAGTACCATGGGCGGAAGCTTTCGGTACAGGGCTTCAAGGAGGCACTTTTCCAGTTCTTCCACAATGGGCGGTACCTGCGCCGGGAGCTCCTGGGCCCTGTGCTCAAGAAGCTAACTGAGCTCAAGGCTGTGTTGGAGCGACAGGAATCCTACCGCTTCTACTCAAGTTCCCTACTGGTCATTTATGATGGCAAAGAATGGCCAGAAGTGACGCTGGACTCAGATGCCGAGGACTTGGAGGACCTCTCTGAAGAGTCGGCTGATGAGTCTGCTGGTGCCTATGCCTACAAGCCCATTGGTGCCAGCTCAGTGGATGTGCGCATGATCGACTTTGCACACACCACCTGCAGGCTGTATGGCGAGGACAGTGTGGTGCATGAGGGCCAGGATGCTGGCTATATCTTTGGGCTCCAGAGCCTGATAGACATTGTCACAGAGATAAGTGAGGAGAGTGGGGAGTGAGCTTGCTGGCTACTCCAGTACTTGAGAGACTCTCTGTGTCCCCCTACAGCTGTGCTGTCGGGGAGGAGGCCAATAAGGCCAGGTGTTGGCCTCTGCAGCCTGGAGCTGATAAACAGTGGCCTCTGTGACCCCCCCCCCCAGCCTGAGCCAGCCCCAGCCATGCTCAGTCTTTTATTTATTTTAACTATTTCTTCAACATTCCATATTTGATGATACAGATACCTCTTTCTTCCCTGAGTGTAAATGTCCTAATACAGGTCTTTTTGTTTATTGTATACAGTGATGCTGTCATTCTTTCTAAGATCGTGCAGACTCCCTCCCACCGTGCAAGAAGCCTTACCTTGTGTTGTGCCACACCCAGGCCTGCACCCACTCATCACAAAGTTTTGGCATTGTCTAAAGTATCCCTACCTTGCAGTCATCAAAAGCGGATATTCCCCCATACACTTAATTAGCCAGGTAACTGTGGCTGTGCTGGCCACAGCTGGTCTCTACCACCCTTCCAAAAAAAGTACAATTGGCATTGCTTTCCCCATGTTCCTATGCAGCTTAAGGAAAAGTTGGACAAGTGCTCCAATCCTGGGGTCCAGCTTTTGATTTGAACTAGGTACTGGGCTTACCTCTAGCACACCTGAGAACGGGTTAATGAAGGCTAGGTTACTCTGGTTAGTTTCAGGCTAGTCGGGGCTGCCGGTGAGACCCAGACTTTTTAAGAAAACAAAACAAGGCCAGGTGTGGTGGCACATGCTCTGAATCCCAACACCTGGGAGGCAAAGGCAAGTAGATCACTGCGCCTGGTCTGTGTAGTTCCAGAACAGCCAAAGCTACATTGTGAGACCTTACCTTGGGGGTGGGGGGAGAGCAAAGTCTGGTGGTGCATATATCTGTGCCCCTAGATTCAGGCTTCAGTGGAGAGTTTGCACCTCCTCAGGGCCCTTCACTGAGACTCAGGATGGCAAGGATGCCAAAGATTTGGAAGTCTGGGCTAAATATTAAGCTGAAGGTCAACGATGCTTTTTCTTTCTTCGATCCGAACTTAACCTTTCTCCAGCCTGCCTCCTGTATGTTGGGATTACACCACCATTCAGGATTTAGGACATGTTCTCTAAACCCCGTGCTTTCATTCCCTACCCTTATCAGCCTTCTGCCCCACCCCCTCCTTTTTCCAGAGGTTGAGGCGGGAGGACAGGGTTACATAACAGGCTGCTTTTAAAAAACCGGAGATACGTGTGTACACATAGATTGATTTATTATGAATATGACCTTATAGTCTTTTTTAATCCTTTGTGACAACATAACAGCAAAAAGATAGTGATTGAAAGAAGTTTGAGTGTTGTCCAGAAGGCAGTGCTCAAATAGAACAGATGCAAAAGACTCAGGATAAAAAGGAAGGAAGCCAGTGGTGGAAGGGAGTGTGTGTGGTGGGGAGCAAAGCTGCATTTTGGACTGTATGACCTGATTTTGTCCCTTGTCCTCCACACTTGTCCACCACAGCGACAAAGCAGAGACTTGGTGCTAAGGCATTGTGAGACCTAGGCGCGCTGAGGACACCCCTCCCTGGGAGGGACTTCCAAACGGCTGATCAGTAGTCCTCAAGCCCTCCATCTCCTCGTCCCTGGGGAAGCACCGGCTCTAAGCCCGGCGCGCCTTCCTCAGGAGGCAGGAAGGAACGCGGCGCTCACACCGGATTTAGAAAGGAGGGCGAAGGCCGGGTCGGGGTAGCTAGGACCCGAAATCACCTGATTGCAGTCTGAGGCTTGGAGGGGCGGAGGGACTAGGGCACCACCCTGTCCCGCCGACTCCCGGGGCCGCGAGGGGGCGCGTCGCTCCGATGCTGGAGCCGGCCTGCTCCGGGGGCGGGGCTCCGGCGGTCGCTCGTGCGCACGCGTGGCGTGTCACGGGGCGGGGCGGGGCGAGCGCGGCGCGGCGCGGCACTCAGGGCCTGGCTTCCCGGCACAGCAACCTCCGTCGCGAGCTCGGTACCGGCCCAGCCCGGCCCCATGTACCGCGCGCTGTACGCGTTCCGCTCGGCGGAGCCCAACGCCATGGCGTTCGCTGCGGGCGAGACCTTCCTGGTGCTGGAGCGCAGCAGCACGCACTGGTGGTTAGCAGCGCGGGCGCGCAGTGGCGAGACGGGGTACGTGCCGCCTGCCTACCTGCATCGCCTGCAGGTGAGTCTGTCCCTCTCTCCCGGGCCTCTCGGCCGAACCCCTTTACCGGCGCGCAGAACCCATCCAGGAAGCTCGGCCAGATTGTTTGGGACTTCTACCGGACCAGGAGTTGAGAATCTGACCTTAAGTCCCAAGAGCCGTTAAGGACTGAGACCCCAGGGGCCATCAGCACCCACCAAAGACTAGGCCTTTGACATCTAACCGCAAGCCTATGAGAAGCTTAATTCTGGTACTGGTACTTCAGGCTTCCCCGTATGCAGAATCAGAGCCTCCATCTGAATAGAATTCTCGAGCCGGACCCAAAGACTCCACTCCAATACCCAAGTCCCTTAGGCCCTAAACCCTTGTTATTTATTCCCTTCCTTGAGCCCCAAGGATTCCACACCCTTGCCACTCTCCACCTTTACAGTAAAGCCACCGTGCCCTCCACTGACACTGTGTCACCTCATACACCACCTGTTTCCCTAACCACCCTCCAGGTTCTCAGCCCCCAAGCCCCACCCACACACTTGGACCCCAGAGCCATGGGCATTTCTGTCCCTTATATGACTCCCAATTCCTGTCATATCTCTGAATCCTGAACTCCCCCACCCTTCAAGCTCTGCCCCTAGGACTATTTCCCCAACCCTTTTGGCACCAAGGCCCCTCGCCGTTGCTGACACTGCTTCAGGTGCTGCTTCACTTCCCGCAAGCCTTCAAGTCCCAACACCTCAGATTTCCTTCCTCTGGAGCCTAGGAGCTCTCTCCTGGCCTAGCAGCCGTCCACACTGAGGAAGCGAGCCTCCTCCATAGCTTCCCCTGTTCTGAAGATGGCCCTGTCTCCTTCCATTGGAGGCTGCGGCTCCAGTTCCTATTTCCTCGGAAGTCCTGCTGCAGTGTCTCCAGTTCTGGGAGGAACCCGGGACCCAGAGCAGTCTGGGCCATGCCAGACTCCTGCCCTGCCCTAGTCCCCAGCTACAGAAACATCCTGTCCCAGCCCGGTTAAGCATGGAAATAATGCTATCAATTTTGGAAATGCCATCTGGTCTTACCAAAAGGGAAGGACCCTTGTTTCTAGGGAATTCCTTACAGACGCTCAGTCTCATCTTACCTAGAGGTGCTTGGGGTGAGAGACATCAAGTTGAAGCTAAAATGTCACACCCAGTCTAGCCTTTGGAGCATTGGGGTCTCATTGGGAAGTCTTGCCTCTTCCTCCAGGCCTGTGGAGCTCCTGCTTCAGCCAGCACCAAGGGGCTGGGAGTTTGGGAGGGAAAGAAAAGTCCCTCCTTTCTCTGATTACTTCCTCAGTTTCTTTCTGCACACTCCTAGTCTCAGTTACCCCAAATCTGTGCATTTCTGTTTCATTTTCACTCTGCCTGATGTTTGCCTTTCTTTCTCAAACCTTCCCCCTCTGTCTCTGGAGCTGTGTCTTCCTGCTTTGTCTCTTACTATCTGCCTCTGGAGCCTTGTCTCTCCATATGTCTGTCATATTATCTGTTATCCATCTGCTTTACTCTCCCCTCCCGCCCCATCACTCTGTCTTTTGTCTCCCTGACCCCACCTGCAACCCGGCATATCTTAGGCCACCTAAAGGACTTTGCTGACCTCTGTATCCATCAGTCCCTATCAGGGAAACTTCTAAAACTCACTCTGGACCTAAGCATGGTGGTTTATGCCTACAGTCTCAGGAGGATTATCATGAGTTCTAGGCCAGCCTGGGCAACTTAGCAACTTCCAGACTAGCTTGGGCTGCAGAGATTCTCATCTGAAAAAACAAAACAAAATAAAAACAAAAAACCCAGCCATCTAGCTGATCAAAACAGACAGCAAAACTCTACCCTAGAGTGTGCTCACTTCTGCTCTGAGGTCCTGTGGAACATGTATGCTGGCCAATCCCACAGCTGTAATCCACCTCTCCCTCCGCGCCAGAGTCCTGGGTATTACTGAGGATGACAACATCCAGAGATCCGGCCTGTTTCCTCCTTTACCACAAGCACAGAGTGACCTCCCAGAGGTGGTCTGAAAAACTGGTAGGACAGCTTGGGAGGATGTAATGGGAGGTCCTTTGATGAATTGTTAACTCCCAGTGCTTGGGAAGGTCCCTGTGAAGACAAGGCCATTTGGGAGTGTGACCTTGGTCTCCGGAAGGGTCAGCATCCAGAGTGACTGATTACGGATTCCAGTCACTGTTGTCTTCCTTTTGGCATCTCCCTCTGAGCTCTGAGCCAAGCCCAAGCATAGGCTGGGTATGCACTTCTGGTTCCAATCTGGGATCCCTATGGTTTTGCTGTAGACCTAGAGTTTAGGTGCTGTTTTTAAGCTATTTTATTTGGGGTTTCTTAAGCCTCTACCTCCCTTCCAACCCTTAGACCCTAGTTAGGAGAAAAAGGTTGGAAGGGACAGGGATGTAGACTTAGACTTAGTTCTGGTTGGTTAAGGCCGTGGGGGCCTTTGGGAAAATACCAGTCTCAGTCGTCAGGATATCCGGCAGTCCAGCAGCAGCAAAGGGGAAACACAGCAGGACGAACAAGCAGCCTCCTTCCTCTGCCCATCGCCTCAAAGCATTCTTCCTCTCAGTCTGGGCTCTGGTATTTATACCCTCTCGGAGTCCTCAGAATAAAACTAGCTGCAGCTGGCAAAGGCCATGGCCCCTCTCTGAGCTGCACTAGGCCATCAACTGTGGACTAAAAGCAGTCCCATATCCTACACTTGGGATTAAAACAAAAACCAGTTTACATAACATAACTGAGCTTTTAAAGACACCAAAACTTCCACCACACTTTAGTTTCCAGAAATGTCTTTGCTAAGAGTCTGTGTGTGAGATAAAGTTCTGAGAGGCCCTCTAAATATAAAGTGCCATCACAGAGGCTGCCCTGTGCCCCTGCCTCCTGAGCAACACAATTTGAGCACTTCATTCCATATTCTATTTTGGCTGTCTGCTCTTGTCCAGAATTCTAGGCTAGTTCCAGCCTGGGCTGGGTCTGGGCTGATCAACCCCACTTGGCCCCCAGGTCTAACTGCCCACCTACCTTTAGGGCATGGAACAAGACGTCCTCCAAGCTATCGACCGGGCCATTGAGGCTGTGCACAACACAGCCATGAGAGATGGTGGCAAGTATAGCCTGGAACAGCGTGGAGTCCTTCAGTGAGTATCTGGGAAATGAAGGTAATACTTTCCCTTGAGCATGGTGGTGGGTGAGCTTCTTTACTAGGGCCAGAGATACTAAAGAGGCAGTATTAGGGTTAGTAGGAAGTACCACAGAATGGAAGGGATCATGGGAAAGATAAGCGGCCTGTACTGTTAGGTCCCAGCATCCCACAGGTACCGAATAAGAACTTTGGGAGTAGGGAGGAACCTCCCCACCATGGTCTGTTTGTCTCTCTATTAGGAAGCTGATCCATCACCGGAAAGAGACGCTGTCTCGAAGGGGTACCTCAGCTTCCAGTGCTTCAGTTATGACCCCATCCACCAGTGACCACCATTTGGATGCTGCTGCATCTAGGCAGCCCAATGGGATGTGTCGAACTGGATTCGAACGGCAGCATAGCCTGCCCAGTTCTGAGCATCTTGGGACAGATGGAGTCCTCTACCAGGTACAGAGCGAGGGTGTCTTTTAGAAAGAGGTGTGTGGGACTAAGGCTTCATCCAGAGACTCAAGGGGTCCACTCAAGTCCCAGGTGCAGCTAGCAGCCTGTCCTCCCCACAGATCCCACTTTTGTTCTCTCAGGTCCCACCACAGCCTCGAAGAGCAGCCCCTGCCACCCCTCCCCCACCAGTGAAGCGCCGAGATCGAGAGGCCCTGGTGATCTCTGGGAGCGGTGAGAGGGTCGGGCAGGGTTAATTGGGATGGGAGTACAGTGTGCTTGAAACACTTGCTCTGCCCACGCTAGACAAATGGGAGCTCTGAACTTGGGGAGAAAATAGAGTCCCCGTGTTTGGGCAGCTGGGGCCTCCTGGCTTGGTGAGGAGAGGAACTGGGTCCTGTGCTAGGGTCAGGGCCTCTAGGCCAGGAAGCACGGGGCTCCCCAACAGGTTGGCCAGCATAGCCTTTACTTTCTCTCCACAGGCGGCCGCACTGCAGCACCCTCCGGGGGTAGTTCTGTGTCCAGTGGCTCATCAGTCAGCAGCACCTCCATGGACACGCTCTGTACTGGCTCCAGCCCCTCTGAGCTAGGTCCTAGCTGCTCACCCACACCCCCACCCGTACCTCGCCGAGGTGCCCACACCACTGTGTCCCAGGCCCAGCCTTCTCCCTCCAAGGCACCATCCCCTGAGCCTCCTGCAGAGGAGGCGGCAGCTGATACAAACTCAGCCCCTGATGACCTGGAAGCTCTAGATGCCCAGAGCCCAGAGACCACAGAGGAGAAGCCAGCTGCGGAGACAGTTGTGCCAAGGACCATTGGGGCAGAGCTGATGGAGCTTGTGCGGAGAAACACCGGTCTGAGCCATGAGTTATGTCGAGTGGCCATTGGTGTCGTGGTGGGGCACATCCAGGCCTCTGTACCAGCCAGCTCGCCTGTCATGGAGCAGGTTCTCCTCTCGCTGGTAGAGGGCAAGGTGAGGGTGGGCAGCATGGCCAAGGAGCCTTCCCACCCTCAGCCAGCCTGCTAGTCCACCCCGCTCCTGCCCTCACGTTTGTCCAGGCTGTCTGTGGCAGGTATTTGTCGAGCTCTGTCTCTTGGTTTTCAAGTGCTGGGTATTGGGGTCATTTGAGTTGACCCATGAAATAAGGAAGGGAGGAAGAACATTCTAGATAGAGGCTCAGTGTGGGTGAGGACCAAGAGGCAGGACCAGCATGGCTGTTAGGAAGGAGGAGCTGGAAGAAGACAGGTGGCATGGCTGGGGCACAGGCGGTGTGAGAGGCGGTGTGGGAGCAGGTGAGCCTGAGGCAGGTGCTAGGGGAGAGCAGGAGAAGGTGGGAACGAACGGGGGGCTTTCAGCCACCTACGCGGGTTTCCCACTACAAGACAGAAGAGACGCAGGACTGAGTGAAGCAGTGCCTTGCCAGCTTTGGCAGTGTAGAGAAAAGGGTGCTTGGTGAGTTTTGATGGAGGCTTAGGGGCCAGCTTGGGTGATAGTGAGATGTGGGCATTTCAAGGTGGCTATAGTCCAAAATTAGGGCACTGGTACTGGGTGTGGTGGCACACGCCTTTAATCCCAGCACCCAGGAGGCAGAGACAGGTGGATCTCTGAGTTTGATGCCAGCCTGGTCAACAGAGTAAGTTCAAGGACAGCTAGGGCTACGTAGAGAAACCATGTCTTGGGGGGAAAAATTGAGGTCAGTGGAGAAAGAATGGGTTAGTGAGTCCTGACTGCATGAGGGGGTTTGAGTGGGCCAAAGGCTCTTCCTTAGGCTCCAGCTATGGTTTTGGTTAGAGTGAGCAGAGGGGCAGTAGGCCAGTGGTACAGGTGCCTGTTCCGGGCATAGCAGCAGCATCTAGTACAGCAGGCCCAGTGTCCCACTGTGTGGAATGGGAACGAGGAGTCTGGGTCACATTCAAGGAGTGACAGAGTTCATGCCTGCCTCATGGAAGCTGCACATCTTGACCTAGGGTGAGAGTCGGATGTTGGAAGTTCCCACAGCCGAGTCTTCCGAGGTCAGGCCTGGAGTTGGCCTACCCAGTGTGGATCTTGTGGGACCTCAGTCCAGAGAATGTTAGGCCAAGGGGCTCAGGCCTTGGAAGCTTTCCGGAGCTGGGGAGGTACAGGATGTTAACTGAGTCACGCTTTGTCCTCTTCCCCCAGGACCTGAGCACAGCCCTGCCCTCAGGACAGGTTTGCCATGACCAGCAGAGACTCGAGGTGATCTTTGCAGACCTGGCTCGGAGGAAGGATGATGCCCAGCAGCGCAGCTGGGCGCTGTATGAGGATGAGGATGTCATCCGCTGCTATCTGGAAGAGCTGCTGCACATCCTGGTATGGGTCTGTAGCGTGGGAGAAGTTACCCTTACCCTGTACCATCGGTCTTTAACGCTTGGGTCGCTTCTGCTCGCACCTGCTCATCTCACGCTGGCTGCCTCTCACTCTTCTCCTCTGCAGACCGATGCAGACCCTGAAGTGTGCAAAAAGATGTGCAAACGGAATGACTTTGAGTCTGTCCTAGCCTTGGTGGCCTATTACCAGATGGTATGTACAAGACAAGGGAGGGGGCACAGAGGAATGTGGGTAGGGTTAAGGGCACTGAGCACGCAGGTTCTTCTGCCAGGAACACCGAGCGTCGCTCCGGCTGCTGCTCCTCAAGTGCTTTGGCGCCATGTGCAGCCTCGATGCCGCGGTCATCTCCACACTCGTGTCCTCTGTGCTGCCTGTGGAATTGGCCCGGGACATGCAGACTGACACACAGGGTGAGGTGGGGAGGGGTGCTCCTCGTCACTTGGAGAGTGTTCTCAGCATCTGTTGGGGATTGCTGACCGCCTTCCTTACCCCTCAGACCACCAGAAACTCTGTTACTCCGCCCTCGTCCTGGCCATGGTCTTCTCCATGGGAGAGGCAGTACCCTACGCACACTATGGTAAGAGTGCAGATCGCTGAGCAGCCGAGGACAGGTCCCAGAGGTAGGATCTGTGCATACCCGAGGGCCAGGAGACCTGCTGACTACAGCCTGACAAGAAGAAGGTTTTCCCAAGGCTTGCAGAAAGCCGAGGAGGCTGGATTATATGAGGAGGAAAAGTTGGGTCTGTAGATTTTTTTATGCTCCTCTTTCAGAACACCTGGGCACACCCTTTGCCCAGTTCCTGCTAAGCATCGTTGAAGATGGCCTTCCACTGGACACCACAGAGCAGCTGCCGGACCTCTGCATGAACCTGCTTTTGGCTCTCAACCTGCACCTGACAGGTGGGGGGGGCCCGTCTGAAAGGTGGCTGACCAAAGTGAACCTTCACAGGCTCCGTACCCACTCTGTTCTCGTCTCCACGTCTTTCCTCAGCTCCTGACCAGAATGTCATCATGGCTGCCTTGGGCAAACACAACAATGTTAAGATCTTTTCTGAGAAGCTGCTTTTGCTTCTGAACAGAGGGGGTAAGAGTCCAGAAGCCTGCATGGTGCCACTTCAGTGCTGCTCTGACTCCATAACCTCCCCTGCTTGAGTCCTCTACCTCCGGGATGATTCTGGGTTCAACAAGGACCTCCTTGACTCCCGTGAACCCTTGCTTTCTAGATGATCCTGTCCGTATCTTCAAACATGAGCCACAGCCAGCACACTCTGTGCTCAAGTTCCTGCAGGATGTGTTCAGCAGCCCCGCCACCGCTGCCATCTTCTACCACACAGACATGATGGCCCTCATTGACATCACTGTGCGGCAGATCGCAGACCTGTCACCTGGGGACAAGGTGCCTGCAGGCTGCTGGAGTGGGGATGGGAGCCGAACGGCAGCTCAACCAAAGTGGGGTGCTGATGACACTGAGTGGAGATGAGGGGGCAGGGCTGCTCTGCTGCCAGAGCCAGCTAAGTGTGGAAGGCTACTCAGAAACCAGGACATGGCAGCCAGCTGTGTGGCAAACTGGAGCAGGATGTCTGGAGAGAGTTGGAATCGCTTTTCACTAGAGAAAGTAACTCCCTGCCTTTCTGTGAGGGCAACATGGGAGCCAGGAAGCCTGTGGCATGAGTGGTTGGGGAGAGGCCGTTTGGGTGGTGAAGTAGGTCAGGTTTGGGGCGTGTTGGAAATGGCCCAGCAGAGCTTGCTTCTGGTGTGGTTTTGAGCAGTTAGGTAGGTGGAATACTGGGGACTAATGGAGGAGGCCCAAGGAACTTAGGGAAAGATAGAATTGTGTTTCGAATGAATCGAAATTGAGGACAAGCCAGGCAGTGTGGTGGTGCACACCTTTAATCCTAGCACTCAGGAGGCAGAGGCAGGTGGGTCTCTGTGAGTTTGAGGACAGCCTGATGTACGTAGTAAGTTCCAGGACAGCCAGGGCTGTTATGCAGAGAAACCCTATCTTAAAAAGCCAAATTAAAAAAAAAAAAAAAAAAACAGATCAAGGGCTAGGGCATAGCTCAGTTGATGGAGTGCTTGCTTTGCACACAGGAGGCTCTGACTGCAGTCCCTAGCGCCAAAAAAAATAAGATATTTGGAAATACCTGCAAAAATAATAAAAAAATAAATAAATAAAGGAGACATCCAGGTGCCAAGGCTTCAGGGAGGCAGTGAGTGAGTTGGGACTAGAGAGAGGTGTTGGAGGTGCCTGTGCAGGGATGTGACAGAAAGCCTGTGACGGTGTGGCCACCTAGGAAATTAGGTGATTATAATCAACAAGGAAGCTTGGGTGTTTGCTGTGACACAGCAGGCTAGGCCAAGGAGAAACCAAGGAACAAAACCAGGTGAGCAAGAGCAAATTACAGATGATGTGTTTGAAAAGCAGAACTGCACTGTTAGGAGCCTCGGGGGGTGGAGAATTGGTCTTTGGGTTTGCCATTTGGGAATCAGCAGTAACTAGCCAGCAGTGGGTGCAGGGAATCAAGTCTGCATGGAAAGTTTGAGGAAATTTTAAGTTACTGGGAGAGTGGAAATGAGGAAGGGCTTGGAAGCAGTCACTGAAGGTGACCAATTTTCTGGACAGGGCAACAGAAAATGGGGCAGGTGCTAAAAGGAAGCTGTGGGACCCTGAAGGGTCTTGCAAAGGTGAGAGGTGCTAGTGCACGGCCTGACATGGGGGACACTCCAGGAAGCATAGAAGTAGAGCAAGTGTTGGAGAGAGTTGGGCACTGCACGAGGTGAGCAGATGAGGCAGGGGACTGACAGCGGTGGACTCCACATTCTCTGAGGACAGGTGAAGGGTGGCTGTTGAGAGCAGCAGACATGCACAAGACAGCTGCTCTGAGCAAAACATGAAGCAGAGGAAGTCGGTAGGATTGGATATAGTGGATCAAAGGACACATGCATTTCGGGTCTGAACGTTTGGATCAAAGCAGTGTTTCTTTCCTAGAGAAAAGAGCATGGGAAGCCTTTTACCGTAAGCATGATGGGGGAAGATGGGAGGCAGTGGTACATCAGGGGAGCTGACATGCTACAGGTGATCACGTTCGCAGGACAGATCTGCTTGAGATGTGTGGGAGGAGATTGCTGTTTCAGGTTGCGGGTATAATTATGCTCTTCAGGGACAAGAGACAGATCGAGAAGCCAAAGGCCCTGACACACATGGTACCTAGGGGACTTAGCGCCAAAGGCCTGGCAGGACCTGGGCAGCCATATTCTGTGATGCTGTGTGGCTGGAAGGACTCATTCACTCACTTACTCAACCACTTTGAGAGCAATTTAGTGTGAAATACATCCTAGGTCCTGGAGAGGTAGCTGGTATTTGAGGAGTGCAAGCTGCTTTGTTGTCCCGGGGTCCATGGAGCAGTAGTGGCCAGCCCTCCCTGGGGGAAATTGCAGTACTTCTCTGGGGCGGCTGAGTGAGCCTGCTCTTCCCACAGCTGCGCATGGAGTACCTCTCCCTGATGCATGCCGTGGTCCGCTCCACGCCCTACCTGCAGCACCGCCATCGGCTGTCAGACCTGCAGGCCACACTGCGGCGCATCCTGACTGAGGAAGAGGCCTCACCCCAGTGCCAGATGGACCGCATGATTGTCCAAGAGATGCACAAGGAATTCCCGGAGCTGGGAGAGGTCCCCAGCTAGCACCTCTCTTTTCTCCCTTCTCTGCAGCCCTGGCCAGGGTGCAGGGAACCCGGGGCTTTGCTCTAAGGATGTTTTGCACTGATGTTTGTGAGGGGATAAAGGATTTGGAGGTACCTGAGCCTGGCCCCTTCCCTGAAGTAGAATCACTGTGCGGGGCCAAGTGTAGGAGTGGGGACCACAGTCTGGGAATAATGTCGGGACAGAGGACACGTGCAAGCTGAAGATCCTCTGTTTGCTGGTAGGCTGCCTCTTCAGCATGCCACCCACCCCATACCCATGTGCATACCCAAAGTCCTGCTGCCGCGCCAGGCTGGGCCACCGTCATCCCCACCTGCTGCCTGCTCTGAGTCTTGGGCCTCAGCAAGCCATGTTTTTAGGGTGAGGGAGGCGCCTTCCACCAGCTCTGTTCTTTGCCTTAGCTTTCAGTGAGTGTTGCTCATGTGCAGCCCTTACCCCCTTAGGGACCGCTCTCCCCCCACGCTCCTGCTTTCAGCCCCAGAGGCCTTGGCCAGGCTGTTGCCTTGAAAGCGGGATCCTAGAGACAGGCCATCCATCCTGGAGCCTTGTGGAACAGGAGGATGGTACTGAGAAAGCCAATGACAGAATCTATTTTCTCTCAGAAAAAAAAAAAAAAAAAAAGACCGAAAGCCATGTGTATTTTCCTATATGCTATAGCTTACCTTCAGAAATAAATTATAGGCATCAGGAATTGAGCTTCCCTGTATGATCCTGGGGGAGAGGATGGGTGGGGTGGTGAGGCCTCAGGACCTCAGTGCTCGAACTTATACTGATAGCTGCAGCCCAAAGAGGTGATAGACCTTGACTATGCTTCCCCTTCTAGGGACTAGCCACAATCAAGTGCCCCAGGAAACACCTGTAGGTCTCTCTCTTTGGGGTTTTGTTCATTTCTTCATTCTGGCCATTGTGGTGCACACCTATAATCTTTAATCCCGGCACCTGGGAGCCAGAGACAAATGGATACCCACAATCAGCCTAGTTTATGTAGTTTCAGGCCATCCAGGGCTGCATAGTGAGACTGTCTCACTGAAAAAATAAGTAAAATAAAACAGGTATCTAGTCCTTTACAGTTACAGCTGTTCCCTGCCCCTCCCTTCACCTTCGTTCTCCAGCTCCCTCATGCTGTGGATTGAGCCCGAGACCTCGCACGTGCTCCCTGAGTCTTAAGTGGAGCAGGCCCTTCTCCCAGCTGTGTGCTCCCTGAGCACGCTGGCCAAGATTAGCGCTCTCGTTATTTGGCCCACCATCGTTCCTTCGTTTCATAACCTCAGCGGAGATTGTGTAATTTTTGTATTCTGAAAGGCTGTTACAAGGCTGGGGTTAGGCATGCACTCTTGCTTTCTCAGAGGCTAGAGAGTCATTCTCCTTCCAGCCAGTGTAGGGACTCTCGCCAAACGCACAGGGAAAAGTGAGGGCCCAGGGGCAGCAGCAAAGCGTGGTTCCTCAGGCATTTCTTAGCTGCAGCCCTCCGCATACAGACCACACATCCAGCATTACATCAGGCTGCTGAAGGTAGGAGCTGGAGTGATGGCTTAGTCTGCGAAGTGCTCGCCACCCCAGCAGGGAGGCCCGTGTGGTGGGACCACACAGGGCAGAGAGAACCAGCTGCAAGTTGTCCTCCACATGTGCTTGTGCTTCGTCCCCGTGTGTGTTCACACACACGGAAGTAAGATGTAATTTAAGTGGAAGGTGGGGGCTGGAGAGCTGGCTCCGAGGAGGAGCACTGGCTGCTCTTCCAAAGGTCCTGAGTGCAATTCCCATCTATAATGAGATCTGGTGCCCTCTTCTGGTGTTCAGGCCTGCATGCAGGCAGAATACTGTATACATAATAAATCTTAAAAATAAAAAACAAAAACGGAAGGTGGAGTGCGCTGGAGAGATGGCTCAGCAGTTAGGAGCCCCTACGTTCTTGGGGAGGGCCCCACTTCAACTCCGGCACCCACATCAGGAAGCTCACAGCCCACCTATTAACGCCTCCAGCTCCAGGGGATTCAGTTGCTCTCTTCTGGCCTTTTCAGGCACTACACAAACTCACTCAAACCTGTATGTACACGTGATTAAAAATGAAAACTTTTTTTTCCTTAAGTAGAGGGTGGCTCAACCGTGAAGAGCACCAGCTGCTCTTGAAAACGGCTCAGGTTCTGTTGGCAGCACCCACATAGTGGCTTACAATCATCTGCACTCCACTTCTAGGGGATCTGGTGCCCTGTTCTGACCCCTGCAGACACCAGACACGCGTGGTGGACATACGTCCATGCAAACAGAACATTCATACACCTTATAAAGTGTAAATAAAAATTTAAAGGTATAGAGCAGTAGAGAAAAACACTTGAAACCACCCTCTAGCCTTGCCATGTACACACACCCAAACACACAAAGTAAATGCAGTGGGCAGAAGAGAGGCTAAGGGTGTGGCCTCCACAGTAGCTCAGGAAAGTGAGGTGGGGACATTTCAGACGGAGCCTCTGGGGTAGAGTCTTCCAGGCAGCACCCTCCTTAGTCACTGGCTCTGTCAGAATGCTGAGCTCACACGCTCCAGAGACACGACCTACTCACTGTTCTTTGCCCTGAGATAGCTTGCCTCCCTGTCACATCCAGTCAGTGACACTGATTTCTAGCCATAACTGCTCTCACGAAGTACTGCAAACAGGAAATCATTGCTCTCGGAAGGTGATGTCATGTGGTGAAAAGCAGAAGTTTTCCAGGAAGCTGAGGGAGGCACACGGGACAGCGTCTGCTGTTTGCTGCGTTTGCTGTGATGTACACCCTGATTTTGTGGGACGAGCTGGCCATTCTGTTGTCTGTCTGAGGGCTAACTCCTAGATAAACAATGTATAATTTTAGGAAGCCCACACTCAAATTGTAGGATCATCCTGCACATGTTTGTAAGAGATGCAGAAGACCTAGCCAAGAGTTACATAAATGCTGGGTCATGTTCCCAAACCTACTTCAGCCAAAAGATTCCTCTCAGGAAGGGAAGCTTTTGAGACAACACCTCTCCAGCTGCTTGGAAGAGTGGATGTGGGATGTGAATAAGGATGAGAGACAGAGATCCCTTAGCTCTGCCGAGAAAGGACAGCATGCGGATGGGATTGAGAAGCAAAAGGGAGAGGTGGGACTCTGTAGGCTGAACATTAGTTTGACCAGAAATGGCACTTAAAGTGCATGCCTAAAGGTCCGGTCCATGGGGGACACACACTGGACCCCAAGACACTCATGTACAGCCTTGTGAGGGATGGGAAGCTCGCTTGTGTCCTCCAAAGGCATTGACATTTACTGTATTCGTGTGTGGTGTGTATGCATGAGCACAAGTGTGCAGGGAGGGGCCAACGCCAATGTGCATTTCCTCCCAATAGATCTTCACTTTGTTCATTGAAGCAGGAGCTCTCAATCAAACCCGGAGCTCAGCAGAACATCTACTATGATTAGCCAGACGTTTCGAGGATTCCAGCCGGCCCCCTGAGCTCGAGAACTGAGCAGGCTGCCACAGCCATCTCACATTCATGTGGATACTGGGGATCCGAACTCTGGTCCTCTCCTCACCCTTATATGGCACGTGTTTAGCTGCTGAGCCATCAACCCAGCCTTTTCCCCTTGGAATAGAAGAATAACACACCACCAAAAGTTATGGTATTCAAAGAACAAGACTTGCACCTTTTCATTAGTTTACTGTCTTGTCCGATTACTTTCAGTTGTAATGCTTATTCAAATCTCTTATCCATATATCTACTGATCTGTATCTCTTTTATTGACATATATGTAGTCAACATATGATTCCTTAGATTTTATACTTATAGTCCATCTATCTATCTATCTATCCATCTATCTATCTATCTATCCATCAAGATATTGCTATGTTGTCTCAGCTTGAATAATCTTTCTATTTCAGTCTTCAGAGAGGCTGAGTCTGTAAGCTCACTGGACTTGAGTAGGTTGGTTGCCATTCTTTTATTGTTTGATTTTTGTTATTGTTATTTGAAGTAGGGTCTCACTCTCAGCCTTGGCCTGCAGGTAACTGGTGTCCTCCTGTCTCAGCCCCAGTGCTGGGAGTGCAGGCATGTATCGCCCTGTTCTGGCTCCCTTCTTAGTGTTACCATTGGATAATAATTCACTGGGTGCAACGTGGTCCAGTTTATTGTTGTTTTCACTTGTTTAATGCATCTTTATGTTGTATTAAAAATCCTTTCTTTAGCTGGGCGGTTATGGCACACTCCTCTAATCCCAGGACTTGGGAGGCAGAGGCAGGTGTATCTCTGTGAATGTGAGGCTAGCCTGGTCTACAGAGCATGTTCTAGGACATCTGGAGCCACACAGAGAAACCCTGTCTCGAAACACAAAACAAAAAGTAGTAGGTTCTCTAAACAATTGATCAATGTCTTCAGCCCCATGTCCAACAACTTTGTTAAGTCCATGTTAACAATTTACCCTTAGTAGGGCTTGAGAGATGCCTCAGTGGTTAGAGCACTGGCTGCTCTTCCAGAGGGCCCGACTTCAATTCCCAGCAACCACATGGTGGCTCCCAACCATCTATACTGGGATCTGGTGCCTCTTCTGACATGCAAATGCATAAAATACATAAATAGTAATTAAAAGAATTAAAAAATAAAGTGCCAGCTGGGCATGGTGGTGCATGCCTTTAATCCCAGGGAGGCAGAAGCAGGCAGATCTCTGTGAGTCCAGGACAGCCAAGGCAACGCAAACCCTGCCTGTCTGGAAAAAAGCAAAAACAATTTATTCCTACTGAGGCTGGAGAGGTGGCTCAGTGGTTAAGAGAACTTGTTGCTCATGAAGAATGCCCAGGTTCAGTTCCCAGCACTCACATGGTGGCTCACGATCGCCTGTAACTCCTGGGCATCTGATGCCCTGTTCTGACGTCTGCAGGCACAAAACATACATGTGGTGCACACACATGCATACAGCCAATACATAAATACACGTAAGATAAATCTAATAGCACACAAACATAAAGACAATTTACCCCTAGGTTCCCTTGGATTTTTATTATTATTATTATTTTTAGGGGAGAGTCTCATAGATCTCAGACTGTTCCTGGGTTCCCTATGTGTCTGAGGACCTTGAACTTCTGATCCTCCTTTCTCTCCCTCCAGAGTGCTAAGATTACAGGCATTCACCACTGTACCTCAAGGCTGACGATTTACCCTAGGGCTTCATACATAATAAGCAATCACTCTACCAACTAGGAAATATGCCCACTCCTTTGGATTTTTTTTTTTTTTTTTACCTACAGCATCTTATTGACGATGATACAATTTTTCCTTTTTAACTTCCATATTTGTAAAATTGGTTTCCTTGCCTTACCATAGAGTTGTCTAGGTCCTCTAAACATACTAAGGCTGTAGTCATGAATGTACGATGAGACTAATTAGCAGGATTGTGTGTTTTTTCCAGTAATGCTCTGCAGCTCCAGATATGAGAGATACACACTCTATTTTAAGCCCGTTTGGTTATAGTCCAGTGAAAAGCTGAGAAGTTAGAGCCAGGTTTTTTGGTTTTGTTTTGTTTTGAGACCATATTTCTCTGTGTAACAGAGCCCCAGCTGTCCTGGACTCGCTTTGTAGACCCAGCTAGCCTCAAACTCACAGAGATCCACCTGCCTCTGCCTCCTGAGTGCTAGGATTGAGTGTGCTTGTTTTGTTTTGAGACAGTCAGTCTCACTGTGTAGCCCAGGCTGGCCTGGAGTTTACTGCATAGACAAGACTGGTCTCAAACTCAGAGCCTTCCTGCCTCTGTCTCTTGAGTGCTAGGATGTAGTGACACCACACCAGGCCAAAATTCTTTTGTTTATGGTGCTGGAGATTGAATACGGGGTCTTGGTGTACAGAACATGTGTGTAGCACTGAATTCTCTGAGGCTAATGGAAAAGGTGAGGTGGAGCGCCAACCTCTGCTGTCTGGTCTTATCTTGCCTCCCATCAAATCTAGGTCTCAGGTTACACAGAGAAACCCTGTCTCGAAAAAAAACAAAACAGAACAAAAAACTAGGTCTCTGAGCCTTAAGTGAACCCTGTCATTGGAACTATTGAGAATGAAGATAATCCACAGGGACGTTTTACTTATTTCCAGGAGGTGGGGCCAAAGCTGGACTTGGAAGCAGAGGGAGGATTAACGTGTCATTTGAAAATATGGATGTGTTATTTTGGAGTGGAGTCGTACGTAGAGAGAGGTCAGAGGACGCGTTTGTGGCGTCGTTCCCTCCTTCCCCTTCCTCGTGGGTTCTAGGGGCCAAACTCAGGTGTTCGGACTTGGACATCAAGCGCCTTTCCCGGCTGAACCATCTTGCAGGCTCCTCGTTCTTGTCTTTCCATTCTTAGGAACTCCTACTGTGGGTTGGACAGAGAAGCGAGTGCTTATGAGAAGACAAGGTGAGGAAGCCTCCAGAAAAAAGCAGCGGAAAACAGAGGAAGAGTGCACGCAGGGAGCCACACCGAATGCTGTCTGTTCTGGATGCCACGGCTCAAGGGTGAAGGCCAGCTACCAGCCCTACAGGGAGGAGAAAACGGAACTCGATTTTCCTCAGCAGTGGCGCCTTAACACCCCTGCCCACGCGGCAGGGGCTACCTGGCTCCCTAAAGTGCTGCTCAGGCACCTGGTACACCTGAAGTCCTGGTCTTCGTTCAGGCGCCTCCTCTGTGATCCCAGCTCTCGTCCTCCCTGTTCGGCCTCAGATCTGTGCTTTCCACTAACTAGCCCGCGGACCCAATGGGCAGCAGGCACTGTCAAAACTAGGTACGGCTCCTCTCTCCTCCGGTCGGGAGCCGCAGTCCTACAGAGTAACTTCTTTAGCGCCCTCGCTGATACTCCCACTGCGTGCACAGGGGTTCGCCTGACACTGAACGCTGGCCCTGAAGAGCTTCTTAAGACTCAAAGACCCCAACCACCACAGCCGAAGCTCGCGGGCCAGACCCTTGCAACCACAAGGGATGCCACCCGCGTGAGCCCGGACTCCCGGAAGCAAAGAAGCGGAGGAGGGCGAGAGTGCGTTGATTGGTTGCTGGTGATGTCATAGCTACCATCTGGGGGGCGGGCTAGAGGTCTGGGCCAGGAGTTCTTGGACTGTTTGAAGCAGTAACCACTCAGCTGGGGGAGCCGCGCCCAGGGCAGTGTTGGGGGTCCTGGGCTGACTCCTGTCTCGGCGCCGGAACGCCCGAGCGCGCTGCACCTTGGACGGCAGCTCTCCACCAGCGCCACGCTCGGGGCCCGCCGGGGTAGCGCGCCTTTTGGATCATTTCTGCGGGCTAGCTTGGAACTCTGCGGAGCCCTCCTTCCTCCCGCATACAATGGAGTCCTCCGAGAGGGGCGGGGCCTCCCATTGTGCCAATAGAAACAATGACTCTCTGATTGGAATGCGCCGCCTTCCCCCCCCCCCCGTAGTCCGTGACGTCTGTTGCGCCGCGTCCAGCTATTGGTCAGTGGGGAGGCGCGCGTGCCAGGAGTTGGACGGAAAGCTAGACTGGACCAGGACGAGGGAGAACTGAGCTCCTGTCAGGCTCTTCAAGGGGTTAAAAGGATGCAGTTGTCGCAGGCGAGGGGCGGGGACCCGCGGAAGCTGGGCCCGCGCCCATGGTGTAACCCTGGGTTCCACGTGGCGTCTCAGAGCCCTGGACAGAACCACAGCCTGGAGGAATGTGGCGTCTGGCACGGGAGCCCCCAGGCCGGGACACTGCCAGCCACTGTCGAGGCGGAGAAGGGTTGGCTTCTCCTCCTGCCTCAGGAGGGTCAAAACAAGCAGATATTTGCGACATGTTTCACGAGCCCAACTTGTTAATAAACGGTCAGGGCTATTGTTTGAACTGCTGATGATGCAGGCTGGTTTCTTCTGGTCGTTATCCTCCCTGTCCCGGGATTCTGCACGGTAACCCTGCCCAGAGCGGTGAGGACACTCAGAACATCACGTGACAACACGTTTTCAGACCAAAACTGGGTGTCGGGGCTCGGAACTCGTGCTCTAGAAGGAGACGAGATTCTCAGCCAGGAGAAAGGCGTACCGGGAAGAGGGAGGGCGATGGCGGAGTAGCGGAGAAACTCTCCGCTCCATTCAGCACCGTGGGCAGCACTTCTGTCCTCAATAAAGATGGCGGAACCGGCTTCGCTCGCCAGAACTGCCATGCGCGACGGGCTCTACCACCGGGTCTGGAGCATCGGGGCGGAGGTGGAGCGAACCATCAGAGCGGCCGGGAGCCATGTTGGAGCGTCGGGAGGCGGCGGCAGCGTCGGGGATGCTGTGGTGGGGGCGGCAGAAGCCGGGGCCGTATGCCAAAGGGGCTCCGGCCGCGGAGTAGATGGTGCCCGGAGAGCACCGGCGGCGCGGAGCGACAGGCCGAGGGGCGGAGGGCCGGGGCGGCGGCGGGGGCCCAGGAGGGGGCCAGAGCAGCGGGGCGGGCCCGAGGCCCGGACCCGGGCGGGGGTCGACGGAGGCCGTGACGGGAGGCGGGGGGTGATGGCGAGGCGGCCTCTATGGTGGGGTCTCCGGGGACCGTCGACCCCGATATTACTGCTCCTTCTCCTCTCTTTGTTCCCTTTTAGCCGGGAGGAGCTGGGGGGCGGCGGGGACCAGGGCTGGGACCCAGGGGTAGCTGCTGCTCCTGGGCCAGGAGCGCAGATCGGCAGCGGAGCCGCGGCTCTTTGTCCCGAGTCTCCCGGCGTCTGGGACGATGGAGATCCCGGCCTGGGAGTCAGGGAGCCTGTCTTCATGAGGCTCCGAGTAGGTAGGCAAAGCGCCCGGAACGGCCGGGGGCCCCCTGAGCAGCCAGACGCGGGGCTTGTGGCCCCGGCATTGGGTACTCGTGAACAAGAAGCAGGTCGGGGTCCAGGATATCTGTTATGTTGGCACCCAGAGATCTCCTCTTGTGGGCGGACAGGGCCTTTACGAGGAGGTGGTCCGCCCCTCGAGGCCCTGTCCCCAGGGGACCCAGATCTGGGGAACAGCTCTCCCCACCCTTCGGACCTTCTGGCTCAGCGTGATGGCTCCAGGACGGTGTCCTTCCAGCGTAATGCTAGGAGGAGGGTCCGCAAGAGGGTGGAAACCCCTCGCTGCTGCGGGAGGCCGTGGGAGCCAGGACGCCAGGGTCAGGGTGGGAGATCCGCCGCTTCCCGAGTGGAGAGGGGAGCCCTTCGGCGGGACTGCCTTCCCGGCTCCTGGGGATCTGAGCCAGGGGAGGATTCAGCACCACGTGCTCCGAGGACAGCTCCCACGCCGGGTTCAGCACCCCGCGAGCCCCGGACAGCTCCGGAGCCGGCTCCCGAGCGCATGCGCCCGCGCGGTCTCTTCCGCCGCGGTTTCCTCTTTCAGCGCCCTGGGCCGCGCCCTCCCGGGTTCCCGACTGGTCCCGAAGCCCCGCGAACGCTCTCGACGAACCAGGGTCGTCCCCGTCGTGCTGCCAACCGCCACCCGCAGTTTCCTCAATACAACTACCAGACACTGGTACCCGAAAATGAGGCAGCGGGCACAGCGGTGCTGCGCGTAGTGGCGCAGGACCCGGACCCGGGCGAGGCCGGGCGCCTGGTCTACTCTCTGGCGGCGCTCATGAACAGCCGCTCGCTGGAGCTTTTCAGCATTGATCCTCACAGTGGGCTCATCCGCACGGCAGCCGCTCTGGACCGGGAGAGCATGGAGCGCCACTACCTCCGAGTGACGGCCCAGGACCACGGCTCGCCGCGCCTCTCAGCCACCACCATGGTGGCGGTGACCGTAGCCGACCGCAACGACCACGCGCCAGTGTTTGAGCAGGCCCAGTATCGGGAAACACTTCGCGAGAACGTCGAGGAAGGTTACCCCATCCTGCAGTTGCGCGCCACCGATGGCGACGCGCCCCCTAACGCCAACCTGCGCTACCGCTTCGTGGGTTCGCCAGCGGCGCGCACCGCGGCGGCCGCCGCTTTCGAGATTGACCCACGCTCGGGCCTGATCAGCACCAGCGGCCGAGTGGACCGGGAACACATGGAGAGCTACGAGCTGGTGGTAGAGGCTAGCGACCAGGGCCAGGAGCCCGGGCCACGCTCGGCCACGGTGCGAGTGCACATAACTGTGCTGGACGAGAACGACAACGCCCCTCAGTTCAGCGAGAAGCGCTACGTGGCACAGGTGCGGGAGGACGTGCGCCCGCACACGGTGGTGCTGCGGGTCACGGCCACGGACAAGGACAAGGACGCCAACGGTTTGGTGCACTACAACGTCATCAGCGGCAACAGCCGTGGCCATTTCGCCATCGACAGTCTCACGGGGGAGATCCAGGTCGTGGCACCTCTGGACTTTGAGGCAGAGAGGGAGTACGCTTTGCGCATCCGGGCGCAAGATGCAGGCCGGCCGCCTTTGTCCAACAACACGGGCCTGGCAAGCATCCAGGTGGTAGACATCAACGACCATACGCCTATCTTTGTCAGCACGCCCTTTCAGGTGTCCGTGCTGGAGAACGCACCCCTGGGCCACTCGGTCATTCACATTCAGGCCGTGGATGCTGATCACGGCGAGAACTCCAGGTTGGAGTATTCTTTAACGGGGGTGGCCTCAGACACCCCCTTTGTGATAAACAGTGCCACGGGCTGGGTCTCTGTGAGCGGGCCCCTGGACCGCGAGTCGGTGGAGCATTACTTCTTTGGTGTGGAGGCCCGAGACCACGGCTCACCCCCACTGTCGGCTTCAGCCAGTGTCACCGTAACCGTGCTGGACGTCAATGACAACAGGCCTGAGTTCACCATGAAAGAGCACCACCTCCGGCTCAACGAGGATGCAGCTGTAGGCACCAGTGTGGTCAGTGTGACTGCGGTAGACCGAGATGCCAACAGCGCCATCAGCTACCAAATCACGGGCGGCAACACGCGGAACCGATTTGCCATCAGCACCCAAGGTGGTGTGGGCCTGGTGACGCTGGCCCTGCCGCTGGATTACAAGCAGGAACGCTACTTCAGGCTGGTGCTCACTGCCTCTGACCGCGCCCTTCATGACCACTGCTATGTGCACATCAACATCACAGATGCCAACACACACAGGCCTGTCTTTCAGAGCGCCCACTACTCGGTGAGCATGAATGAGGATCGCCCAGTGGGCAGCACCGTGGTAGTCATCAGCGCCTCTGATGATGACGTAGGTGAAAATGCCCGCATCACCTACCTTCTGGAGGACAACCTGCCCCAGTTCCGCATCGATGCAGACTCCGGGGCTATTACGCTACAAGCTCCCCTGGACTATGAGGACCAGGTGACCTATACCCTGGCCATTACTGCTCGGGACAATGGTATACCGCAGAAAGCAGATACCACGTATGTGGAGGTGATGGTCAATGATGTCAATGACAACGCCCCCCAGTTCGTGGCCTCCCACTACACAGGCTTGGTCTCTGAGGATGCCCCGCCTTTCACCAGTGTTCTGCAGATCTCAGCCACCGACCGGGATGCTCACGCCAACGGCCGGGTCCAGTACACTTTCCAGAATGGGGAAGACGGGGACGGAGATTTTACCATTGAGCCCACCTCTGGCATTGTGAGGACCGTGAGGCGGCTGGACCGGGAAGCAGTGCCGGTGTATGAGCTGACTGCCTACGCGGTGGACCGAGGCGTGCCCCCGCTGAGGACTCCAGTCAGCATCCAGGTGACTGTGCAGGATGTGAATGACAATGCCCCTGTCTTCCCAGCTGAGGAGTTTGAGGTGAGGGTGAAGGAGAACAGCATTGTGGGGTCAGTGGTGGCTCAGATCACTGCGGTGGACCCTGACGACGGCCCCAATGCTCAGATAATGTACCAGATTGTGGAAGGGAACATCCCGGAGCTGTTCCAAATGGATATCTTCTCTGGAGAGCTCACGGCGCTTATCGACCTGGATTATGAGGCTCGTCAGGAGTACGTGATTGTGGTGCAGGCCACATCTGCTCCCCTGGTCAGCCGGGCCACCGTACATGTGCGCCTGGTTGACCAGAATGACAACAGTCCTGTCCTCAACAACTTCCAGATCCTCTTTAACAACTATGTGTCCAACCGCTCTGACACTTTCCCCTCGGGCATCATTGGGCGCATCCCGGCTTATGACCCTGATGTCTCTGACCACCTCTTTTACTCCTTTGAGAGGGGCAATGAATTGCAGCTGCTAGTGGTCAACCAGACCAGTGGGGAGCTTCGGCTCAGCAGAAAGTTGGACAACAACCGCCCGCTAGTGGCCTCCATGCTGGTGACTGTAACAGGTGAGGGGTGCAGGAAGGTGACCTAAAGATCCTGTCAGGGGTCAAACCGGAATCCTAAAGTGGTCCAATCTCGTACCCAGTAAGATCACCTATAGACCTCAGATCCCAGCGGTTCTTGGACAGTCTTGACAGAGCACTAAAGATTCCAGGGCATGTAAGAACCATAAGTAACCGGTCCTATAGGGACTGCTCTCCTCTCCTTAGGGGGGAGGGGACAGGGGTTCTTTTTGATGCTCCTGTTTCTAGGAACAGTCAGAATGGCAGTTCATGTACCCCATGCCTGTGTTTAGATAAAGGTTACTTTGGGTCTAGTCTGTCCCTTACTTCGGTGGTCAGGGAGAGCAACTTAGTTCGACGGCCTCAGGCAGGTCATACAGGAAGTGGGCCCACCCTGCTCTCCAAAGAGCAGTCCAGGGACCTTTTTGGGAAATGTCCAGAGATCCGACGGCCTTCCTTTCCCTGGGGACTTCACAAGCCCCTCTTCCCTCGTAGAAGGGATTGGGTGGAAAAGGCTCTTGGAGCCCCACCTTCTAAAGGTGTCAGAGGTTCATTTGTCTCAGCCCTGGAGCTGGCGCTCTTGGCACCACCACAGAAGTTATGGTCCTCATTTACCCTCAGTACTCTCAACAGCCGATCTTAAGGACCACCGAACGCATGCTAAATCTTTTATCTCAGAATGGGCACTGAAACCACAAAACCCAAGTCTAAGTGTTAGGCGGTTTGCTAAGTAAAGCATGCTGAGGGAGACGCAGAGTGCGGGTCTACATCAGGGTCCGTGCTGTTCCTGGAGCTGGCTGATCCAGAGCTCTGGAGAAATACTCTGAGTGTCTGAGCGTCCAGGACCGTGTAATCATTGCCCAGAGCCACCCTCTTCTTTCTTTTTTCTTCTTTCTTTCCTCCGCCTTTCTTTTTCGTTTCACTATGTAGCCCTGACTTGAACTCATCACGTAGACCAGGTTGGCCTCAGACTCACAGAGATCGGCCTGCCTCCGCCTCCCAGTTCCTGGGACTAAAGGCACGATGCGTATCAACACATGCCTGGCTTCCCCACATTGTCTCTTGCAGGGGGTGTCCTGCTGTTCCTACTACACCGAGGAAAGATGGGGTGCTAGGGTTGGATGGCCGGTGGTCCTGGCTTCTCCTTGTATCCTGAGTGGATAGCCTGTTGACCACAGTGACTAGGAGTATAGGTTACTCAGCAATTAGGCAACTCTTGTGTGTTTAATTATGAGGACAGGGCTGGTGGAGCTCCCGATCGGGACCAGAGCTGTGTAAATTACTGACTCAAGCCTCTCCCCATATTGGGGATGCCCGAGTAAGGCAGCAGCAGCTTGTAGTGCCTTGAAGCCGGGAGAGGTGGCGATTCACCACCTCTCCTGTCTGTTGGCTCAGGGCTTTAGGTTAATCACTGGCCCCAGACCCCTTGTGTTCCAAGGAGAGGCAGCTACTGACCCGAAACTGATCACTGTCCCTGCCCCTGCCTGCAGATGGCCTGCACAGCGTAACGGCACAGTGCGTGCTGCGCGTGGTCATCATCACCGAGGAGCTGCTGGCCAACAGCTTGACCGTGCGCCTGGAGAACATGTGGCAGGAGCGCTTCCTGTCACCGCTGCTGGGTCATTTTCTCGAGGGCGTGGCTGCCGTGCTCGCCACCCCAACCGAGGACGTTTTCATCTTCAACATCCAGAACGACACGGATGTCGGGGGCACCGTGCTCAACGTGAGCTTCTCGGCGCTGGCTCCTCGCGGGGCCGGGGCAGGCGCTGCAGGGCCCTGGTTCAGCTCGGAGGAGCTGCAGGAGCAGCTGTACGTGCGCCGCGCCGCCCTGGCCGCCCGCTCGCTGCTCGACGTGCTGCCCTTCGACGACAACGTGTGCCTGCGCGAGCCCTGCGAGAACTACATGAAATGCGTGTCGGTGCTCCGCTTTGATTCGTCCGCGCCCTTCCTGGCCTCGGCCTCCACGCTCTTCCGACCCATCCAGCCCATCGCCGGCCTGCGCTGCCGCTGCCCGCCGGGCTTCACGGGAGACTTCTGCGAGACGGAGCTCGACCTCTGCTACTCGAACCCCTGTCGCAATGGCGGCGCGTGCGCGCGGCGCGAGGGAGGCTACACCTGCGTGTGCCGCCCGCGCTTCACCGGTAAGTCGGCCGCAGCGCTGGCCGAAACCCCGGCGGAGCTTAGCGGAGGGACTGCGGGAGTGCGAGGGAGCGGCCGGCCTCTTTTTCCGTAGCCGCGGGGATCCGGTAGAGGCGCGGCTGAGCCGGGCCCGCCCAAAGCCTGCAAAGCTCTAACAGGAATGGAAGCCCTAGGCAAGATGAGCCGGGGGCGGGGCGGGGCGGGGCGGGGCCTGGGCGGGGATAGACCACGTGAGGGCGTGCCCACAGACAGCTCAGCCACTCAGAGGCGGAGGGGCTGGGCCTCGAGGCTCCAGCCTCTCGGAGAGACCGTGGGTGGGCGGGGCGTGGGCGGGGCGTCCTCTGACCGGTCCCGCCCTCCAGGGGAAGACTGCGAGCTGGACACCGAAGCTGGGCGCTGCGTGCCGGGCGTCTGCCGCAACGGGGGCACCTGCACCAACGCACCCAATGGCGGCTTTCGCTGCCAGTGCCCCGCGGGCGGCGCTTTCGAGGGCCCGCGCTGTGAGGTGGCAGCACGCTCTTTTCCTCCCCGTTCCTTCGTCATGTTCCGCGGCCTGCGGCAGCGCTTCCACCTCACGCTGTCCCTCTCGTAGGTGCCCGCCCCGTGTCACTGTCCCTACCTACGTACTCTGATCCAGACCGATAACTGCCCGGTCCTGAGGTCCTCCCCGGACACCGGGCAGCGTCCTCTCCCCGACCCCTGCTGGCATCTCCCACGCTCTTCTTTAGGCTCAGCTTGAGCTGGTTCTCGAATGTCTGCTCCTAATGGTCCCATTCCACCTCACTCAGGTTTGCAACAGTGCAGTCCAGTGGGCTACTCTTCTACAACGGGCGCCTGAATGAGAAGCATGACTTTTTGGCTCTAGAGCTTGTGGCTGGCCAAGTGCGGCTTACATATTCCACGGGTGGGTGAGATGTGTTTTTTTTGTGAGAGAGTGGGTGCATGTGTTCCTGGGGTGGCTGGCAGAGTCAAAGCATGATTCCCCTCAGGTGTGCACCTGAACACACCCTTCAGTGCCAGGCGACAGTGAGGACCAGGCTCTGTGGCCACTCCCTCAGGGAAGGCCCATCCCTTCAGGAAGTGTGTTTCTCCGGTGTTTGTCCTAGGCTCAAGGACACTGTAGCTCAGCCAGTTTGGTCACCAGTGACCAAATATGGTGATCCATTTATCCAGCATGACCCCAGGAGTGTCTGTCCCTGCTTATGTAAATGGGGCAGGGTGGTGCCACTCAGGAACTCCAGACAACATTCCACGTACCCGCTCCCCACAGGTGAATCCAATACAGTGGTCAGCCCCACAGTCCCCGGAGGCCTGAGTGACGGACGGTGGCACACAGTGCATCTGAGATACTACAACAAGGTGGGCGCCGCCCCCTGGCGTGCTATGAGCGGGGCGTGGGGGGAGTCAGGATTCTGCGTTCTCCTCAGGACTAACCATAGGGGCGTTGTTGATTGGTGTGCCTGGTCTCTAGCCCCGGACAGATGCCCTAGGGGGTGCTCAGGGCCCTTCGAAGGACAAGGTGGCTGTGTTGAGTGTGGATGACTGCAATGTGGCTGTGGCTCTGCAGTTTGGTGCTGAGATTGGCAACTACTCGTGTGCAGCCGCTGGTGTGCAAACAAGCTCCAAGAAGTGAGGCCCCCATCCCCTGATCCTCATGTTCTCTGCCGACCAGAGCCCCCACCTTCACCCTTCACCTAGCCTGCCAACCCCCTTGTTCTCTTCCCGAACCAGCACATCAGAGACCCCGGAAGCCTCCTCAGCCTAGCTCCCAACCCTATACTCTGTACTCCACCCCAGCTTCCACACAGTCCTCAGAGAAAGACCCGAGGCACTCTGTCCCCTAAGATCTCTACACTCTCTAGTCTCTAATGTCACACGCTGCCTCTACTCCATGAATCTCATAAATAGACCCTGAGAACACTGAGTGTACTGATGTCACCCTGCAGGCCCTCTGCTCCACCCCCACCCCAGCCACCCACATGCCTCACTCTTCATCCTAGTCTTCAAGTACCCCATCATTTCCACACCATCTTCCCGTCATGGCCTCTTCCTTACATCCTCACAACTGCAGTCTGAACTCTCCCCAGCATGGCCTTGTCTTCTTCACCTAGCCACCCTTCCTTTAGTCCTACCCCCTACTTCCTGAGGCCCCCAGGAGCAACCCTACTCTGGCTCTAGACCCACCAATGACCCAGGCTCCTGACCCCCAGGTCCCTGGACCTGACGGGCCCTCTGCTCTTGGGGGGTGTCCCCAACCTTCCCGAGAACTTTCCAGTGTCCCACAAGGACTTCATTGGCTGCATGCGAGACTTGCACATTGATGGCCGCCGAATGGACATGGCAGCCTTTGTTGCAAACAATGGCACTATGGCAGGTAGGCCCCCCAAAGCTCCTATTTGTCCCCATTCATGTCCTTGTCTCCATCATAATGAGGAGGTGGAGGTTTGCATGGGATGGCTCTGCGGCTGACCCCGATCCAGTATTAGATGGCAAGATGCCTACTGCAGTTCAGCCTGTAGAGCCTTCCTGTCTCCTTCCTGAGAACGTGAGGATGGAGCCACGTTCGCTTGCAGCCCCTTTGGGCCCCCACACCCTCCCCAGCACTCAAGTCCCCCTCACCCAGTGTTCTCATGTCCTCCTTGTCCCTTGCTCTCCAGGCTGTCAGGCCAAGTTGCACTTTTGTGCCTCGGGCCCCTGCAAGAACAACGGTGTCTGCTCAGAGCACTGGGGTGGCTTCATCTGTGACTGTCCTGTGGGCTTTGGTGGCAAAGATTGTCGGCTCAGTGAGTGGGCATCATGGGGCAGGAGGGCCATAGAGCGTAAGTAAGGTCTGTTCTCGGGGTAGGATCTGTAACCTTGCTTCTCTCGTCTCCTCAGCAATGGCCCATCCCTACCGTTTCCATGGCAATGGCACGCTGAGTTGGGACTTTGGGAGTGACATGACTGTGTCCGTGCCATGGTACCTGGGACTAGCATTTCGAACACGAGCCACGAAAGGGGTCCTGATGCAGGTGCAGCTTGGGCCACATACTGTGCTCCTCTGCCGGGTATGTCTGTCCTCCCGAGCCGTCACTGATGCTCCCCAACAGCTGGGTTCGGGCCTGGTTAGATAGCATACTTCCCTGCCAGCTGTCTTAACATGCTGGACTCTGCTTTGCACCCCAGGCCCTGACCCTTCCCCTACCATAGCCTTCTCTGTATGCACAGGGCACACACATAGCTCTTTCTTGTAACCGTACTGACCCATAAACCCTGGCTCTGTATCAGTCCACATCAACACGAACAGTCCTCCATGCATTTGGTATAGCTTTGCCTCTACTGTTCTGAACTCATAATCACTAAGCTCTGATCTCACCACCGAACCTCATCCCAGTCTGACCCGGGGGCTGTGCATTTCTGTCTACAGCTGGATCGGGGGTTGCTGTCTGTGACACTAACTAGGGCCTCAGGCCACACTGTCCACCTCCTGTTGGACCAGATGACTGTCAGCGATGGCCGGTGGCATGATCTTCGGCTGGAGTTGCAGGAGGAGCCAGGTGGCCGAAGGGGCCATCAGATCTTTATGGTTTCACTGGACTTCAGCCTCTTCCAGGTCTGACCTCTGACCCCAGGGTAGTCTGTTCTCAGCTTTCTAACCAGACATACCTTATTTGACCACATCTCTTGTCCATCTCCTTTCTGCTTTTCCAACTCCCAGATCAGATATTCTCCTAGCCCTTTGCTCTGATCCCACCCCACCAGCCAGGTTGGTCTGTTAGGCAACCCCACTTTTGTTGTGTAGGCTACCTAGATTTCTGGCTTGACCTTGGGGGACCTTTGTAGTTAGGACTTTGCCTTTGCCTGACCCTGAAAGCCCCTTATGGTGTCTTCCTTAATATCTAACCACACCAGGTTAAAATCCTGGAATCGTAGTAATGGGGAGATGGCTCAGAGGATAAAGCACCTGGAATTGAGGGACTCAATTCCAATCCTCAGAACATGTGTAAAGGCTGGGCAAGAACAGCAGCTGCCTGCAGTCCCAGCACCCAGGATGCAGATACAGGAGAGCCCCTGAGCAAACTGGCTAGCCTGACTAGCCAGAATTGATGAGCTCCTAGTCTAGCAAGCTCGATTAATGAAGAGTGATCAAGGAAGAAATCCAGTGTCATCTTCAGGTTTTCACATGTACACACATACACTTGCACCTACACACATCACACACCCATACACATATGAACATGTATGTACACACAGGTACACCATGTACTCATACACACACCAAAAAAATAAGATCATGGAATTTCAAGGTTGGCTCTGGGTCCAGGAGGGAGGGGCTTGTCTGAGCATAACTCTTTTTTTTTTTTTTTTTTTTTATTTATGTATGTGAGTATTTGCCTCCATGTAGGTGTGTGTATCATATGCATGTCTGGTACCCAGGGAGGCCACAGGAGAGTATCAGAGTCCCTGGAACTGGAGTCATAGACAGTTGTGAATTTTCGTGTGGGTGCTAGGACTCAAACCCAGATCCTCGAGAAGAGCAGTGCTCTTAGCCACTGAGCCATCTCTCCAGCAGCCCTGAGCTCAGCTTGTCACTGAAGCATGTCACCCATGCTGCAGCCAATTCTCCATACTTGGGAGCTACTCATTCCCAAACCATTCTTCTGATACAGAGGACAAAACATGGTCCTGTAGGGCTAGGAGAAAGCCATTCTGACGCTGGGATCTGACAGGGGTTTAAGAGGTAGCCCTCCCTCAATGGTGACTATCCCCTTCTTCTAGGACACCATGGCCGTGGGGGGTGAGCTGCAGGGCCTGAAAGTAAAGCAACTCCATGTGGGAGGCCTACCCCCCAGCAGTAAGGAGGAGGGTCCTCGGGGTCTGGTTGGCTGTATCCAGGTGAGGATCAGCATGAGAACATGATGTGGGCTCATTAGGGACCGGAAAAATAGCATTCAGGTACCTGCTGGCATGGGAGTGGGGGTTGCTAGATGACCCAGAGAGATCAGAGACTATTCAAAGACTGTCTGGAATATGTGTCAGAAGCAGCACAATTAGGGGGCCTGGCGGAGCCTGGATGGGGATGTTTAGGGAGGCCTTGGGTTTTGTGGAAGTAGTAGAGAGGGACTGTATGTGAGGAATCATCATCCCACTGGGTGGCTGGCCCCACAGCACGGCCTTGACCCGAGTCTCAGTCTCGCCCTTTGCTCTCTGACTCTAGGGGGTGTGGACTGGCTTTACACCTTTCGGGTCCTTGGCCCTGCTACCTCCGGGCCATAGAGTGAATGTGGAGCCTGGCTGTGCAGTGACCGACCCCTGTGCATCTGGGCCCTGTCCTCCCCATGCTGACTGCAGAGACCTCTGGCAGACCTTTTCCTGCACCTGTTGGCCAGGTGGGTGTTGAGAGAGTTAGGGGAGGAGCCAGGGGCCATAGAGAAGGCTCGGGGACTAGATGGCCTGGAGCAGGGAGGAAATGAGAGGGCTAGCACCCTGCTTCTTGCTCTGCTCTTCAGCCAGTGTTCTGAGCTTCCTGACCCAACCTGCAGGTTACTACGGCCCAGGTTGTGTGGACGCCTGCCTCCTGAACCCTTGTCAAAACCAGGGATCATGCCGGCACCTCCAAGGAGCCCCCCATGGCTATGCCTGTGACTGTGCAAGTGGCTATTTTGGTCAGCACTGTGAGCACAGGTGAGAGGCTCGGGACTAAGACAATGGGAAGACCTTATAAGAACAAGCGGAGTCACTGAGATGTCGTGGATGCCTTTTCTTCCCTCTCATCCCCAGGATGGACCAGCAGTGCCCTCGGGGCTGGTGGGGAAGCCCAACCTGCGGTCCCTGCAACTGCGATGTCCACAAGGGCTTTGACCCCAACTGCAACAAGACAAATGGGCAGTGCCACTGCAAGGTTCGCCTAGACTCTCATCCACCCTTGACCTTCTAATTTCCCCTCGGCTGCTATCAGTGACTTATCAAACTTGTTGATCCCTGCCGCCTGACTTGAGCCCTAACCTCTTATCTCTCTCCTACAATCTGTTTACCTCTTCCCATCCCTGACCTTTAAACCCTTCTTTGTCTGCCTCTGAGGCAGGTCTTTCTAGCCTATGAGCTCTTTTTCATTTGTTTTAAACTTCTGCCTTTGTTTGTGCTCATTCCCCAAGCTTTCACCTGAGACCCTTCCCTTCAGCCTGACCTCTGACCTCAGGCCCCTGACCCATCCCTACACAGGAGTTCCACTATCGACCGAGGGGCAGTGACTCGTGCCTCCCATGTGACTGCTACCCTGTGGGCTCCACCTCGCGCTCATGCGCACCCCACAGCGGGCAGTGCCCCTGCCGTCCAGGAGCCCTTGGCCGCCAATGTAACAGCTGTGACAGCCCCTTTGCAGAGGTGACAGCCAGTGGTTGCCGAGGTAAGCAAGTTCCGCCCACCTCCACCACCCACAGAGGACTGGTTCTAGCATGCTGAAGAATCTCCTGGAGGTGAAGGGCTCTGGGAAGCTTTTCCTGGGGGAGACCAGACGTATCGGGGGAGCCCTACATTTACCAACCACACTTGGCTGACGTGCCATGGGCTCTAACAGGCCAGCTGTTTGTTTGTTTGTTTGTTTGTTTTTTCTAATTTACCTTTTATTTTATGTCCATTGGTGTTTTGGGTTCTCTGGAAGAGTAGTCAGTGTCCTTAACCACTGAGCCATCTCTCCAGGCCAGACCAGCTCTTAAGAAGCCGTCAGGGGAGTGGTAGAGTCTGGGCCCATGTATGGGAGAGGTAGAAGAATAATAGGTATGGTGTCACTTGCCTTAGAACCCGGCCACCAGGCTCAACACTCCCTTTCTCCCTAGTACTCTACGATGCCTGCCCCAAGTCCCTGAGATCTGGTGTATGGTGGCCTCAGACTAAGTTTGGTGTTTTGGCCACAGTACCCTGTCCCCGGGGGGCCTTGGGTGAGTATGTGGTAGAGAGCATTGTGGCTGAGGGTGGGCCAGGCACCTCTTTCACCGAGCTGGGTGGTCTGGTCTCTGTGAAGAGCTGGGAGCAGGGTGGAAAGTCACGAGGGCCTTTTATTATTCTCAGTGGCTTTGGTTCCCCTCCTGTACTCTCATTAAGCCTCCATCTGTTTCTCTTGGCTTCTGGGCAGGATTGCGGGGTACAGGTAAGGGGTACGTGTTTGCTCAGGTGCGCTGCCCCCTCCCACTGCCAGAGCTTTTGCAGACCCCCTCCCCGCTGCCTGAGTTTCTAAAACCTGCTCCTCATCTCCTGGAGACCCCTTCCTGCGACCTGAGAGCCCTAGGGAATTTCTCTGGTGCCTGAGGTCCTAAAGGATCCCTCTCCATCACCTGGGGACCCTTCGGATCTTTTTTCCACTTCCCAAGACCTTGCAAACTCTCCCTACTTCCTGAGGTCCTTGTAGGGCTCTCCCTATTGGCCAGCGTCACCCAGCAGCTTCTCCTTGCCGCCCGAGAGTGTCCCCGCTGCTTGAGGTCTCTGCAGTGGCTGCACAGGGATCGTCTGTGTGTGCATGCTCACAGCGTGTCCTCCTGTGCCTGTGCATGTGTCTGTGAGTCTGTCTTGAAGGGATGGGGTTCTGAATTTAAGTTAGGGTCTCTTTCGCTGGTGGACACAACTTATTCAACTTCTATCCCAACCCCATAGAGAAGGAAAGGCAATGGTAGTAAGGTCATTATTGGGGTAGTTAAAATTTGTGTGAGAATGCTGCTCCCACCTCACTTGGGTCATGTGGGACTCCTGGAAGATCTTGTCTATGTCAGCATGCTTGTGATACACAAGAGAGTTGCGATAGTTGGCATGTTGGCTTGTTCAAGCCCATATGTGTGAATGAGTGAGTGAATGTGTATGAGTATGTGTATGAGTGTGTGTGTGTGTGTGTGTGTGTGTGTGTGTGTGTGTGTGTGTGTGTTATGCGTGTGTATCTATCTACATCCTTATGCTTTTCTTTATGTGGTTAGTGGTGAGAATGGCTCACAGACCTCTCGGGAGAATTGACCAAAAAGCTATTAGGACCCAACCAGGCCTAGGCTGCATTATGTAGGCAACTAGCCATAGATGCTCATCACTGTGGCCCCCTACCTCACGGTTCCTTACGGGATAGAAGAGGGTACTGTGGCCACCTACCAGCAACAGTCTCCAGGCTGCAGGCCTGACCAGGGATTGCCTGCCCCCAGGTGCTGCGGTGCGGCTGTGTGACGAGGACCATGGTTGGTTGGAGCCTGACCTCTTCAACTGTACTTCCCCCGCCTTCCGGGAACTTAGTCTGCTGGTGAGACTCTGCCCAGATCGCGCCCCACAACCAAGACCTTCAGGCTGTGATGGGCCCAATGTAGACCTCAGCCCTTGACCTCTTGGGCATTCATTTCCTAGTTGCCCTTTCATCTGTCCAAGCTTTCTCCCTGTAAGGCTTTTGAGAAAGGCCTACAGGACCACAGAGCAACCACTGCCATCCTTGTCCTGGCAGTTGGATGGCCTAGAGCTGAACAAGACGGCACTGGATACTGTGGAGGCCAAGAAGCTGGCTCAGAGGCTGCGGGAGGTGACTGGCCAGACTGAGCACTACTTTAGCCAAGATGTCCGAGTCACTGCCCGCCTGCTGGCCTACTTGCTGGCCTTTGAGAGCCATCAGCAGGGCTTCGGGCTGACAGCCACACAAGATGCCCACTTCAATGAGGTGAGCTGTGCCCTGTGTTCCTTGTCCCGTAGCCCTGACTTCCATGGCTCCTCCTCTTTAGCTCCCTAGTCCTAGATCCCCAGCTTATTCTCCTCCTGACCTCTGGAGAAGTAAAGGTCCTACAAATTCACTCTTCCCTTGTCCACTCCTGTCCTGCCCTCTTGCCTCTTGGACCCCCAACTAATACCTGGCTAGACTCCCTCATGCCTTCCCCAACCCTTTGTACAGTCTCACCACCTGGGTGAATACAGCTCTCTCTCCATCCTTCCAGAATCTGCTGTGGGCTGGTTCTGCGCTGCTCGCCCCAGAGACAGGGGACTTGTGGGCAGCCCTGGGGCAGCGAGCCCCTGGCGGTTCCCCAGGCAGCGCAGGGCTGGTGCGGCATCTGGAAGAATATGCAGCCACCCTCGCAAGGAATATGGAACTGACATACCTGAATCCTGTTGGCCTAGTCACACCCAATATCAGTGAGTGGTAGATGGGGCAGGAGAAGGGCAAGGGGAGCTCTGGGGCTCATTCTGCTTCTTGCCACACCACTCCTACGACCCCAAGGGCTCTACAGATACCAAGGGAAACATGGCTTGTGAAGCTTGAGTGGAGGGTGGGCATAGGTGGGCATGGAACTCTTGGCAGAGGAGGGAAGTCCTTGACAAGGGTTACCCCTCTTTTTTTCTTGGGCAGTGCTCAGCATTGACCGCATGGAACATCCTAGTTCAACTCAGGGAGCCCGTCGTTACCCCCGCTACCACAGTAACCTTTTCCGGGGCCAGGATGCCTGGGATCCTCATACACACGTGCTGTTGCCTTCCCAGTCCCCACAGCCCTCCCCATCTGAAGGTAGGAGCCCTTTGGGTGACTTCTGGGCCAGGCCCTATCTCCTTATCTCCTCCCAGAGCCTGGTGCCATGACACCCTCTCACCAATTCTTTCCTTGCCAGACCTCCCCCACCTCATGGTTCCTATGTAAGATCATCCTCAGGCCACCTCCACATACTTTGCCTGCTCTGTGACCTTTCCCATGTGCCCTTCATGGCCTCTGCATCCTCCACTCCCCAGTTTCTGGATTTGTGTGGAAGAGGTCTCTGTGCTTGGTGCTAGGTTGGGTTCAAAACTAGGCTGTAGGTACTCATGGTAAGAAGTCACTGTGGCTCCTTCCTTTCCCTTGGCAGTTCTGCCCACAAGCAGCAACACAGAAAACGCCACAGCTTCAAGTGTGGTCTCCCCACCTTCCCCTCTGGAGCCTGAGCCTGAGCCTGGGATCTCCATTGTCATTCTCCTGGTGTACCGCACCTTGGGAGGCCTTCTCCCTGCCCAGTTCCAGGCTGAGCGCCGGGGCGCCAGGTACCAGACAGAGAGCTGCTTCCGGTCCCCTCAGCCCTGATCCTCTGTGAGCCCCTCCCCCACCCAGTACTCCTTTCCTCCGTGGACAGATGTGCAGGTCCGCAGGGAAACAGAGACGATCAGGGAGCTTACCCGAACTGGGTTCCATGTGAATTTTCTTTGGCATAAGGAAAGGCAAAGGTGCAGGGTGACAGACAGAGACACATACGGGACCATCACACACACACATGCGCACAAGGGGTGTATGATCCGGGTATAGAAAAGCCAACTGACTGACTGATAAAGAAAGACAAAGACAGTTTGGTTGGGGAGGTCAGATGGGGATGGGAGAAGGAAAGGTTTGACTATTACAGAAGTCTGGAGCTGTTCAGGCCTCAGACCCCAGCCTAGGCAGTGAGTGTGAAGTCCCTGGCAGGCCAGCAGAGGCTGGCTGGCGTTCTTAGAAATAGCCTGTGCTCTGAGGGTATCCTACACCCTGGCAGGTGGTTTGAAGACAGGCGAGGTGGGCAATGAGTCTTTGGTCAGCAGTGTCCAAGACCAGATGGGTCTCTCCTCAGGCTCCCCCAGAACCCTGTTATGAACTCCCCGGTGGTCAGCGTGGCTGTTTTCCATGGACGCAACTTCCTCAGGGGTGTCCTGGTGTCCCCAATCAACCTTGAGTTCCGCTTACTACAAACAGCGAATCGGAGCAAGGCCATCTGTGTGCAGTGGGACCCACCCGGCCCGTGAGGACCCCCCTCTGGGAACCTTTTGTCCCTATCAACCTCTAGGAGGTGCCCCAGCCTGTCCCTGAGGTCCCTATCTATGCCACTGTGCAAATTAGGCCCACGCTGTTCCCTATCTCCCGGCACCCCCCCCCACACCTCACAAATCTCTGTGTGTGATAGAAAGGGGGCCTAACTCTCCTCTGGATACAGGGCAGACCGGCATGGGATGTGGACAGCGAGGGACTGTGAGCTGGTACACAGGAATGGATCCCATGCACGGTGTCGCTGTAGCCGGACAGGCACTTTTGGAGTCCTTATGGATGCCTCTCCCCGAGAGGTAGAGTTGTGTCCAATGACCCAAAGAAGTGGGGAGTCAAAGGGGCAAGGAAGCTCTACCCGGCACCCCAGTGACCATCCTTAACTCCACAGAGGCTAGAGGGAGACCTGGAGCTGCTGGCAGTGTTCACTCATGTGGTCGTAGCAGTGTCCGTGGCTGCCCTAGTGCTGACTGCGGCTGTCCTGCTGAGCCTGCGCAGCCTCAAGTCCAATGTGCGTGGGATCCATGCTAACGTGGCAGCCGCCCTGGGAGTGGCAGAGCTTCTCTTCTTGCTGGGAATCCACAGGACCCACAACCAGGTGCAGGCTCAGGGCCAGGGGAACTGTGTCCCAGTGACTCCACTGTTCTGTGGAAAGTATAGGGTCAAAGCTTGGGAACTAAGATCAAGGAAACCCGAGCTGAGGTCACGGTTTGGGGTTAGGGTGCTGTTATTGGGGAAGTAAGCGGAAAGATGTCTGGGGTGGAGTGAAGGACGGTGGGCAGCAGCGATCCTGACACAGGTCTCCCCGCCCTGCCTTCAGCTGCTGTGCACTGCCGTCGCCATCCTCCTGCACTACTTCTTCCTCAGCACCTTTGCCTGGCTCCTGGTGCAGGGCCTGCACCTCTACCGGATGCAGGTTGAGCCTCGGAATGTGGATCGTGGCGCTATGCGCTTCTACCATGCCCTGGGCTGGGGCGTCCCTGCCGTGTTGCTGGGTGAGGTCTTACCCACTCAGGCCTGTGATCCCCAACCTCTGACTGCCATATGACCTGACCCCAGGCTATGTTCCCAAACCCTATCTCTTAGCCTCAGTGCCCATGCTACCTCCTCTGGGAGGGTCCTGTTTGCTCTTACTCCATTTCCTTCCTAGGGGGTCAGAATTTAGAGTACACATCTTTGGTCCAACCTCTTCTCTTTTCAAAGGCCTTGCTGTTGGGCTGGACCCAGAGGGCTATGGAAACCCTGACTTCTGTTGGATCTCCATCCATGAACCTCTTATCTGGAGTTTTGCTGGCCCTATTGTCCTTGTCATTGTGGTGAGTGTCTGGCTCTTGGTGCCACCTGTGTGCTTCATTCTCAGGAAGGAGGGAGGAGACGTGGAGCGCGCACAGTCATCCCGGGCTGTTTCCATCTCATATCTGGTCACAGAGGGAACCCCCATTCAGCTGCATGGCAGCGGGAGGTTAACACGTCAAAGCCTTGGCTACTCTTCCTACTCCATCTCTGTTTCTCTCCGTCCTTGTGATCCCGTTTAGCTTTCTTCTCTTCCGCCTCTGACTCTTTTGTGCGATTTTTCAGCTCTTCTGTATCTTTCTGTTTCTGATTCATGCTCTCCGCTTTTCCCCCCTCCCATTTTCTCTTTCTCCACGGTTGGGTGTGTAGTCTTGGTCTCTTTCTGTTTCTTACTGTCTCTGTCTGTCTCTCTCTCTCCTCTCCACCTGACTGTGGGTGCAGATGAATGGGACCATGTTTCTCCTCGCTGCCCGCACATCCTGCTCCACAGGGCAGAGGGAGGCCAAGAAGACCTCTGTGCTGTGAGTTGGCTAGTGGAGGGAAGTAGGGGTACTCAGGATGGCAGACTCCTCCTGGGTGGGGTTTGGGCCCTCAGCATACCTGGTAGAGGTTGGACTTCAAATTCTGCATGACGTGAAGCCACTCCTCCTTCTCTGGTACTTTGCCACATTCTGGCTTCATGCATGCTTTCACTCTGCTGTCTCCTAGTCCCCTGGGTGTCCTGGAATCTCCCATGGCCTGAATGATTCACTTTTCCCCACCTTGTATGTGTCTGCCTATCTTCTGTTTCTCTCATGGCTACCTTACTCCATTGTCTTTTCCATGATCCCTCATGGTTTCCTGAATGCTCTTCCGGTTCTTTGTGTGACTGCCCGTCTTCCTTAGTGTCCTCCTGAAACCTTCATGTTCCTGTGTGAGGCGTGTTTTCTTCCATCCCTATGTGTCCTCCTGTGTCCCCTACATAAGCCCTGCTTGACCCTGGTGTGTCCCCCCCATGTCTTCCCGTGTCCTTACAGCAGGACCCTTCGAAGCTCCTTTCTGCTCCTTCTGCTGGTCAGTGCCTCCTGGCTCTTTGGCCTTCTGGCAGTCAACCACAGCATTCTGGCCTTCCACTACCTCCATGCTGGACTCTGTGGCCTCCAGGTACCTCCCATCCCAGAGCCTGATGGGGCCTCAGCAACCTAGCCCCTACTTGTCCTAGGCATGGCATTGCCACCAGGCCTGACTGAATGAGTATGATAAGTTAATCCTAGACTAGACACTGACCCTAGTTGCTGACCCCAGACCTAGGGTGACACCCAGCTAATCACTGACATCAGTCTTGGTGCTGATCCTGGGTCGCCCTTCGCCAACACTGCAACTTCTGACCTGTTGCTGACACTGTCGTGGGCTCCAGCCCCTCTTGCCATTTGCCTTCTCATTATCAGTCCTGAGACTTGCCCTGACTTTCCTTCTGTTCCCCCTCCCTTGGACTCCTCACTGACTCACACTGGCCTGTGCGAGCTGATGCTCCCCTCTCTGCTGACCCAGAGACTCTTACTGGTCCCTGATTGATGCGCTGTTGGTTGTAGTCTGGACTTAAGTCTTTTCGTATCTCTCGGTGACCCTCACTGACCCTTACTGACCCACAGGGCCTGGCTATCTTGCTGCTCTTCTGTGTCCTGAATGCAGATGCCCGGGCTGCTTGGACCCCAGCCTGTCTAGGCAAGAAGGCAGCTCCTGAGGAAACCAGGCCAGCGCCTGGGGCGGTAAGAGACTGCTAGGGCTGAAGGTGGGGATGGGAGCCCCAGGAAGCCTGGATCTGAGGCCTCTTCAGAACTAGCTCACAGCCCTGTCCCACCCACCCCCTCAGGGCTCTGGAGCCTACAACAACACGGCCCTCTTTGAGGAGAGTGGCCTTATCCGCATCACACTTGGTGCCTCCACTGTCTCTTCAGTGAGCAGTGCCCGCTCTGGCAGAGCCCAGGACCAGGACAGCCAGCGGGGCCGCAGCTACCTCAGGTAAGTGACCACATGTAGCTTAGTTTAGTCATTCTTCACCCGGGGTTTGACCTTACCAGATCCTAGGGAGGGTGGCCACCTGGAACTCTGCTGCAGCCTCACCCAGATGTCTCTGCTAAATACCCAGAGGCACCCTCAGCCATGCCACATGCAGCAGGCCATGCACTCAAAGGTTCCCCAGCTTCCAAAGCACCCTGTCACGTTCTTCTCTGATGGAGGATTCTGCATTTCAGGGACAATGTTCTGGTTCATCATGGCTCGACTGCTGACCACACTGAGCACAGCCTCCAGGCTCACTCTGGCCCCACTGACCTGGATGTGGCTATGTTCCATCGAGATGCTGGTGGAGTTGAAGCCCTGGGCCAGGGAGGAGGGGTGGAGGGTGTCTTTATGAGCTGCCTTCTGCCTCATACTGGGGGCTGTGGATGACTGGGTGGGACAGGCTCCCCTCAGGTCACTGCCTCAGAAAGCACCTATCCATCCCAGTGTCCAAACCCACCCCTGACCTACCTAGCTCACCCCTGATTAATTCAAGCCCTTCTGTTCCCACCCCTCCACCCCAAGTTCCCTCCAGACCCCACCTTAGTCTCCTTGCTGTCTTGCCTGCTTATGTGCAGACCCTTGGCTCAGGACCTTTCCTTATCCTTCCGGTTCCCTGCCGTTTCACCTCCCCCCTGACCTTGCCACTCCAGGTGCGGACTCTGATTCTGACAGTGACCTGTCGTTAGAGGAGGAGAGGAGCCTATCCATCCCATCATCAGAGAGTGAGGACAATGGCCGGACACGAGGGCGTTTCCAGCGTCCACTCCGCAGGGCAGCCCAGAGCGAGAGGCTCCTTGCCCACCCCAAAGGTGACAGGATCTTGCTGATTCCATGAGTGATCGAGGGACTCCCATATTAGATGTGATGGAGGGACCCTACCATCTCTTCAGGACTCCTGAGCCTGACCCACAGGGCACCTCTGGGAAACCACTGGGACCCTATGTACCATTCCTATCCAGATTTCTAGGCATGCTTGGGCACCCAGGAGCAACCTAGGAAATGGTAATGACATCAGAGACCTTACAGAGTAACTTGTCCCTTCAGCCCCTGGTTTTCCTGTGGTTTGGAGTTCATCTTGATCTTTTTAACCTCAGACATCAAACTTCCATCTCATCTATACCCTTCTAGCTAAGGATGACGGCTATCAGTAAGCCTTCCTTCAATGGCTGCATTGATCTGAGAAGGGACACTCTCCTGTTCCTATTTCCTTTAAAAACTATTTTCCTTCTCTGTGCATGTGTGCGTTTGTGAGCAGGTGTCTGCTCCAGTACTCTTTGGAGGTCAAAGGACAACTTGTGGGGGTCAGTTGTCTCTTCCTACCGGTGGTCCTGGGAATCAAACATAGGTTAACAGGCTTGGTGGCAAAGTGCTTTTACTTGCTGAGCTGTCTCGGTGGCTCTCCCTTTCCTATTTCTCAGTGAAGATAGCCAGGGCTTGGAGGGTCCTTAGGACCAAGGGTCACGGAGTCAGGATCACAAGTGTCAGGAAACACTGGAGTCAAGCCAGGGGCTCCTGTAACGTGCTCTGGCTTCGCAGATGTGGATGGCAATGACCTCCTGTCCTACTGGCCGGCCCTGGGAGAATGCGAGGCAGTGCCATGTGCTCTGCAGGCATGGGGCTCTGAAAGGCGCCTAGGAGTAGACACCAGCAAAGACGCAGCCAACAACAACCAGCCAGATCTGGCCTTGACCAGTGGAGATGAAACCTCCCTGGGCCAGGCCCAACGACAGAGGAAAGGTATGGCCCTGACCCTTTGGCCTCATTGTAGGAGCCCTCGGGGCTGCTCAGGCCCAGATCTATGGGAGTTCAGCTTCCTGATTCCAAATGGCTAGATCACCTTGTTTTAGGATTCTGCTCCTCAACCCTGTGTCACGGTCCCCAGAGGCTGCCTGATCCGTGGAGTTCCTGCTTCCTCCATTCCCTGGCTTGTACCCTTGGGTCCTTAGGAGCCACCTTCCCAGTCACTTTCCGAAACCACAGAAGCCCTTGAGCTCCTGCTCTGGTCTAGGTCTTCACCTCTTACGCTATGAGAGCCCCAGGGGCTGCCCTTGCTCCAGCACAAGAGAGTTTTGTCCTCGGTCTTGCATCGCAAGAACACTGGAGACTACCCTGCCCAACCCAGGGAATTCCTACCCTTTGACCTAAGCCTGAATTTCCGGGACTTGGAGTTATCCCTCTTCCGACTTCTTGGGAGTCTATCCTGACCACCCCACACCATAGTGACTGTCCTAGCCTGATCCACAGGATTACTGCGTCCCACTCTAACTCTTGTTCCACTGTCCAGGACCTCTAGAATTGCCTCTGACCTCAGTTCTGTTTCATGACCCCAGGAGCTGGAACTTCCTTAGCTAGATTCCAGCGTGCTCTTTGACCTACAGTCTGTTCCCGATTCTGTCCCTTCCACAGGCATCCTGAAGAACAGGTTGCAATACCCATTCGTGCCCCAGACTCGAGGCACTCCTGAGCTGTCCTGGTGCCGGGCAGCCACCTTGGGCCACCGTGCTGTGCCAGCCGCGTCCTATGGCCGCATCTATGCTGGCGGAGGCACAGGTAGCCTCTCACAGCCAGCCAGCCGCTACTCTTCTCGAGAACAGCTGGACTTGCTCCTACGGCGACAGCTGAGCAGGGAGCGACTAGAAGAGGCCCCAGCCCCTGCCCCTGTTTTGCACCCCCTGAGCCGACCAGGCTCCCAGGAGCACCTGGAGGCTGCACCAGCCCGCCTGGAGCCCAGAGATCGAGGCAGCACACTACCACGGAGGCAGCCACCCCGGGACTACCCTGGCACCATGGCTGGCCGCTTTGGGTCACGGGATGCACTGGACTTAGGGGCACCCCGAGAATGGTTGAGCACACTGCCCCCACCCCGCCGCAACCGGGACCTTGACCCACAGCACCCGCCTCTGCCCCTGTCTCCACAGCGGCAACTCTCAAGGGACCCCCTCTTGCCATCTCGGCCCCTGGACTCTCTATCTAGGATCTCGAACTCTCGGGAGCAGCTGGACCAGGTGCCTAGCCGGCATCCTTCACGAGAGGCCCTGGGACCAGCCCCACAGCTTCTCAGAGCCAGGGAGGACCCAGCCAGCGGCCCTAGCCATGGCCCCTCCACAGAGCAACTGGACATCCTCTCCTCTATCCTCGCCTCTTTCAACTCCTCAGCCCTCTCCTCTGTGCAGTCCTCAAGCACACCCTCGGGCCCTCATACAACTGCCACGCCTTCCGCCACAGCCTCTGCACTTGGCCCTTCCACACCTCGCTCAGCCACCTCCCACAGCATCTCGGAGTTGTCACCTGATTCAGAGTAAGCAGGGCCCGGCCACCTGGTCACACTCTCATCAGATTAGGGCAGCTTCCTAAGGGACCCATCCCTGAGCGCTACCATAGAAAGAAGTGAGAGTTGGCCCCTAGATATGCGCTACCCCAGGCTCAGCAAAGCGGGAGGCCACATGTTACGGTTGGTCTATTAAAAAATGGAAACAGGACTAGATAGAATCCCCTGGCTGTATGGTTAGAGGCAGCCTCCCTGCCCTGCGCAACCCAGAAAAGTACCTCCAGAGGCTGGAGGTACTAGTGGAGGGAGCAGGCAGGAGGCAAGGCACTGAAGTATGAAATAATCTGGCATTTGCGTGAGGCAATGTGAGGAATCCTGGTTCAGAAGGCCCTGCCTAGGAGTTCATACGGAATAGCTGCTTATTAGGCCAGCTTGAGTGCTAACTCCGAAAGTGCGTCATTCACTCATTGCTATATTCCTTCAGTGTGAGGCTGCTCCTGCCTGTGAGCACTGAGGGGGTAGGCACACACATCTCAAGTGCCTGTAGGGCATCTGTGAGGTTGAGACACCCAGCTGGAAACACAGGAATCCAAGAAGGAAGGCGTGGGTGGGGGTACTGCAGAGAGAGTGTTGCCCAGACTCAGAGTAAGCAAGGCCCAGCTAGAGTTACTAGGTCTTATAAGCCAATAGGACTGTCTCTCAAGGGGTAACTGCCAGGGCAAGTTCTGGGCTAGCTATCTTCAGGAGGAGAACTTACTTAGGGGGTCTCGCGTCTCTGGGGATGGGGCAGGGCACTGAGCAAAGGCCAATGCTGAGAGAGAACAGAAAGGAGGGAGGCAGCAGGGGCTTGGGAGCCTGGATTCTAGAGGATACTGAAAGGTAAGGACAGGAAAGAGATAAGCCACTTGGGTCCCTGCAGTCTAGCCTCGGGTCTGCAGAAGGGCCAGGAGGCCTGGGTAAGGACTTGGGCTTTAGGATCACAGAGTCTGAGTTCTATCTCTCATCTGCTGTGACCTCGGCCCAGTACAAGCTGGACAGTAGTCTCTGCAACTGCTGAGGGAGTTTACAGGAACAAATGCCTTGAAACGTGAGGCCCTGTGACACTATCCATCGTAGCGGTGCTGGGCGCAGCATCTCTACCTAGAAGGTGGCTCACGAAGCTCTGTGACACCTAGGTAGTCAAGTAGCCTTGCTAATGAGTCTAGAGAGCGGAGGTCCAGGCGGGTGTGTGGAGGGCTCAGAATCCTGGAGTGGGCGTGAAGGGGCTGAGCGCTGAGAGGCAAACCTCCCCTTAGCCATGGCCTTCGTTTCCACGTCCAACTCTACAGAGTTCCCAGAAGCGAGGGTCACTCCTGAGGGGCCGACCAGCAGAGGAGGAGCCACCAGGGCAGCAGAGGATTTGGGCTGACAGAAGAGACTCCAGGACTGATCCCAAGGCAGCCTTCTTCAAGCCCTCCCCTCAGCTCAGTACAGTGCAGTATGGCGGTCCCATGTGCATCTGTGAGCATGCATGTGACACCTGTGAGCATGGGTGTGACAGGTGCAGGGGGCGGGGCTGCGGGAGGACTTTTATACGTTTTGTACCTTTGTAACCAGAGAGATATGCTTATGTTATTTTTCAGCTTTTCTGTCTCCCAGGGGTCCGAGACTGGGCTGGGAGGGGAAGGAGATGGGAGAGAGACGTAGTTTGGCCTCCTTTGGGTCCTTAGCAAACCATCTGCTCTTTTCTTTCATCTTAGAGTAGAGCAGACGTATGGGGCAGATCCTCTCTTTTCCCCTCCTCTTCCCCACATTGATCTGAAAGTTGCTGGGGTCCAGAGTGCAAATCTGATCTTCTTTGCATTTTCTCTGATGCCCCCTAGGCCAAACCCCTGTGTTTGGGGGTTGGCTTTGGAAACCGGGGTCCCCCAGCTGCCTCCTGATGGCTCACTCGTGCCACTCCTCCCTCCCCGTGGGTGTGGCTCCGTGTTACTTGGAGTCCCTGCCACTTACTGCCTTAAGACCTAGGACCGATGCTGCGGGTGCTGGCGGAGCAGCAGAAGTCATGTTTACAGATCAAGGCTTCCCTTTCTCCCTTGGGGAGGGCCTCGGGCCTCTAATCAGACATTCCTGCGGGGGTGGGTGTCCCTCCTTCCCCTGCCAGAGCAACACTAGTCTATGGTGCCATTCCTTCACTAAGCTGTCCTCTGCGGGGCGGGGTGGGGTGGGGGTGAACAAAGGGAGCAGAAAAAGGGAATCCAAGACCCAGAATGTAGCCTCCCGCTGGTTCCTTATAAAGCAAAATGACTGCTGGGGTCCTGTTCACAAAGCTCCCTTGTGTTATTTGTCTGATGTCCAGGACTGGGGACTTTACATTTTTGTTACTTTGTTTACAGGTCAAGATTATTTTTTAAAACTGTTGGATTTTATTTACTGTTTACAGCTTAAAACATGGAATCTACACACTTTGTTTACAGTTGAGAATGTTAGCTCCCCCCCCCCTTGTTTACAAGTGAAAGGTAGAAAAAGTGGGAGAGGGGACTAGAAGACCTACCTGTGACAGCCCTGGACCTGGCGATCTTGAGGTGGGCTTCCAAATCTGACCTTTCCCAGGTCAGAGGTCAGCTGATTCTTCTAACAGCTCACCCGAAGATGGCTCAGGCCTGGGGTTCTGTGCAAATGCCACCCACCTCTACCCTGTGCATACTCTTGGGAGGCAGTTTTTGAGATTCAAAAATCCCACTTCACTGCCTGTGCCAAATCCCACCAGCCAGGTCCCGGATCTCCTTCCCCAGACTGACTCCTGCCCCTGAAGGGCTCAGTGGCCTGTCGGTGGGAGAGTTTCTTTACTATGTCCTAGGTTCTGTAGATGCCCATCTCTGGGGTCCCCCTCCAACACAGTGGCCCTCTTTCCTGTCTGTGTAAATTGTTCCGTGAAGCCGCGCTCTGTTTTGGGAATAAACTTCTATAGAAAACACTTGTCCCTCTTTCTATTTCAGATGTAGGATGGTTGCTATGAATGGTTCACCCAGAATGACCTTTGAAGGAATCTGAGCCCTCCTCCCTCCAAAATGTCCAGTTATTTTTAGCCCATTTCATGGGAGATTTGGACCAGGTTCCCATTTCTTTCTGAAATACGGCCTCTCACCTTATGACTGGATCCTGAAGTTGGAGCACACGAGCTGGCAGAGAAAAGCCACTTTCCTGGTCTAAGCAGTCACATGAGGGCTTACTCAACATCGGGTGCCCATCTGTCCAACCAAACCTTGGAGCTGGGGGTGCAGTTCCTGCTTTACCACCCACACTCCGACCCTGACTCTGAAGCTGAAAACCTCCCCAGGAGGGCCCTTCTCAGATCACTGGGTTGTTGAGGGTGGGAAGGGACCCTCAATGCTCCATGTCCAGTCTAGGCAATCAGAACCATCAGGAGTGATAGCAAACGCCAATTGATCTCACCTTTAATCCCAGCACTCAGAGGCAGGTAGATCTCTGTGGACTAGCCTGCTCTACAGAGTGTCTCAGAGGGAAAAATCTGAGGGTAGTGCCCACAGCGTGGTGGTCTCTGCTCTCCCACAGTTGAGGCTAAGGCCCCTGGTCACACACCTGGGCGTCCAGTTCATTCAAGAATTTTTCTTCTGCATTACACGGGGGCCCTCTACAAAGCTAGAACATACAGTCAGGTCCATCCATTCAGGGGCACGGAGGAACAGCATTGGTCAAGCACAGGTCCTTCGTTCCAGTCCTCCAGCGGTGCCCCAGCTCCCGGCAAGCCACTGAACGATGAGGGGAGAGAAGCTAGGCCGCTGAGAGGGAAAGGGTTAAATCTTTATTCTCCTGCTTCGCAACCGCCCGGAAAGTGTGACTTAGGTTCCACCCCCGGAATTCTGATTGGCCTGAGCAAATGCACATCCTGGCGGTGGAGCGTGATGCCGGCCTCGTTCTCCCCAGGGCGCCACCTTGTAGCTGATGGTGGCCTCCCAGGCGGCTGTCCGGACAGAGGCACTCTAGCTGCCCTCTGAGGGCCATGGGGCTGCCCGATGGGTCCGGTGAGTTTCAGGGCGCCGCCCGAATTCCGCGTGTCCGCTAAACGCTAATAGTCCTGTGACTCCCGGCCTGGGGTCAGTTCAGAAAGGGAACTGCCAAATCCCCAGCAGGCATTTCCCGCCCGCAGAGCCTCGCTTTACCGCTTTGCCGATTTTCCGCTGGTGGTTGTCCGGCAGCAGCGAGGGATGGGGGCGGGATCCGGCGCGACCCTCGAAGGTTGTACTCAGAGTCCCTGGAGTGCTAACAAGGGGGCCGCAGGGAGGTGGCTGCCTGCCGTTGGGTCCAGGTCCAGGAGGTGTCCGGGCTGGGCGCCTTGGGACCGGGAGACAGACCGCTGCAGACAGGCTCTAGCCGGGCTGTGGATGAGCCGCTTGGGTGATGAGCGCTCCGCCGCTGCGGGCCCCTGTGCCCTCCCTTTGGGAGGTGCCAAGCATCAAGGCTCCGCCCCGTAGACGCGTGCCGCCTGATAAGGGGGGGGGAGCCCTTTAAGAAGACTTGAGCGCTCTCGAAGGAGGGGGAGAGGGGCCTCTGAGGTCTCCCGGAGTCTGCGGTGTAGAGACTCTCTGAAGATCTCCCTGCACCTGGTCTGCTCCCTCCTTCATCTTGGACACCCAGGTTAGAGGCTCTTCCCAGGTGAGTCCCTACCCCTCTGGTGGGGTCCTCTCCTCTGGTTATAGCCTCTGCTAGATCAGAACTCACTAGTGAAATATTTCCCAAGAGTCTAGCTGTAGTCTTCCCCGCATTCTACATTTGCCCCCTTGAAATGTATTTGCAGAAGAGAGTTGTATTCCGTATGGAGTGTCCCCCAGATCAGAGTCTCTTCTGAGAGAACTCTCCAGATGAGAACCATTTCCCTCCCCACCTCCTAGTCTCTGGGAAAGTCTTTCTCCCGCTCCGGCCAGATGAGCCATTGCAGTCCCCACACCCCAGGTCAGAACATGCCTGGCTGGCAAAGGCTTTAAGTTCCCTCTAGGTTGGATTGGCTTCTGAAAGCTGCTGTTCCCACAGGAAATTTCCCTACTTCACGTGGGAGCCTGCGGTCTAGGTGGAGGTGAGGGTTTGGAGCCTGAGGTCTAGGTGGAGGTGAGGGTTTGGAGCCTGAGGTCTAGGTGGAGGTGAGGGTTTGGAGCCTAAGGGTTTGGAGCCTAAGCCTGTCCTGAAGCTTAGGTAGTATTGCTTACAGACCCCTGGTTCGCTAGGTCTGTGAACACACTCTCAGCCAGCTAGGCAGGGCTTGGGGTGCAGCTGGAAAAGGGAGTGGACAGGAATTAACTCAGGGAGGGCAAGGGGCCAAGAGGCAGGGGCTAGGAGGTGCAGGCAGCCTGGACCTGGACCTGGACCTGGACCTGGACTTGCAGTGGTACTCAGGGCTGGGCAGCCACACCTGAGCTGGATGTGTAGGCCATGCTCATCCCGCTCTCCCTTCCCGAGAGACTTTGGCCCAGAAAGAGTTTTCCAGCAACCAAGGTTCAGATACTGCCCCTGTCTGGGTGTGAACATGGGGCTCTCAGGGACCAGAAGGGTTACATCTACCCTTGATCTCTGAGGCCAGAAATCTCAGGTATGTGACTCTGTGGTCGCAGGTAGAAGTGTAGGAAATGTCGGCCCAGGGGGCTCCTCATTGGATGTCTGTGGTCTTGCCCCTCCAGACCAAGGGCCACAACAGACACAGGCACTTCTGTCTGCAACACAAGAGATGGAGCTGCAAAGGCGAGACTACCATGTGGAGAGGCCATTGCTGAACCAGGAGCAACTAGAGGACCTGGGGCGCTGGAGCCCGGTGCCCAAGACCTACCAGTGGCGAACTTGGTTTCGGTATTGATGAGGGTAGAGGTCTGGCAGGGGTTCGGGGTTAGGGCCCAGGTGGTCCCATCTGTAACACATTGCCTGTGCTCTTAGATGCTCCCGTGCTCGGGCCTACGCTCTTCTGCTCCAGTACATTCCAGTCTTGGGCTGGTTACCCCGCTATCCCGTGCGTGAGTGGCTCCTGGGAGATCTATTATCGGGCCTGAGTGTCGCCATCATGCAGCTTCCGCAGGGTGAGCTACCTTTAATGACTGTAAACTCGGCGGTCTGTGAAAGGACAAACCAAGAGCCATGACCTCTGCTCTTGGAACTATGGCCCCTGAGCCCAGGGTTTGGATTCTCCTACCGTTTTGAGACCGTCTTCTCCAAGTCTGCATTGCTACCATTCTACCTCCAGGCTTGGCCTATGCCCTCTTGGCGGGATTGCCTCCTATGTTTGGCCTGTACAGCTCTTTCTACCCGGTCTTCGTGTACTTCCTGTTTGGTACCTCTCGACACATCTCTGTGGGTAAGTGGAGTCAGGCCTACCTTGTCACAGAGTGTCTCTATCCCCTGTGGAGGGGAGGGGCAGGCTGGGTAGGGCAGAGCAGCGTGGGGAGAGAGCAGTGGAGCTAGGCCGCTGAGGATAGCCTATGGATCGCCCCTAGCAGTACTAGGAAACTGACCACGGGGCTTGGAGGTTTAGGAACTCTCAAAGCCCTGGCTTCAAGGTGAACGAGGCAAACGAGGTAGTCCATGGGGCCTGGAAGTTCCCACAGGCCTGTCTAGCCTGCCCACCCTTATCCCATTCTTGCTCTCAGAGAGCCTTTGTGTCACAGATCACTGGACACTGGTGAGGCAGGATGAGGAGATGAGATTAGTATCACTGACTAGCCTTAAGAGCAGGTGAGCTCAAGGTTAACTTCTGACCTTGGCCATGCCTAGCCAGTACTACCTCCATCTGTACAGCTGGAGTCCAAGGGTATGTATTCAGAATGGGATGTCTGCTGGCCTCTCTCAATTAAGACCAGGGCTCCAGGGCAGGACAGCACCCTCCTGCCTCCAGACCTTCCCTGTCCTGCCCCTGCAGGGACCTTTGCTGTAATGTCTGTGATGGTGGGCAGTGTGACAGAATCCCTGACTGAAGATGAGGCCTTCCTGCAAGGCTTGAACGCCACAGTTGATGACGCCCGCGTGCAGGTGGCCTACACGCTCAGTTTCCTGGTTGGCCTCTTCCAGGTAGGGAACAGCCATCCCCTTGGCGTCACTTATATCCCCCTCCAATCCCACCTTCCCTTAGCTGTGCCTATGACCTCAGCCTCCCCCGCTGACTTTCCCTGGCCGCCCAACAGGTGGGGCTGGGCCTGGTTCAGTTCGGCTTCGTGGTCACCTACCTGTCGGAGCCTCTGGTCCGCAGCTACACCACGGCGGCGTCTGTGCAAGTCCTCATCTCACAGCTCAAGTATGTGTTTGGTGTCAAACCGAGAAGTCACTCTGGGCCGCTGTCCGTTATCTATGTGAGTGAGGGTGGGAGCAAGGGAGGGGCCGGCAGGCGGTGCCCCGTGACCTCGAATGCTGGCCGTAACACCGTTTCTCCTCAGACAGTGCTGGAGGTCTGCGCACAGCTGCCGGAGACTGTGCCCGGCACCGTGATCACGGCGTTCGTGGCAGGAGTGGTGCTTGTGCTGGTGAAACTGTTGAATGAAAAGTTGCAGCGACATCTGCCCTTGCCCATACCTGGGGAACTGCTCACGGTTCGGAGCCCGTGGGGGGGATGGGGGGCAGGGCAGAAGGGCGAGTGAGGGCGGAGCTGGCTGGTCTACAGCCTCAGGGTGTTTGAGGGCCAGCTGGAGTGAGCTCGGTAAGGGTTCTGGGGTGTTGGGGAGAGACTACAACAGAAAGCCCTATATTGGCTTCTTTATTGGTGTAAGAAGTATAGCGGCACTTCTTCAAACAGTAATGCTCATCTCTCACCCTACCTACAACTTCCCATTCCTCAGAAAAAGATTTTGTCCCCCCAAATGGTTCACCTTTCTCCCTGTGATACCTCCAGTGCCTCCCTCCCCTGACTCTGTCCTGTCCCCACAGCTCATCGGGGCCACTGGCATTTCCTATGGTGTGAAACTGAATGAGACATTCCAGGTGGACATTGTGGGCGACATCGCCACGGGGTAAGCTCTGGTTCTGTCAGAGACGTGGGGCAGCTAGAGCCAGGACCGTGCTCTGACCTCACAGTTGTGTCCCCCAGGCTGATACCGCCAGTGGCACCCAAGATAGAGTTGTTCGGAACGCTTGTGGGGAATGCCTTTGCCATTGCTGTGGTCGGCTTCGCCATTGCCATCTCCCTCGGGAAGATCTTTGCCCTGAGGCATGGCTACCGCGTGGACAGTAACCAGGTCTGTGCCGTGGCTATGTAGGGGTGTGCAGGTGTATGTGGGCCCAGATGGTAGGAATGAGCTAGAGTTAAGGGACAGGCTGGCCTTGTAAATGAATGATGGTAGAGGAACAGGGTGTTTGTGACAACAGCCAAATATTGGAGGCCACTGATTTGGCACGGGGTTTGGGAGTGTGTCAGCCAAGGCATGCCAGGAGAGTGGCCTGGTATCCCTGGTGAAACTCCTCACGCCACACTTCCCCACAGGAGCTGGTGGCCCTCGGCCTCAGTAACCTCATTGGAGGTTTCTTCCAATGCTTCCCCGTGAGCTGCTCCATGTCCCGGACCCTGGTACAGGAGAGCACCGGGGGCAACACACAGGTGGGCCTTGGGTGTGAGCATGCATGTGTGGGTCTCTGTTCGTCTGGATACGATTGCTGTGTCTGCCCGGGGGGGGGGGGGGGCGCCACTGCTGACCTTCATCCCCTGCTGACCCCTACCCCGCAGGTTGCTGGAGCCGTATCATCCCTCTTCATCCTCCTCATTATCCTCAAACTTGGGGAACTCTTCCGGGACCTGCCCAAGGTGAGCCTTCACCCCTCCCAGCCAGGCTTCAGGTCATGTCAGAGGCTCAGAGATACAAGGTTGAGCTTTTGGGATAAAATCTGGAACTAGATAGAGGTCAAAGATTAGAACTTTTTTTAGTTTGTGTCTTTGTTTGTTTTTCGAGACAGGATTTCTCTGTGTAGCCTTGGCTCTTCTGGAACTCACAGGGCTAAGTTCCAGAAACTGGCCTCAAACTCACAGGGATCTGTCTGCCTCTGTGTCCCAGAGTGCTGGGAGCTATAGGCGTGCGCCACCACCTCATTTAGATTAGAACTTCCTAATCAGCTCCAAGGGGTTAAGGTTGGTGTAGGTGGTAGTTGGTTATAGGCGGGGCTGGTCTGGGTGGGCGATACCTGGGTGGTTGAAGCCTCTAGGAACTCTCAACAACCCTGGTGACATTCTCCCTGCCTCAGGCCGTCCTGGCAGCCGTTATTATTGTGAACCTAAAGGGCATGATGAAGCAGTTCTCTGACATCTGCTATCTTTGGAAGGCAAATCGAGTGGACCTGGTGAGAAGCTTAGGAGCCCAGGCCTGGGCTTGGGGCCTTTCATGCCAGTAGACCCTTTGACCCCTGTCCTTTCACTATCAGCTAATCTGGCTGGTGACCTTTGTGGCCACAATTGTGCTGAACCTGGACATTGGCCTGGCAGTTTCCATAGTCTTCTCCCTGCTGCTCGTGGTGGTCCGAATGCAGCTGTGAGTCAACCATTTTTGATACTCCCAATTCCAGCTTGGTGAGGGTGTGAGTTTCACACTGGCTGTCCACAGCTTTCCTTACACCTCTGGGGGCACCCCAGGTTCCTCATTCCCCGCTCATGGTCTTTCCTTTGCCTCCTCTTTTTTTTTGCCCCCTCTTTTCAGGCCCCATTACTCTATCCTGGGGCAGGTGCCAGATACGGATATTTATAGAGACGTAGCAGAATACTCAGGGGTGAGTGGCAGGGGCTAAATGGAGGTGGGTGGGGCAGCTGAGACAAATGGGCCCTTTTTATCCCCTTTCACGTGAGCCAGAGCACCGGGAGGTGGACAGGGAAAGTGACTCAGTGGGTACCCTGTTATACAAATGTGAGGACCTGAGTTTGGGTCCCCAGCACCCACATAAGATGCCAGGAATGGCAGTGGGCACGTTCGTAACCCCGCTGCTCAGAAGGCAATGACAGGAGGATCTCTGGGTCCCACTGGCCAGTGAGCCTAGCCAGATGGTAAGCTCCAGATGCAGTAAGAGGCCCTGTCTCAAAGAGGAAGAGCCATAGAGAGGGTACCTAGTGTCACCTACTGACCTCTGCATGCAAGGTGCACAACTCCATACACACGCGCACACATATACACAACTCACACACACACACACACACACACACACACATGTGTGCACACACAGACACACACAAGGGGCTGAACGCACTTTGGCTTTGGCTCTTGGAATCTGAAGAGAGACGATTGGATTTGTGACCCTGTTCAGGGCATGATTTGATGGGATCAGTCTTGGAGATGGAAGCACAACCCTGGGTCAAGAGACTAGAGGAGCAGGGAGGTTTCCTGGTCTGCTCAGTGGTAATACAAAGTCCTCAGTTGCTAGTTTACATTCTCAAAAGCCTTGTGTCATGTTGTGGGAGCAAAGGTCTGAATAAAATAAGCTTTCACCTTGGCCCATAGCCTTGAAGGTATAAGTAGAATAAAGAGTAGAATGAGGGCCCTGGTTGTGGGAGAAGATGTGAAGGGAGCCAGCTGCGTGTGGCTGGGAGGTGGCCTCATGTGGTACAGGCCCAAATGCCCAGGAAAGCACTGGGCTGTGGCTGAGATGGAGCGAGAACTGGGGGAAAGTGTGTAGAATGGCAGCTTAGTGCGGTTCTCCTGTCTGCGTACAGAAGGCAGCATAGGACAGGGGTGGATGGCCCCAGAACAGAGCCAAACCTCGAAACCTGGAAGACAGGGACAGGGAGGGGCAAGACCCGCACGTGGGGAGCAAGGGTGATGTGGCTAGGCTTTGGCCCAGACTCCTGGAGGGGTATCAGCCACAGGCTGGGGGCAGGGGGTAGCAGGCTCCCTAAGAGAGGAAAGCTGAGTGGAGAGGATAACAGTGGAAAGCCAGGAAGGCTCAGCCACCTTGGCTGCACCTCATCTCCAGGCCAAAGAGGTCCCTGGCGTGATGGTCTTCCGTTCCTCGGCCACCATGTACTTTGCCAACGCTGAGTTCTACAGTGACTCACTGAAAAAGAAGGTGAGGCCGGGGTGTCCCTGCTTGGTCTATGTGCGGGTTCTAAATATCCTTTCTCCAGTGTACCAACCTCCGCCTCTGACCGTGTCTCTAGTGTGGTGTGGATGTTGACCGCCTCATCGCCCAGAAAAGGAAACGAATCAAAAAGCAGCAGATGAAGATGAAGCGAATGAAGAAAGCCAAGAAGTCCCAGAAACAGGTGGGGTTCTCTCTCAGCAGCAACCTCTTGGCCCAGCCTTATTGGGGACCTAACCCTGACCCCAGCCCTTCCCTGATGGTTTGGCCTTTCTCCCACTCTGGTCCTTGTCCCATTTCCTCACCCCTGTCGTTTCTCCTCCCCGCTCTTTTCCCCTTCACTCTCTCCCTCAGCACCCCAGGGACCCTGCTTCAGCGGCGGGAAGGGCAAGCTCTGGAGATGTATTCCTCCCCTGTGTCAGTCGCAGTGAACCACAACAGATCTCGTTCATTGTCACAACTTCTCAGGCCTGCAGCCTAGGTCCTGATGTATCTCCTTGCCTAAAGCCAAGGACAATCCCAGGTCTACCTGGCATGGTTGTCATATGGCACTTGGGATAGCTCTCTCATCATCCCTCTTTCCTCCCAGGCTGCCTCTTCCAACATCTCCTCAGTTTCTGTCAACGTCAAGACCAGCTTCGAAGACATCAAAAGCAATGACGTGGAGGGCTCTGAGGCCAAGGTGAGGCTAGAAGTGGGAGGAGGGGCCAGCCAAGAACTGCAGGGGTGTGGGTACATGTTGCGTGAGGAAAGCCGTGACCTGCAGGTTTGAAGGTCGAGCTCCCCTGGCTCTTGTCTATAGTCTCAGACTGAGCTAGCTGTTAGACAGGTAACAAGACTGCACAGTCTATGCTCATGGAGAGAGGGAAGGGCTTGGGAATGTTGGGCAAATCTAGGGGTCAAGAGGGATACCAAGTTCAACTAAAGGTCCAGATGGGTCCGGGTTTAAGGTGTGTATGAATGAGTTGTGAGCACTCATGGATGCCTGTGGCCATCTCGTCTGTACTTAGGCGCCTTCCACTTTACTCTGTTTGGCTAAGCATGATCTCTCAGCACCCTCCTTTCTCGTGTCTATTAATCTTTGGTCCAGGAAGTAATAGAACAGTTTGTGCATGTTGGGGTATGCTTTCCTGTGCCCCTACATGTCTCTCCTATCACACCATGTCCATGACTTTAAGTGTCCATGCATGCCTCCATATATCTGCATATTTGCATGCATGTATCAGCCTGACTCTGTGTGTCCCTGTATACTATGTGGCTGCCTTTGCTCCGTCATGGATGGCCCTTTAGTACATCTGGATCCCCTGAAGGAATTTTAATGGCTGCTCTGGCAAGAGATCACATCCGAAGACCTTCTAGGTCTATGTGATCCGGCTGGAATACAAACATGCCCTTAATGCAGAAGACACAGACAAGCAGATCTAAGTTCAAGGCCAGCCTGGTATGGAGCAAGTTTCAGGTAAAGAAAAGCTTAGGTCCAGATGTGGTAGCACAATGCCTTTTATTTTATTTTTTTAATTTATTTCTTTTTAGGTACATTTGGTGTTTGGCATACATATATGTCTGTGTGAGGGCGTTGGATTGACTGGAGTTTGAGTTACAGACCAGACAGTTGTGAGCTGCCATATGGGTGCTAGGAATTGAACCAGGGTCCTCTGGAAGAGCAGCCAATGTTCTTAACCACTGAGCCATCTCTCCAGTGGAACATGCTTTTAATCCCAAACAATGAAAGTAAAGTTAATTTGTAGAAGGAAGCACCCATGTTTGAAAGTGATGTCTAACTGAGTGGCAGAAAAAGTGACTAATCAAAGACAGATTTGATGAAATAGGATATGCCCAACTCTCACCAGAAGGGAGAGGAAAGGGAAGCTACTTAAGGAGCAATGCAGAGAGAGGAGGCAGTTTTATTGGGACAATAATAGAGACACAGGTTGCAGAGAGAGAACTCAGGTGAAGACATAACGAGCCAGAGAAGGAGGAGTCCAGGAGTTAGTTTGAGCCCAAGTAGAGCAATTCAGAGGCCGAGAGAAAAGCCAGATTGAATAAATAAATAAATAAATAAATAAATAAATAAATAAATAAATAAATAAATAAATGGTAAATAAATGATAAATAAATGATAAATAATTAAATAGATCAGCTGGGAGAGGAATTTGGGCCAGAACAGCTGAGATAAAGCAGCCAGCCCAGAGCTCAGCAGTAAGTCTCAGAGGCTGGAAACAGCCTAGGCCTAGGTTAGACTGTATGGAGGCTGGAAGCTTCCAGGACCGGGCCTAGGTTAGCAGACAGAGGGAATAATCCTCTAACACAACAACTGAAACAGGCCAATACGAGTTTCTTTTCCACAGGTGCACCAAGGGGAGGCGCTGCAGGATGTAGTCGTCAACAATCAAGAAGACGACAAGGCCGCAACCGTGATTACACTGAAGTCCCTGGGCCTGCCCCAGCCAGGCTTCCACAGCCTCGTCCTAGACCTGAGCCCCCTCTCCTTTGTGGACACTGTGTGCATTAAGAACCTGAAGAACGTAAGGGGCTGTGGGCAGGCTAGGACCCCTCCAGCCTTCACGCTGACCCCATCGCTTGCCATGCGCCTTCTCCTCTCTGCGTTTCCCCACTGCTGCCCCCCTGAGGCAAGCCCTCTTTGTTGCTGCAGATTTTCCGTGACTTCCGGGAGATCGAAGTGGAGGTGTTCATCGCAGCCTGTTACAGTGCGTTGACGGGGGACGGCAGTAACGATCCAGGCAGAGGGTGGGAGTCTTCCGGTCAAGGGGCTTGTCAAACAGCATAAGGGGAGGCAGGAGTCAAGAGTAGGGCCAGGGAGATGGCTCAGTGGGTAAGAAGGCTTGCTGTTCACATGTGAGGACCTGAGTTCAAATCCCCAGCTCCCACATAAAATAAGCCAGACTGATATTGCATGCTGCTGGGTGCAGAGTTCCCAGGAGGTAGTTGGTCAGCCAGCGTAGTCAAAATAGAGCTTCAGGTTTAGTCAGAAACTGTCTCAAGGGAATAAGGTTGAGAGTGATAAGAACAGAACATCCGATGTCCTGCTGTGTCTTCTGGGTGCAAGCAATATACACACATACAGGAGCAACCGGGTTTCTAGTAAGTAGCCACAGGGGTCAAAGAATTCTAGGGGTGCGTAAGGACTAAGTGTCCTGGTGGATCTGAGTGTCAGCACCTGCTCCTTGCCCACAGGTCCTGTGGTCACCCAGCTTGAGGCTGGAAATTTCTTTGATGACTCTATCACTAAGCAGCATCTCTTTGCCTCTGTCCACGACGCTGTGACCTTTGCCCTCTACCACCGGAAATCTGGCTCTAACAGCCCTGTTTTGGTAAGCTGCCTCTGGACCACTGAGCAGTTTTTGTTAATCTGTTGCTTATCCCCACCCTGACCCCAACTCCAGGAAGCCCGGGCTATTGCCCAGGGCTCTGGCCACATTAAACCTATTGCTCTTCCCCTCCTGCCTGGAAGAAAGTCGTTTGTGGGCAGGAGCAGGGATTCATATATGTCCCTTGGAAACAAACAGGAACCTTCTCTCCTGCAGGCCACCAAACTCTGACTTTTCTGGAAGAGACTGCCTACCTCTGGAGGCCGTGACAGGTCACCCTCAGGAAACCCCCTGCCTCTGGGCCACCTCCAGGTGCTGCCTAGGACTCCAGTCTGTGTACATGCACATTCAGCTCATGGATGGATGTGTTCAGCGCTACAGGCCTGGGGCAGGGCTATTAAAGTCAGACTGGCTTTGCCTGGGTGCTGGAAGGGAGGTGATGAGTTTACAATTTTGGGAATAAATGTGTTTGTCCAATTTCAGGCTCTGCTGTGGCATGGTTAGGCGTGGTAGGGGTGTCAGGTGGTCCTCAGCTCAGACTCCCAATCTGTCTTATAAACTCTAAGATAGACAGAACTGGGGTGTAGGATTTGGGGAGGTCAGGGACAGGAAGAGGAGCAGAGGTAAAGCCTAAGCCAGGTTAGGATTTTACAAGCTCAAGGTTCTCTTCAGTTTCACACAGACAGCCCTTTAGCTCTAGCTGGAAAAATAAATGGAATCAAAAGGGTAGCGGAAGACTCAGAGATAGCCTGATCAAGAGGCAAGGCAGAGTTGGTGTTTCTGAGGGATGTAGAGTGAACTCCTGAGCCCCCAGCTAAAGATCAGAGCCATTCTGGGGTCTGCTGCTGGATTTAAAACTCACTGTTACAAATTGCCTGCTCGCAGTATTAGAGAGTGGGGATTGGCAGAACACCGTCAGCCAGGACGTGGTTGGTTTCTGGCATGAGACATCAACAGAGCACATGTTGGTCCTATGGGTCACTGACGCCGTGATGGGAGGGATAGGGCCGTGGGCTCCTGAGCAGTAAAAGCAATGGCAGCCTCGTGAGTTGCTTGGTGTGTTACACGTGGAAATGGCTAGAACAATGCAATATTCACATCACCTGCCCAGAACACGAGAATTTCGCTATTCATCAGGCCATGCTCTAGGCGCCAGGCCCAGTCCTAGACACTGGGCAAGTTCCCAACAGTAGACAGAGGCTCCCTGCCCTCCAAGTCACCCAGGCAAACTTGCCTGGCCCTATTTTTATCATGGCCTGTGCCCATGCCTGGCACCAAAGTGTTTACATGCCTCCCTTGCTCCCGCCAAAACCTCAGCCTAGGAAGGCAGAGCTTTTTGTTGGTTCTGTCACGCTCCATTCTGGCACTGGGTTGGAGTGGTTAGTAAATATTGTTTGAATGAAGACTTGGAGCCAGAGGCAGGCAGAATTCAAACAAAATCTTGTCAGGCTGGCTTTGGATAGGTGCTAGGAGGAAGCTGGTGTGTTTTTATAGTCTGAGAATAAGGATGATTGTGTAGGTGGCCAGAAACGCTCTAAAGAAAATAACTTAGAGTCATACTAGAAAGAGCAGCCTGTATCACCAAGGGGTGACTGCACACAAAGCTCTCTCTAACCTTGAAAAGGTGGCTTTCTAGAAGGGAAGCCATGCTCCCAGAACAAGGAAGGGTGCTGAGGAAGGCCTGGGTGAGACAGGGGCAGCAGCCAGCAGGAACCTTCAAGGAAGCCACACTTTCGAGTGCTTGCTGAGCACAGTACTGAGTGGAGCAGAGCGAACTGTGGGAGGCTGCCCTGAGCTGTTTTACCATCTTGGCAGTTGCTAGCCCCGTGGAGAACATTGACCTTAAAGGCAACGGGGCACTCAGATTAGGATGGAATGACGCTTGAGTTGGAGTCAAGCATGTTGTTTGCAAGTCAAGTCCGTTCAGACCTAGTCCTCCTGAGAGAATGTGACCCAGTCCCTAGGCCTGCAATATTTCAATCAGACCCCACATCCCATTGTCTGGCCAAGCTGTATTTTGAAAGGCTGTGGGCCTAGCTGGAACCTGGTGCCTCAGAGCTGGGCCTAGTCTTGGGGGAGGGGTGTTTGCCGGTTGCCAAGGTACCCGGGTTCCGACCTCTCGCAGTGGCCACAGCCATGCTGTACTCACTGTTCTTAGTGCCATCATTGTTTCTGCTGGCAATGCCTGTCCCCAGCCGTGCCTGGTCACGGCCCCTCTGGTACCAAGTAGGGCTGGACTTGCAGCCCTGGGGCTGCCAGCCAAATAGCCTGGATGACTGCACCTCCACTCTGGGCTGCCCTGGCTACTGGATGGCCCTGGGAGGAAATCGCATCTACCCCGTGGCTGGAATTACGATCACCACCACCATGATGTTGGTCGTCAGCCGTGTGCTGATGCACCGGTGGCGGTCTCAGGACCCTAAGGGTCAGGTGAGCACAGCCCTGTCCTGTCCCCTACCGTTCCTGCTTCTGCTCACGCCCCATGCCCCCACTCAGCCTCCCTCCCACCAGCCTGGCTTACGGCCCTGTGGGCCTCCTGCCTGAACTTGTCCTCACCCCTGTGTCCTACTCTTGCATCTCCATGGAACCTATGTCGACAACCAATCCATCCCTATCCATTTCTCAGGGTCAGTACTCTGACCCAACTGACCCCATTTCACACTCCCATTCTTCATTCAAGCCTCCACGGACCCCAGGACCACCTAGCCTCTGGTAGATCCACAGTACCCCGTCTCCCCACCCTCTCTCGTACTACCCCTTCTCTCTTCCCTCTGGCTCCATGGCTGCACCCCCTGGCCTCCTCCACTCTCATGCTGGTCCTTACCTCAGCTCCCACAGGTGACCTCTGGCTCCTGCAGACACTGGAAACGGCAGGCTACTGTCTCAGACCGCACCCTGGTCCTCAGGGTCCTCCATATGCTGGATGCCATCCTGCTCCACATTGAGAGCCACCTGCAACGGCTGGCTTCCCAGCAACTCCAAATAAAAGGGGCTCCCGCCCAGTCTGGGTGATCCTGTACATGCTTCTCTTCTTCTTTGTGTCTGTGGGACTGTCTAGGCCCTGCGGTCTCTCTCCACTGTTGGAGGCAGCAGGGCAGCTGGGCGGTGGTCCCTGGCACCACTGTCCCCCCACTGGGGCAGCACCCACTCCTTTGTTTCCAGTCATGCCCTTGTTTCACCTCAAGGAGGTGGGTGGGCTCACTCAGAACTTAAGACCCACCACCAGAAAGCACCTGGCTTGGGTTCCTTCTCCAGCTTTTCATATCTCTCCCAGAGGGGGTCACTGCTCTGGGTCCCCAGTAGTTGGGACTCCTTAAGATCCTTGACTCATATCCAACTTCCAAACTCTAACTCTATCCTCACTCCCAGCTCAGGCCCCTAGAGCCCTGAGCTCAGGCCGCTCAGGTATCCCTAGCTGCCTTTATTTGTGTGGCAACTTCAGACATTCTCTGGTGCCAGATTGACTCCAAGATCCCTGTCAAAAGAGTGAGAGTTGAACTACCTCAAAGGATCCTCATTCTTTTCCTCCCTTTCTCTACCGTGGATGATCCAGGTTGTGTGGGTCCCAGGGACTAGGCATTTTTATGGTACTGTGTTTTAGAAAAGGAAATTCCAATTACAAATTGGAAAAGCTTCCTGGGCCTTTTGGGAGGTCCACCAGTTCATCCCACAAGGCTTAAGGAACGCCTGCGGCTTGCAGCGGCACACTCACAGCGGGCGTGAGTACTACTCCAATGGACGCAGCACACCTGGCCCTTACTCACAAGTGGAAGAGGTGCTGACGGTGAAACAGCAAGTACCCTGCTGCAGAGAATGCTGCCCGGCTGTTGTCTGGAACCTTAAGGATTGAGAGGGATGATCAGAGGAGAGGCTCCGGTCGGAAGGACAGGCACATACAAGCAACTGGTAGAGACGCAGACCTCAGCCTGTGCTGGATCCAAGGTACCCCGACTTCAAGGGAAAGACGGAGCTGTGCAGAGCAGCAAGCGGTGACAGGGATCAGTGGCTCCTAGAGGGCGTGTGGCAGGCAGAATAAAGGGCCCCTCAAAAACAGCCACGTCCTAACGCCCAGCACAGTACGTGGCAGAAGAAATTTTACAGATGAAATTAGAGAGAATCGACTTAAATTAAGGAGTTTATTATGGGTAATTTCGGTGGACCCAAAATAAGAACAAAATAAAATGGAAAAACAAAAACAAAAACAAAAAAAAACAACAGGGGAGCGGAGTAGGAGGTAGAGTGATTCAGAGTAAGAGGTCTTTTGTTTTGCACTGGGGGCCAAAGAATTCAGGTGGCATCGGTGTCAGAAGCAGGGGCAATCAGGTCACAGCCTGGTAACAGTCACTTTAGATTGGAATGTGCCAACCTTCCCACAGAATCACTTGAGCGGGGTTTAAGGGTTCACAGAGACAGAAGCAACAACCACGGAGCCTGCATGGGTCCGAGCTACGCCATCTGCATGAATGTTAACGGTTGTGGGACTCCTAACAGTGAGAGTGGGGCTGCCTCTGGCTCTTTTGCCTGCTTTTAGGACCCTTTTTTCTCTACTGGTTCGCCTCACCCAGCTTAATATGCGGGTTTGTGCCTCGTCTACTGTAACTTGTGATACCATATTCAGTTGCTACCCCTGGGAAGCCTGCTCTTTATTTGAAGGGAAAATAGGACTCTGATCTTAGCTCAGTGGCACCTATATCAAATCTCTGACTACAGGATGGTGAGACGACAAACTATGAGGTGATAAACTTGTGTTGTTGTTTCTCCAGCGCCAGAGGCTGGATCTGGGGCTTCATGCGTGTAGGCGAACACTATCGCCGATCTCCGCCCCTTAGCCCAGGCCAGCTTGTTACTAAGGCAGCAACAGAGAAGTCATGGATATGAGCCAGGCAGAGTAGGAAATAGCTTTAGTCCTAGTACTGGGGGAACAGAGGCAGGAAGATCAAGAGTTTGTTAGCCCAGGCTACCTAGCAAGACTATCTCAAAACAAAGTCCCAGGTCAGCCTGGGCTACATGAGCCACTATCTTAAACAAAACTAAACCACAGACCGTAGTTTAGGAAGCACTGGGATCCATCCCTCCAGAACTCACAGCAGGGCTTCTTTTGGGTCCTGTCATCTCAATGAGCATTATAGCATCTGGGAGAGCAATGAAGCTGGTAAATCTGTGAGGCTCAGCTCTTTCAAAGTCTCACCCCAGCTGCACCCCTACAAGCTCCGCAGGTGCAGGGAGTTTAAAGAAACAATACTTTTTCCCCATCCTCTTCCACGTTAGCCATTTAAAGACAGCCTTCTTTCCCAGGTCACTAAGCGACCTCAAACAATGGAACAGTTTCTGCAGGCACACACAACAGAGAGTATGCGCTCTGGAAAGATAGCGTGGGATAGGGTGTCAGCTCATGCCTATAATCCGAGCCCTGGGAAAGTCACACACAAGTGCTGCCAGCTCTTAACAAGCAGAAGTCAGCAGCCCTTAAGGACCAGCAGCATGACACCTGATATTCAGGACGCGGGTTCTGGGAATACTGATACCAAGAACTAAAATCCTAAAGAGGGTCGGAGTACAGGCTGGAGTGATGGCTCCGTGGTTAAGAGTATATTCTGCTCTTGTAGAAGACCCGAGTGAGGTTCCCAGTGCCGACGACAGACAGCTCAAGACAGCCGGTAGCTCCACTACTCCACCAGGAAATCTAGCGCCCTTTTCTGGGCTCAGCAGGCCCCTGCACTCACTTGCGTTTGCGCGCACACACATCCACACACATATGCATGGAAAGAAAAGATATATTTTTCTTTTTTATTAATTAATTCATTAGCTTTACATCCCGATAGCAGCTTTCCCTTCCTTCTCTCCTCCCAGTCCCTCTCTCTCCCCTCCCCCACCCCCTCCTCTCTTTCTCCTCAGAAAAGGGGCGGCCTCCCATGGATATTGACCACCACCACCACCACCACCACCACCACCACCACCACCACCACCACCACCACCGGCCTAGGCATAACAAGTTGCAGTAGGACGAGGTGCGTCTTCTCCTATTGAGATTAGACAAGGCAGCCTTTTGTTTTCCAAAGGGCTGCTGGGTGGGTGCTTTGTGATCACAGGTTGAAGGCCAGCCTGATCACCTTCTCAGTTCCAGGCCCGTCAGGGCTGTACGGCGAGATCTTGTCTCAACCAAACCAAATAAATAGAAATGGGGGGGGAAATGTTTTTTTTAAAGGAAACTGATGAAGCGCTTGTATGAAGAGCAGAGTTTGCATCTCCAGAACCCAGGTAAATGCAGGCCTAGCAAGGCGACCCGTGGGGACCTCCAGGGCAACACTAGACTCAGCTGTAATGGGGTGGACTCTGGAGTCAGTACATAAGGCAAAGCGTGACCAAGGACATCAGCTGCCTCAGGTCTCGCCTGTGCACGCAGGCACACATACACGCAGTTTGGGGGAGAACCACTAAGAACATATTAAAAGAAAAAAGGGAATCAAAATGGTCTATTTCAAAAAAATTCCAAAAAGGAAAGGGTCCTGTGACATGGATACGGGACAAAGGCATTTGCTGCCCAGCCTGACACACCAGCTGGATCCCCAAAACTCAAGTGGTAGAGAGAACCAGCTACTGACAGTTGTGCTCTGGTGGGTGCCCACTTGGATTCATACCTTTAACCTTCGAGCCATGCTTCGGACTCCATATTGAATTTCTGATGCAAGGGAAAGTGGGTGAGCCTTGAAGATCATTGGGTGAGTGAAATCAGCCACATACAAGAGGACAAACGCTGTAGTATCGCTCTTATCTGAGGCACCTAGAGACAGAAAGTACACTAGAGGTGACCAGGGGCTAGAGAGAGGAGAAAATGAAAAAGGACACAGTGGTTAGAGTTTCTATCTGGAATGGCAAACATTTTAGACATGGGAAAGGGTGATGGTTGCTTAACACTGTGAAGGTGATTCATTGCAGTTAAAGCATTCAGGGCCCGGGCTGGAGGAGCGTTCAGTAGCAGAGTGCCTGCTTAGAGTAGGGGCTTGCCCTAAGTTTGACTCCCCAGCGCTGTTCCCCAAATAGTCATGATGCAAAGTTTTTTTGTGTATTGTGATCACAATACACGTATTGTGATATATGTTTATATATACATATATAGTTTCTATAGACACATGTATGAACATACACATACACACCTATATGCATGCATATATACAGAGTATGTATATACATATATATGTATATATTTGCTGTTTTGTTTTCCGATGGGCTCTTACTGTATAGCCCTGGCTGGGCTGGAAATGCCTTGCAGATCAGGCTGTCCTCAAAGGCCCAGAGATTCGGCTTCCTCCAACTTCTGAGTGCTGCTGTTGAAGGTGTGTACCATCATGCCTGGCCCTGTTGTGCATATTTTGCTACAAGGCCTTACTATGGTGTTCAGGCTAGCCTCAAGCCCACAATCGTACTGCCTCTGCTTCTACAGTGATGGAATTAAAGATATGCACCATTATGTCTAAGAATCAAGTCATTGTTGTTGTTGTTGTTATTATTGAGACAGGCTCTCATTGACCCCAGGTTTTCCCTGAACTCACTACATACCTGAGGGTGGCCTTGAACTTCTGGTTTTCTCGCCTCTACCTTTCAAAGGCTGGGATTATAGGTATGTGCCACCACTGTTTTTACATGGTGCCGGGTTTTGAGCCCAGAGCTTTGTGCATGGTAGAAAAGCACCACACCAACTAGGCTACATCCTCAGCCCCTGTCTGTTTGTTTGCTTGCTTGCTTGCTTGCTTGTTAGTTTGGGACAGGATCTCACTCATTAGCCCTGGCTGACACAGAGCTCAATGTGTAAGTCCAGCTAGCCTCAAATTTTGGTGATCCTCCTGCCTCAGCTATGCAGATGCTGATTCTGGGCCTGCACTACCACACCTGGAATAAAAAGCCTGGCATGTGGCAACAGGAGCAAACCTTTGAGCCCATTATGTTAAGTCAAATAAATTAACATGAAAGGACTCTGCCTGTGTGAGGCATTAGAACAGGCAGCCATAAAGATAGAAAGCAGAAAAGGACATCTGGGACAGAGAAAACAGTGATTGCTTAATGGGTCAGAGTTTCTGTTGGGGATGATGAAAAAAGTCCCGGAAATAGTGGTGATGGTTACACAACATTGCAGATGAATTTAATACCAACAGGTTATGCCCAGGCCTCACCAGTGGTGGGACTGCAAGATCCTGTCCTGGATATTTTAACAGAAAAATCTAGAACAGGTGAATGAAAGTGTGAAACCGATGTACCAAAGCAGTGCCTTGTGCCTGTAACCCCGGCACTTTCGAGGTAGAGGCAGGAGCTGCAGGAATCCAGCGTTTGAATCCTTGGCTATGGGGCCAGCCTGGACTGCAGGAGACCCTGTCTCCAAAAGGAGTAAGGTCAGTGCCAGGGCCTCCCAAACATACCTGGTGATGGGTTTGGGAGCCCCAGGGGGATAAAGTGGGCCTCACTGACAGATGGAGAAAGGAAGTCTGGTCAGGAAATGGGCTTCAAAATCCAGTTTGCCGTGGGTATGTGGGAGCATTTGACCTCGCTTTACTCCTTACACCCAATAAATTAGAGAAGATCGATTAATGAGTCACTAATGACTTGACAAATCATTACAGCAGCCGCTTGACCTCTGTCTGCTTATACTTCAACCTGCAGTAACTTTCCTTCCTTTTGCTCTTATCCCCCCACACCCCAGACAGGGTTTCTTTGTGTAGCCCTGGTTGTCCTAGAACTCGCTTTGTAGACCAGGCTGGCTTCACACTCAGAGATCCACCTGTGCTGGGCTTACAGGGCGTGAGCTTCACTTTGTTATTTTTGACCCCAGCTGAAGGCCATACCCAGGGCCTTGTTCTAACCGCTGAGCTCTTACATTCTTTTGGTCCCCTTTTCCATGATGTTCCTGGAGCCTGGGAGGAGGTGATGTAGATGTCTCATTTTAGGGCTAAGCACTCAAGAGTTACTTTTCACTGTTTGTGAGTCTCTGCTTTAACTGCTAGGCACTGTAAACAGAAGTTTATCTGACCAAGGCCAAGTCTAGTCTAGGGGCATAAATACCAATATTTAGAAAGTACTTTGACTACATGTCCATTTAACAAAATATAAATATTAAGTTTTTCTTTAAGGCCTGTAACCATCTCAACTATGGGCTTTTTATATATTTATTTTTAAATCTGTTTTTGTTTTTTGAGACAGGATTTCTCCATACAGCCCTGACTGTCCTAGAACTCACAGAGATCTGCCTGTCTCTGCTGGAATTAAAGGTGTGTGCCACCATGCCCAGCTTAGCCATGGGCTTTTTAAAGTAAGATTTATTTATTTTATTTTATATGTATATATTGTTTTTGTTGGGCCCAGCATGAGCCTAATTTCCAGAAGGATAAAGAGAACTCAGGAGACCAGATCTCATCCATGCAAAATCGCAAGAGGTTTATTTTAACCATTGCACGATAGGGTCACCCCTGCTGGTCAGCAAGGAGTGGCACTGGGAGACAAAGGCCTGGGGTTTTTAAAGGACAAGGCAAGGCGCAGGAATTTTTAGGGGTTGCAGTCTTGGCAATTCAGGATTGGATGAGTAAGATAATTGGTTAGTCTTAGGTGCTCAAGCTTGGCCAGTCCTGCCAAGTGTGGATGCAGCTGCAATTAAAGGTGGGGGTGGTTAGCTCATCCTTGAAGATTGGGGCTTCGGGCTTTTGGCCGGAGGTCAGGGGCTACTCAGAAGAAGGATTGAGGCCATCTGGGTTGGTTGCTAAGGAACACTATCTCGAAGACAAGGGTCTGGTCATTCTTTTTGCTGAGTGAAGGTCATTGCTTGCTCACTTTTTTATCTCTGTCCTCACAGATGGCCAGGGTCACATTCCTCCGTTCTCTGGAAAGGTACTACGAAGCTTTAGCTTAACCTGGACCTAAAACTCAAAACTATAGGCTTTAGAAGACATACAGGTAACAAAGTTAGTCTGATCCTTTCACTTTGCCTACACGTATGTTTGTGCGTACCATGTGTGTGCCTGTTGCTCGGAGGTCAGAGGAAGGCACTGGATCCCTGGAACTGGGGTTACAGTCGGTTGTGAGCTGCCATGCATATCCTAGACATCAAAGCTGGGCCCTCTGCAAGAGCAACAAGGGCTCTCGTAACTTCTGAGCCATCTCTCCAGCCCACAGAGTTTTGAGCAGGTTACAGACTCGAACATGAATTTCTGAACTCAAATCCAATCAGAAAATGCTTAATTACTCTCAAAGTAATAGCCTCTATTGTGCCACACTTTTTAATGAGGTTTTAAAAATATTTATTATCATTTTCTGTGCACTTTTTCCATGCCTGATGCCTGAAGAGGTCAGAGGAGGTTGTCAGACAGTAAGGTAACTCCGTTTAAAACCTTGTCTCAAAAAAAAAAAGTAAATAAAATTATTCTAAAAATTGGAAGAGAATTTTCAGAAAGACGGGAGAAGAGCGAGGAGCCAAGGATAACCCCTAGGTTTTAAATTTTACTTTATTGGATTTTTCGAGAGAGAGAGTTTCTGTGTGTATTCTTGGCTGTCTTGGAACTCTGTAGACTAGACCTCAAATTCACAGAGATCCACCTGCCTCTGCCTCCCCCGGCATGATGGAATCAAAGTTGTGTGATACCAGCACCCGGCTTCTCTTTCTTTTTTAAGGCAAGATCTTGTAGCTCTGGATGGCCTATGTAAACCACGCTGGCCTTGAACTTCCAGTGATTTTCCTGCTTCTGAATCACAAGGTGTTGGCCACCAATTTGTTGCTGGGTTCTTAATATTTAATATTGATTCATATCATTATAAATATCCCTCAGCCCTCTATTTTATAAATAAAAACACAGAAGCCTGTTAGGTTTTTAATAAGCTGTATTACACCCGGGGTTAACAGGTATCAACACCCTCGAAGCTCTCCTGTCTATTTCCCATCCACAAACCCCGCAGATTACTGGCTCCTGTTCCACCTGGGCTGTTCCTGCTCCATCAGGTCAGTCCTCAGAGTACGCTGCTTTTGGCCACGTGCTCCTGGTTCACGTGCTAGCCCATGGTGACCTGCTCCTTCTTTCTCCTTCCTCCTCTCTCTACCCCTCATGGTCCTTCTCCGACTCCTCCAAAAGCCCTTGAACCTAGGGGTCCACTTACCGCTCTCCTGCCCAGCCCAGGTGTAGGTACTTTATTTGCCAATCAGGGACAATCTGGCGGGCAAGGTTCACACTAGGTATCCTTTTGGATACTTGAGGATTTGCTCAGAAGGAACTTGGGGAGCAAGCAATTAAAATTTGAATACATAGTAGTTTCACATCAACCCCAACACAAGGGCTAGGTCCAAACATACTCTCTTCCCTCAGCATGTGTATGTGTGTATGTATGTATGTATGTATGTATGTATGTATGTATGTATGTATGTATGTACGTACGTACGTACGTACGTGTACCGCTCTTACAAAGGAGTTTGGCTCCCAGCACCCAACTGCCTGTCACTACAACAGGACAGCCAAGGCTACCCAGAGAAAACCTGTCTTGGAAAAACAAAACAAAACAAAACAAAAGATGGGCAGAGCCCTCAGGTAACCAGGCTTGTCACCCAGGATGTTTCTGGGCAGAAACATCTGAATGGCGGAGGCCTAAAATCCTGGTAAAAGTTGCCTCAGTGGACCTGGAACATGGACCACTGCCTCACTGTCTTGTTACAAGTGAAACAGTTCCTGGAACAGAGAGGAGTTCGGGTCAGAGTTCAGATTCCCAGCATCTGAATAAAAGCTGGATGGATGAGCATGGAGGACCATCTGTAACCCCAGCAAGGAATGTCTCCCCAAGCCGAACGCCACACTAGCCAAAGAGAAGGCGATGCCTGTGAAGGATGGTGCCACTTAAGCCAGTTTCTCCAAAGACAACCCGAAGAAGCATGACCCATTTGCTAGTCAAGTTCATACACCATCTCTTAACTTACTCGTGCCCTCTGGACTTGGGCATTTCATAGTCCTACCAGGAGCCTCGGTTTACCATTCAGATGTTTCTCCCTCATTGGGATCTGAGTATTGACCTATGTTCATATTTCTAGGAGGTCCACACACGGGTCACTCAAGAAATCTATTTGATATATCTATTTTTTTATTCTTCAACTGAGACAGCAAAAGAGAGTTCACTGCACACGTTACCCTTTGGCACAAATGAGATCCAGGGCAGAGCACCAACAGGAATTTTTTCCACGTGCAAGCAAGGTGGGACTCTCACAGGTTGGCAGTGAAGACGGGGTACAAGTTTCAGATTCACCGAGACAACTTTGACCAGCGTCCCAGGCCTCCAGCATCCCTGTGTCTGCCCCGAAGCATCTTGGGTAACAAGGCAGCTTATTTGGGCCTCTGCCTCATCTCTCTCATTTTGTACATCAGCCTGCATACTGGCTTTGTTCACCACTCTGTTCTCATGGCACAGAAGTCTGAATGAGGGAGATGGTCCAAAGGCTAAAAGCATGTGGATTCTTGTTTTCTATCCTTTTACTCTTTTCCACACATGATCCCATTACAAAGTAATGAGCACAGGTGTGGGAATCCAGATTTGAACACAAAGGAATGTTTGTTCTTGTAGAATGACAAATGATTATAATTGTTGGTTACTTTAAAAATAGTTTTCTTAGCCAGGCATGGTGGCCCAGACCATTAATTCCAGTGCTCAAGAGGCAAGGCAGGTGGATGTCTGTGAGTCTGAGGCACATACACAAATAATAGATAATAAAAATAATTTTAAATTAACATTTTCAAAAAGCTGAAAAAGCTAAAGATGTTGGGTAGTGTTTGCCTAGCGCTCCTGAGACCCTGACTTTCCTCCTCGGCACCATGGAAATCAGGTGGTGGCACTTGCCTGTGATCTTAGTACTTAGGAGGGGGAGGTAGGAGGATCACAAGTTCAAGGTCATCCTTGGCTACAAAGTGAATTTGAGGCCAGCTTGGGCTACACAAGACCCTGTCTCTCAAGAGAAAGCAAGCTTGGCCACCTAGAGCTACACAGTGGTCGTCTCTCTCTCCCCCGTCTCCCTCTGTCTGTCTCCTCCTTTCTCCTACACTCTCTTCCTTTTTCTCTCCCTCTCTAAAACAGGGTCTTACTATGTAGTTCAGCTGTCCTGGATCGCACTATGTAGACCAGACTGCCCTTGGACCCACAGAGATCCCATTGCCTCTCTCTCCCCAGCGCTGGGATTAAAGGCACATACCATGATGCCCAGTTGAGACCTGTCGAAAACAAATCCAATTTTCTTATTGATATTGGGGACTGAACATAGGCCCTATATGAACTATCATTAAACCATGTCTCAGCCTGGCAAATAATTATGTTTTAACTGTTCTGTATTTATTAGTGTGTACACTTATGAATTTGTATGCATGTGGAGGTCTGAGGACAATTTTGTAGAGTCAGTTCTCGCCTTCCACCAGTGTGAGTTCTAGGGATTGAATTTGGTGGGTTGGGTTGAGCAGCACGCACTTTTAATGACTTAGCCATCTCACTGCCCCAGTAATTTATTTAACAAACACATACAGGTGTGGAAAGATGGCTGGACTGCTAGGAGCACTTGCTGCTCTCGCTGAAGAGCTAGGTCCACTTCCCAGCACCCATGTCACCGCAAACAACCATCTCAAGTTCCAGAGGAGGAGTCCCTCTTCTGGCCTCTAATTATGGCAGCCACACACATACATACATGCAGGTGAAACACTCATACACATAAAGGAAAAGTAAATCTTAAACAAAGAAAAAAAAGCAAAACCCTACAAGAGGCTGGAGAGACAGCTCAGCAGTTAAGAGCATTTGCAGCTCTTGCAGAGGACCCTGGTTCAGCTCCTGACACCCACATGGCTGTTCACAACTGTCTGTAACTCCAGTTCCAGAAGATTCAGTGCCCTCTTCTGGCCTCCATATATGCAGACAAACTCTCATACCCATTAAAAACAGCAACAACAAACAAAAAACAAAACAAAACAAAAACCCAAACCTCTAAAAAAAAAAAAAACACCTATGAGTCCTAGTATGTGATGATGTAAGAAATGTCAAATATTCAGATTTTAAACCACTAGAAAGAGACATTCTGATAGAAAATGATCTTTTAAATGTCTTTCCGTTTATACTGAAATATCTGAAGGGTACCTGGAATTTGGAAGACACAACTTCTCACAGGTTGGGAGGTTTAATTGTGAGCTGAGTGGGTGAAGGACTGTGAGGAATGCAGAACTGAGCAGGATGTAACTGTTTACCTTCCAAGGTTTAAGGTCTGTGAAGGAAGGTCGAGTTGGTCACCCTGGGTTTGGTCGCCCTGCACAGGCTTCCAAACAGCACACTCCTTTTTCATCAGAGCATTAAGTTGAAAGTCTTATAAATGGTCACGCTAAAATCGGGGATGGCTGAAAACAAAACATACAAGTTACAAACAAGGGAAGCCTAAGACAGGCAAATGGAAGGTACTGTCCTGGGTCAGAAAAAGGACATTAGGTTAAAAAGAAAACAAACCCTGAAGGAAATCTGTGCAAACTATGGACTTTAGTTAATAATGAACTAATAATGGCCCATTAACATTAATAGATGAGCTGTATTAATTGAAAAGGTCAATAAAGGGAACAGCTCACTTGTGCTTGCAGGAGGGTTCTCTACACCATCTGCTCAGCAGTTCTGTAAGCACAAAGCTGCTCTAGAAATGGCAGCAGCAAAGGTGCGCCCCACACGCGCCTGGTGACCTGGATTTGCCCCCTGGAGTCTAGGTAAAGGTCGAAGGAGAACTGACTCCTCGAAGTTGCCCTCTGACCTTTGAACATGTGGGGACACCCACACACGTGCAGACATCATGTGCACACGCACAAATAACAGATAGTAAAAATACTTTTAAATTAACAGTTAACATTTTCAAAAAGCTAAAAGAGGTCTAACGATGTTGCTCAGTGGGTAGTGTTTGCCTAGCGCTCCTGAGTGCCTGGCTGTCCTCCTCAGCAGCATGGAAATCAGGTGGTGGCACTTGCCTGTGATCTTAGTGCTTGGGAAGGGGAGATAGGAGGATCACATGTTCAAGGTCATCCTTGGCTACAAAATGAATTTGAGGCCAGCTTGGGCTACCGCAAGACCCTGTCTCTGAAAGAAAAGAAAGCAGGTAACTCAGGTTTGTGTCTGTTTGCTTGTTTGTTTGTTTGAGACAGGCTCTCACAATGTAACTTTGGCTCACTAGTAATGTATACCAGGCTAGCTTGGAGCTCAAAAGATCTATTTGCCCCTGCCTCTTGATTAAAGGTTTTTGCTACCAGATCCAGCAATTTAAAATTTTCTGTTTCACTTTATTTTCCTCTCGAAATTATAATTTTGGTCCACCAAATCTCAATAATACTAAGTACCTTTTGTCTGAACATTTTGAAAAGATAACAACAAAGACTTTTTGTTGTTGTTGTTTAGTATTTGTTTTCCTAAAAAGGATTCCTATTTCACAAACTAACCTTTACATTGTTCCTTTTTTTCATCCACACTTTTATTTTTACATTTTGGAGAGGCTGTCTTACACAACCAGTGACCTTTCTCTGTGCCTCCATTTCCCAAGTGCTGACTTCAATACTACTTTGGTAATATATTATTAAACGTCTTTCAGTCAACCATTTAAACATATATTTTATTCTTTTAAACTAACTGCAGTGGTCACCTTGTCCCCCTGGGGCAGCACAAACAGGCAGGTGCTTCAACCCTTGGGCTTGAGAAGCGCGCGCTGCGCCCCAGGCCTCTCGCGGCTGTCGGCGTGCGGTGCATTCCGCGCTCCTGCAGTTGGACAGAAACAGCGCACACCGTCGCCGTCTCCCCCGTCGGAGCGCTGGCGGCAGGCTGCTGGACAGTCCGACGGACGGAAGCTCTCAGAGGCGCTTGGACCAACCAAAGGTCGAAACGGGCGAGTAAATCTCATGAATGGACCTGGTGCCCGCTAGGGGGCGACCGAGCGCCAAGTCTGCCTTATAGCGCCTGCGCCTCAGACTCCGCCTTCCCGGTTCCGCGCATGCGTGGCGCGGCTTTAGGCTGACGGGAGTCAGAAGATGGCGGCGTCCGCAGTTTGCCGGGCGGCCTGTTCCGGGACGCAAGTGTTGCTTCGCACCCGCCGCTCGGTGAGGTGGCGGCGAGGACGTTGGGCTGCAGGGCTCAGGGCATCTTCACACAAATGAGGAGCAGGCTGTCAGCAGTGGCGGGTCGGAGTGGAGAGGTCGCGGGGTCAGGCCGTGGGAAGGTCACGGTGGAGGGCGGGGATGGGGTTGTGCTCGGGCTCGGGCTTGGGCGTGAGAGCCGGGGTCCCACTGCCGGAGGCTTGGAGAGCAGTTCTTACTGTGGTCGCTTTCTTCTGTTAGCCGGCCCTGCTGAGGCCACCTGCCTTGCGGGGTACAGCAACCTTCGCCCAGGCCCTCCAGAGCGTGCCGGAGACACAGGTTAGCGTGTTGGACAACGGGCTGCGTGTGGCCTCGGAGAAGTCCGAGCATCCTACCTGCACGGTGAGTGGTCGCCAGCCCTCTAGATGGGGCCCGCTGTGTTTTCCCAGGCTGGGATGTGACCTTGGGCTCCAGTCTTCTATGTGTTGGGTGGAGACTGGCTTACTGCCGGGTTTGTCGCTGTACCTGACTTCAACCCTGCCTTAACTTCACAGCGGCAGCCGGCCAGCCAGCATTACGATGCTTACCCAGGACCGGGCTAAATTCTTTTCCAGCTTCTTTTTCCACCCGCAAGAGAAAAGAGACTATTGTCTTTCAATGAAGAGAGACAGACAGACACAGAGAGACTGAGACTTCAGGTGGTTTACAAAAGGCATCCAGATCTACTAGACTTCCCACCTAGGCTATGTAATCTGTAGGCTAAACCAGAAATGTACTGCAAGAAATGCCTCGCCAGGGCCAGGAAGATAGCTCAGTGAGTAAAGAGCTTGTGACCAAAGCATGAGGACCTGAATTTGGATCCCCAATGTGGTGATTTGGGTTTAACCACTACTGAGGAGGGTGGAGACTAGTGTGTCTTGTCTGATTTTTATTTTTCATTGTATGAGTGGTTTATCCACATGTATGTATGTGTACCATGTGTGTACATGATGCCCACAGAGGCATGAAGAGGACATCAGATCCCCTGGACCTGGAGTTACAGGTGGCTGTCAGCTATTGGTTACTGGGAATTGAACCTGGGTCCTGTGGAAGAGCAGCCAGAGCTCTTAACCTCTACACCATCTCACCATCCCACATACACGTATTTTAAAAATAAAGATCTTTCCCCCCTTCCCCATTTTTTCAAGACAGGGTTTCTCTTTGTAGCCTTGGCTGGCCTGGAACTCTGCAGACCAGGCTGGCCTCCAACCCAGATCTGCCTGCTCTTGCCTCCTAAGCTCTGGGATTAAAGGCATGCACCTCCAATGCCTAGCTCAAAATAAAAATCTTAAAAAAAAAAAAACAAACAAAAAACCCAGAAAACAAACCAAGGTGGAGAGTAATAAGGGAAAACATGCAATTTCCTCCACCCTCCATAGAAGTTTGTATGGTGGAGTGTGCGTGCATGCGTGCGTGCGCGCGCGCGCACACACACACACATAAACATATGCTACACGTACACACAAGAAATAAATGCCTCTGGAAGACTGGGAATGTACCTGGGATGGAGCCTTTGCCTACGGGGTGTAAAGCCCTGAGCTTGATACACAGCACTGAAGGAAGGAACAAACATGCTTTTGAAGACTACAGTGAATTAGATGATTACCCCAAAATAGTTGCAAATCTGGAATCTGCTGGATTGCTCTGTGGTTAAGAGGGCTGGTTGCTCTTGCAGAGGACCAGCTTTCAGTTTCCCGCTTCCAAGCACCTGTAACTCTAGCTCCAGGAGATCTGACACCTTCTGGCCTTCCCCACTTCTAGTCTCCCTGTGTATGTGCATACATTGGAATACACACACACAACATATTTTATTTAAAATTGCAAATTTGGCTGGAGAATTGACTCTGGTTTATAGTTCTTGTGCTCTTTCAGAAGACCTGGGTTTGATTCTGAGCACCCACACTGGCTCACACCCATCTATAACTCCAGTCCCATGGGATCCTGCTCTCTTTTTTGACCTCCACAGGCACTAGGCACATACATCATAATGTGTACATACATGCAGACAAAGTACTCACAAATGTAAAACAGTAAATGTAGAAGTCAAGAACCCTCAAAATAGAGTCAAAGATTGAAATCTTTACTAGGTGTTTGAGAAAACTCCCAAGAGTCAATCCTCCCAACACATTTAGTAGGGCTAAAGTGTTGTTTTTCAAGACAGGTTTTCTCTGTGTAGCCCAGGCTGCCCTGGCACTCACTTTGTAGACCAGGCTAGCCTCAAACTAGGTCTGCCTGCCTCTGCCTCCCAGATGTTGTGCTTGAAGGTGTGTGCCACCACTGCCTGGTTACGGCTGTTTGTTTTTGTTGGCTGAGTCTGTCAGTTTTCCAGGAACAGTGTCCTGTGATAGAAATTGTTACTAAACACATGACATGGTAGGAGGTAATTTCCTTGCTACGCAGAACCAATATGAACAGCCTCAGAACCCACTAATAAAGCTTAATAAATCCTGTTGTATTCCACAGACTCTGAGACGCTATGATTGTGCTTTGTTAGCTAAAAGTCAAAGGATAGTGTGGATTAAATAGATTTAAGGTGAATTTTTGGGGCTAGAAAGATGGCTCAGTGGTTAAAGACACTGACTGTACAATGATGAGAACAGGAGTATTATTCCAGCACCCAGGTGATGAGCTGGGAGTCCTGCAAAAGCCTGCAACTCTAGCTTTGAAGGATATGGTGTCCCTTCTGGCCACCATTTGCCCACAGGCTCCTGCACCTACACACAGGTGCACATATATCCACACACAAAGTAAAATGCATGCAGAATGGTGTATCAACATCTGTTTGCAAAGTATGTGAAAAACTCAAGTGACTAAATAATAAAAAGCTCGACTATGTGGGTAAGTAGTATGTTTCTCAGCACATGAGGAGGCTGTTTATCATTCTTGCATGCCTGTAATTCTGTCACTTGAGGGGTGAGGGTAGGAGGATCCAGAATTCAAGGCCATCTTCAGCTACAGAATGAATTCCAAGGCCAGTCCGAGCTATATGACACCCTCTCACAAACATCCATATTTAAAAAGACACTTAATTGGGTGGTAGGAGGACACCTGGTATTTAATATGTTACATATAAGAACCTAAAATTTATTTTAGGTCTGTCTGGTGATGTGCATCCGTGGTAAAGTAATTGCTAATAAGTCATGAGGCTTTTCATTTAGTCCCCACTACTGAAATATAATTAAGTGTTAATAAAGATAGGCACAGTGGCATGTGCCTATTGTCCCAGGTATTTGAGAAGTCAAGATTGCTTCAACCCAGAAGTTCAGGACCAGCCTAGCAACATGGTGTGATACGTGTCAAAAAGTTACTGAACCATTACAGAGTCTCACTGTGAAAGTTACCTTCTCTTTGTTTTTGAGACAGGGTCTCACTATGTGATCCTGGCTGGCCCTGAATCTGCTTCAATATTACCTTGATGAAATGCAAAATATTTAAGCCAATAGCTTCCTCCCCTGATGAAAAAATAAAACCATCAGAACAAAGGCAAGGGGTAAAGTTTTGTCTTTTTTGAGACCGGGTTTTGCTATGTTGCATAGGCTAGCCTTGAACTCTTTTCTGCCTTCCAGAATGCTGGAATTACAGATGTGTGACAGATATCTCACTTAGCTTGCATATGATTCTTAGAATGTAGAAAATAAACTGCTGTCTGCAAATGATAGGCTTCATGTAGAGAAGAAAATAGAATTAACTAAAAATTACAGTTTATGGAGCCAAATAAATGGGCACAGCTGAGAATACAGCAGGGGGAATTTCTGTGATTTCAAGGCCAGTTAGGCTTCAGAGCATGACAGTGTCTCAAAGATAAACACCAAAAATGTTCTTGGATGTTTTTGATAACCCATGAGGGAATAGGGCAGGTAAGAGGTGAGGCAGTGTGATTAGTTACTTGGTACCTTCCCTGTCTGTGGGCCCTCCTGTCTCTCTGATTGTTGGGTTCTTAATGGAGCATACCAACGCTGAGGACTTACATGAAAACCCATGCTGAGTTACTCAGGATGTTCTGGGACTGGGAACTAGGCTGATTTGGTCGTTTCTTGTCCAGGTGGGGGTGTGGCTTGATGCTGGCAGCCGTTATGAGACTGAGAAGAACAATGGAGCAGGATACTTTTTGGAACATATGGCTTTCAAGGTAAGTCTTGTGAAGTCCATGTTTTCTGGCAGATTAGGGCACCTATCCAGAAGGCCAAAGTTTGAAAAGCTAGTCTCCTGATTGTGAATCTTTTAGGGCATAATCTCTGTCTACCCTTCTGGAAGGAGCAAGTTTTTTTCTAAGTGAGTGCCTATCTGATGAGCCCTGTGTGAGGTCCTACCTCCACCCCCAGGTTGCAGTCTTTCACAGGAGGGAAAGACAGTGGCAGAGGCTTGGAACAGCTAATCACATCACATCCACAGTCAAGAGCAGAGAGGATTAGACGAAGGATACTGCTTGCGTGTTGCTATGCTCCCTAGAGAATGGTGATGGCCACAGACCAACTTGATTAGATAATCCCTCATTGAGAATCTCTCCAGTGAGGGTTGGAGAGATGACTCAGAGCTTAAGAGCACTGGTTGCTCTTCCAGAGGACCCAGTTCAATTCTCAATACCTACATGGCAACTTACAACTATCTGTAACTCTAGTTACAGAGGCTTCAGTACCCTCACACATGGAGACAAAGCATCAGTGCACATAGAAATAAATAAAAAAGACTGCCCAGTGATTCCAGGTTTTGTCAAGGTGATGGTTAAGACTAACGATCGCACTAGGCTTGTCACATGCCTTTGTACATAGGAACTTAATGAACTTGCACATGTATGCATGTATATTAAATAACAAGTTTGCAGGCATGGCCATGTTTTCTTGCTTGTAATGTCGCACACTAGTAGATTACATACATCACTTTGTTTGTAAGTGGCAAAAAAATTGAGGCAAGTAACTGGGTGTGGTGCACACCTTTAATCCCAGCACTCAGGGAGGCGGAGACAGCAGGTCGATGTGAGTTCGAGGCCAGCCTGTCTCCAGAGTGAGTCCAGGGCAGCCAGGGCTACACAGAGACACCCTGTCTCAAACAACAACAACACAAAAGTGGAGGCAAGTCTGTGGTGTGGGTGGGATATGGAGCCAGAATCAACAAACCAGCCACTTATGTTGTCACAGATACGCAGGTGTGGGTTTTTTTGTTGTTTTGGTTTTGGTTTTTGATTTGGTTTGGTTTTTGGTTTTTCTGAGACAGGGTTTCTCTGTGTAGAACTGGTTGTCCTCCAACTCAAAAGTCATCTGCCTGCCTCTACCTCCCTGAGTGCTGGGATTAAAGGCATGTGCTACCATGCCAGTTGCAGGTGTGTTTTTGTACATTTGAGTGTGTGTGCCATGAGGTAGTACAATGAGACAGTTACATGCCTTACATGCACAGAAGCGGCTGCTAACATACATGAGTGAATACCCTGGGTGGGAGAATAAGTCACTTGAACCATGGCTGTCAGTAAGGGGACATGGGATACTGGAAAAGTTAGGCTTTTGGGTGAACTCTGGCTATTAGGCAACACTTGCTGCAGCCATACTGTTCTCCATCCTTTGGCCGGTGCTGCGCTCACTCAGCTGAGGGCCTACATGATGTGATGCATGCATACAGACTGCTGGGGGAGGTGTGTGCTGGGGTTTCAACCTTTGAAGGCAGGATCCTGTACTCAGTGACTCCTGATTAGTGTTCTTCCCCCCCCCCTTTTTTTCTTTTTTTAATATGTACCATGTATTTACCTATTTGATCTCTTGGCTGGGGTTATAGATGGTTGTGGGCTAATATATGGGTGCTGGGAATTGAACCTAGATCCTCAGCAAGTGCAGCAAGTACTGTTAACCTTTGAGCTATCTCTTCAGCCTCTGATTGGTCCTCTTGGTGTCTTATTCCAGGGAACAAAGAATCGGCCTGGCAGTGCCTTGGAGAAGGAGATAGAGAGTATGGGGGCACATCTTAATGCCTACAGCACTCGGGAGCACACTGCTTATCTCATCAAGGCGCTGGCCAACGACCTGCCAAAAGGTAACAGCTGGAGGAAGGCGTGAACACAGAGGGCAGGTGTTGAGGGATGCAGAAGTCAGGCTCCCTAGAGCTGCAGGACTTTCCTAGAGCCAGACTTACCCAGGGGCTCTGGCCCTGTTACAAAGCACCTAATTCAAGTGTATACAACAGTGGGAAATGCCAGGCTTAGGAATTTTTAAAAAATTATATGTTCATTAGTGTAAAGGTATCCGATCTCTTGAAATTGGCATTACAGACAGTTGTAAGCTGCCATGTGGATGCTGGGAATTGAACACAGGTTCTTTGGAAGAGCAGACAGTGCTCTTAACCACTGAGGCTTAGAGATTTCATGCTGTTGTTATCTGTAAATAAGTCATTTTTTAAACCTTTAAATTGTATATGTGTGTGGAGGTGTATGTTTGGTCAGAGGGTAACTTGAAGGAGTCCTTTCTGCCGTGTGGGTTCTGGCACTCAAACTCAGATCATTAGGCTAATGGTAAATGCCCTTATTCACTGACTCAGTGCTAAAGTTTTTGAGACAGCATCCCATTATGTAGCCCAAGTTGGCTTTGAACTCACTGTGTAGCCCTGACTGTCCTTGAGCCCTTAGTAATCCTCCTACCCTGGCTTCCTGAATGCTAGAATTAGGGGTGTGCACCACCTCTCCGTTAACACATCCTTCCCATGTCCAGCTGTGGAGCTCCTGGCAGATATTGTACAGAACTGCAGTCTGGAAGACTCGCAGATTGAGAAGGAACGAGACGTGATCTTGCGAGAGATGCAGGAAAATGATGCGTCTATGCAGAATGTGGTCTTTGATTACCTGCATGCCACAGCATTCCAGGGCACACCTCTAGCCCAGGCTGTAGAGGGACCCAGTGAGAATGTCAGGTGAGAGAGAGCTGGTTGAGACTGTGAAATAATGCATGCCCCATCAGCCACATACTCTTCAGGCTGTCTGCTGCCTGTGTTATTTGGTTTTCTAATTTTATCACTTTGAATTGAATTGTTCTATGGTCTTGTTAGCTCTGGGCCCTTCACTTGAATCTTGGACTCTGTTTAGGACATCTTTCTATGCATGTCCTGACAGTCTAGGGAAGGGAACATTGAGGTGTCCTTCTGTATACCACTTGTCCTCTGGTGGGGAGTGTGCCATGAGGAGTGTGCAGCAGCAGGAACCTGGTGCCCCCGTCAAAGCCCAGCGTCTGTTCTCACCTTCCTCAGTGTGTTGCCCTCTGGGTCATCTGAAATAGGTGACAGAGAAGGAATTGAGACGGGTGTGTTAAAGCCTGCTCTTCAGAGACACCTTGCCTCTTGTCAGCTACATTTTGTGTGACTCAGCCTGCTGTGGAGTAAGAGGAGTTGACCTGGCTGCATGTCTTGCAGGAGGCTGTCACGTGCAGACTTGACCGACTACCTCAAGAGGCATTATAAAGCTCCTCGAATGGTGCTGGCTGCAGCTGGAGGTGAGTGATGGGCTTGCTGAAGCCCTGGACAGGTGACCCACATCTTGCTTATCCATGCCTCAGTCCTCTGACTCCAGGGGACTCTGTTCTTGTCCTGACGTTGAGGTATGTGATTCTTCTATGCTTTAAGATGGAACAGGAGCCCATTCTGCTGCTACCACTGGACCTGGCCACACAAGGCTGCTCCTACTGTAGTACGTGCCTCAGTTTGGCTGCCAGCTCCTGCCTAGACCTCACCTAGGCCTAGAATACCCTGTTTGTGGGCCAGTGAAAGACATATGGGCTTATTCTTTAGAGCCTTGCCAGTGGGTACCAGAGACGCTGCCTGTGTGATAATGTGCACGTGCTGGTGACTGGGGCCACCCTAGAAGAGAGGCACAGAATTACAGCAGAAGTTTTAGTGGGAGCTTACACTTAGAGCTATGTGGAGAGCACGTGTCACTCAAACAAATTTCTGAAAGGTAGTAGTTGTCAGTGGGGAACGCAGGCCAAGGGAAAGGTGGCCTGCTATTACTCTAAGGCTTGCTCTGCTGCTGGATGGGGTCAGAGGAAGGCAGGCTAATTAGGACGGTGTGACAGGGACCCAGTGGGAGACAGCAGGAGCAAGGGGAGTCTTAGCAGGGTTAGGACAGGCTGTCCTCTCATGGTGCTCACCTGTCAAGGTGTGCCCTCGGGCTTCAGAAGGATACAAGGCATCTGGCACAGAGTCCTGCTCTAAGGCATGGCTGATGTTACTTGTACTCAGCCTCAGCTGTCCAGGCTCCAGGGTGAATCTTGGCCTGCAGGAGCACCTCCTTCAGGGCCATCAGCCATGTCTGTGTGATAGAGCTTGAGGGAAGGACAAAGCAGCCATGTAGCCCTGGGCTCAGGGCATGCCAGTTCCCTCATGCAGGTGAGATGATGCATCTGGGGTGAGAATCAGTACTTGCGTCATATGACAGACCATTGCCTTTTTTGTCCATTTTTTTAATTTACTTTTTTATTGTATTTATGTGTTTGGTCTCTCTCTCTCTCTCTCTCTCTGTGTGTGTGTGTGTGTGTGTGTGTGTGTAGTATGTGTGAATTGTGTGTGGACATCCGAGGACAACTTGTGGGAGTTGGTTCTTTCCTTCTACCATGTAGGTCGCAGAGAGCAAACTTAAAGTCATCAGATTTGGCAACAGCTGCCTTTCCTTGCTTTTTGTGTATGTGACTGTGTATTTCTGTGTATGTATGCCACAGGCATATAGGTGCTCGTGGAGGCCAGAAGATGGTTAGATCCCCTGGAGTGAGTTACTTGGAGTTCTGAGCTACCTGACGTTGGTGCTGGGACCTGAACTCAGGTCCTCTTGAAGAACAGGAAGACACTTAACTGCTGTGCCTTCTCTTCAGCCCCACTCTTATTTGTGGTGCTGAGATTGGACCTAAAGCAAGAGCTCTAACCACTCAAATATAATTTCTAAAAGATATATTTATGTGTATGAGTGTCTTGCCTGCCTGTATGTCTGTGTACCACATGTGCCTGGTGTTCACAGAGGTCAGAAGAGGGCATCAGATCTCCAACTGGAGTTGTAGATGCTTGTAAACTGCCATGTGGGTGTTAGGAACCAGCCCCTGGTCTGCAAGAACAGTGTTCTTAACTGCTGAGCCATCTCCGCTCTTTTGCTCTGCGGAGCCTATCGTGTCTTTGAGACAGCCCTGTCAATGGCCCTCCTTTTCCCTCAGCCTGTTCTAATGGCATGTTTTCACTGAGACAGGACGTGGAAGTCTGCTTCTGTCTGACTTCCTCCCACCAGTGCGGGGACTCTGGGCAGCCACTAACAGCGCTCTGTTCCCCACAGGGTTGGAACACGGGCAGCTGCTCGACCTCGCCCAGAAGTACTTCAGCAGCATCTCTCGGGAGTATGAAGAAGATGCCGTACCTGTTCTAGCTCCGTGTCGCTTCACTGGCAGTGAGGTGTGCTGCCTGGTTGCGGGGTTGGTGTTCTGAGCTGGGGACCTCTGGGAGGACCCTTGTGTGTGTGGTTGTCTTTGTGGTGTCTTTGTCCTCGGGAATTGGCCAGAGGGTCCAGCATTTCCCATCCTTTCTGTTTGCCCAGGAGGTCTGGTTGCCTCTCATCCTTGACATGTATTCTTTCAGATCCGCCATCGCGATGATGCCCTGCCTTTGGCCCATGTGGCCATTGCAGTAGAGGGACCTGCCTGGGATAACCCAGACAATGTAGCCCTCCAAGTGGCCAATGCCATCATAGGCCACTATGACTGCACTTACGGTGGTGGAGTGGTGAGTGCCAGGAACAGGCATGGCAACTTGCCCTCAGGGAGGAGAGGGTGCTGGGTTGTCTGAAGAGCTGTGAAGCTTAGGTTATGTGCCACAGATATGAGGGGTACTTTTGATCCTTGTTTCTGGCAGCACCTGTCCAGCCCACTGGCTTCCGTGGCTGTAACTAACAAGCTTTGCCAGAGTTTTCAGACCTTCAACATCTCTTACTCTGATACTGGGTTGCTGGGTGCACACTTTGTCTGTGATCGAATGAACATTGATGACATGATCTTCTTCCTGCAAGGCCAGTGGTGAGTGTCAGCTCAGTATTGCTTCGTGAGATGGGGGTGTTTGGCCAGGATAGTAGGAGGCTAAGGGACAACACTCTGTCTCCCAGAATGACCATCATTTCAAACTCCCACCTGCTTTAGGATGCGCCTGTGCACCAGTGCTACAGAGAGTGAGGTGATTCGGGGCAAAAACATCCTCAGGAATGCCTTAGTATCTCATCTGGACGGTGAGTCCTGCCTCCCTGGAGAGAGGGGTGCCCACAGTGACTCAGGCTATAGTGTGGCCAGGGTTAGAAAGGAGAACCTTGGCCATGTATGGTATTTCACATTTACAGTTCCTGAATTTGGGAGATAAGCCAGGAAGATTAGAAGGTCACGTTTATCCTTAGCTACATAGTTCAGGGCCTGAGGATAGTACATGAGACCATGTCTTAAAAAGAGAGGCTGGGCAAGGCAGCACACGCCTTTATCCCAGCACTCTGGAGGCAGGGGCAAGCAGATTTTGAGTTAGAGAGGCCAGCCTGGTCTACATAGCAAATTCTAGGCCAGCAGAGGCTACAGAGCAAGGTTTTGCCTTAAAAGAAAACAGGACAATAGGAGGGAGAGGAAAAGAAGACTTTAAGGCCACCCCTACCTAAGGCCACACCTACCCTGCCATCCCATATGCAGGTATTTGGAGCTTCAGGTACAAATGGAGGTAGCCCAGGTCAGTAGGCCACTACTGTTGTTGTAGCAGGTTGCTGTGGAAATAAAGGTTGTAATCTGGGGCCAGAGCCTGGTCCTAGAGTCTTTGTGGGTTCAGGATTGGACTGTGCAGACCTTTAAACTTTTCCCCTTCCCTTGAAGGCACCACCCCAGTGTGTGAAGACATTGGTCGCAGCCTCCTGACTTACGGCCGCCGCATCCCTCTGGCTGAGTGGGAGAGCCGGATTGCGGTAATTGGAGCCCTGGAAGAGAGTCTGGAGCCTTAGGCTAGAGGGCCTCTGCAGCGTTGGAGTTGAAATCTGATATAACAAAAAATGCTCCCATAAACGTGTCTGTTATCCAAGGCAGCTGCCACTTGCAGGGGTGGAGTTAATCATAGAGGTCCTGATGTTGGGGGACATGGGGAGAACCCCGCATAGGCAACCTTTGGGATAGAGGAACAGCTCCAGAAGGTGTGGGCCAACTCAAGAAAGTGCTGGCTGGGAGTGCCCAGTGGCTGTCATTCACAGCTCTCTCTGCTTCCCCCTACAGGAGGTGGATGCTCACATGCTGCGTGACATTTGCTCCAAGTACTTTTATGACCAGTGTCCAGCAGTGGCTGGATATGGTAAGTAGTCTGGAAGGCCTGCCTGTGGTCACTCTCTCCAGGCCATTATCTTGGCCTCCCCTCCCGCCTCTGTTCCCCCATTCCCAGCTTACACTTCGAGGAGGAAGTTGAGGCTCTCTTTAGTAACCCGGCTGCCAGGGAGTTCTTTTTCAGAAAACATGTCCAAACGGTTCCCCGACTCCCTGCCAAGCTACTTCCATTAATACCCCACCTCCCCCCCCCCCCCCAGCCCACCAGGTAACAGGTACCCTGCATGTGGGGTGGGGCTGCCAGGGCCAGAGCGTGAAAGGACAGGCTCTGCACCCTGGAGAATGCGCTCTTCCCTCTTGCACTCAAAGCCTGTCTTGTGCTGCTCTGGGCAGCCACTCTGAGCTGGGAGTGGCGCAGGGCCAGGTGTCCCTGTGCAGGCCAGGCACTCCACCCTGACTCCCCACCCTATCCCCACAGGCCCCATTGAGCAGCTTTCAGACTACAACCGGATCCGTAGCGGCATGTTCTGGCTGCGCTTCTAGGCAAGAAGTCTGTGCAGGCAGGCAAGAGGGTGGGGCCAGGGACTGGGGGTCCCTGCCACAAACACCACTCCTGCTGCTTAGACGCTTGCAGCCAGTTACCACCAATAAAGTCCTATTGAGAATTGTGTTGTCCTTTCTTTACTATTGGCATAGAATCCGTTGGCAGCAAAGACTTCCCTCACATTCTACAGCCTCTGAATCCTTCCGCCTTCCCCTAGTCTCTTGTGTCCTCAGCCAGGGGCAAGCATGGAGGCTGCACCAGAGGCCGGAAGCCTTTGATGCTTGTAGGGAGTTTGCCCAGATGTTTCCACTCAGCTACATGGGGACATTCCTCAGTGAGCCTGTCCCAGGAATGGGATGTGGGAGTTCATGGAAACTACAGGCCCAGCCTGTGCCCTTTTGAGGTCCCAGTGTGGAAACTAGGAGCTTATGTGGGAAACCCTTCACTGAAGACTGTACAGAGCCACCCTGTGGTGCCCTCTGTTTGCTGGGATGGACTAGGAGGGGCCACTGTGTCCCAGAGGAAGCTGCTTCTGTTTACTGTGGGTTATAGAGAGGATAGCCTGGGGCACAATGTTCTGATTTGCTTTCTAACTGCTGTCTGGACAGGCAAGGCAAGAATCCTTTGCCGCTATTTGCCGCTGACTCAGGCTCCAAGAATAGCCCTGAGCTCAGTGGGGCCCAAGCCCACTCCCTCCTCTAGGTCTGTCCTAGGCAAGTCCTGAGTTGTCCTAGAGATCCCTTCCCCATTTTCTAGAGGCAGCCAGGACCTAACCCTCACCTAAGGAAACTCCGAGCTGCTTTTTCCTTCTGCTACCCCTCTGGGAAAAGTGTGGGCTGGTGGGCCTCAGTTCCTGTATTCCCCAGGCTTCAATGAGATCCCTGAGGAGGCCTGAGCATTTTGAAGGAGTGTGAGCAGGATTCTGGACAGTTTGTTGAGACGGGCTATTCAGAGGTCTTCCCAACACCCTCTTGTGAAAATAGCCAAACAAGCCTTGGCTCTTAGGCTGTAAGTTGTTAGGGTAGGTCATCCTTCTGTGTGACCATCTGGAAGGAAACTGCTGGTAACACAACTCAGATGGGTCCAACCCTGGTTTTGTGTGGAGATGGAGCAGGTCAGGGAACAAGTGCCTAATGTATTGCACTCATGGTAGATCTGACTTCTAAGCCTGTGTCTGACCTACAAATATGCTGGGCATGAGAGAGCTGGAGCTGCTGGGACTTGGATTCCTCACATTTATTTCACCTTTTCTCCAGAAACGTCAGGCAGGTGCCCTGCTGGCGATTGAGAAGAGAAATAACTTGGTAGGTAGGAGCTGTGAATTAGCATGGGGACTGGGGCTGTGTTTCTGTGGCAGTCCACAAGAGCCTGGTTATGATCGGGGCCATTGGGAGACGTGAAAGTACAAGCAGGCCATATTCCCAGTATATAGAGAGAGGCAGAGGGAAGGGTGGATCAGAGGACAGTCTGCCCAGTTGGGGTGAGGAGTTTGGAGGTATTGGAGGTACTGTAGCATGTGGACCCTGGTGCCATCTGGCTAAACATGACTGAAGCCAGGGAAGCATAAGGGGAAAGGTCACTCTGGGGACTCCACTGCCTTGATGGAAGAGGTGCAGGTAGACAAAGGTCTCCTGTATTGTCAATAATGCTGCAAACTTGCCAGGGTGCTGCAGGCAAAGCCTTAGAGGGCCACACCCTGTTCATGAAACTTCTGGCTGCTATTGACCTAGTCATCTCCAGCCTTCAGCCTTCTCAGTCCCATCCCTTGACCCTGCACTGAGTCTTTAGTTGAGGGGCACCCCAGGCCTGGTGAGGTTTGCTTTGATGCCAATACTTTTAAGTTGGGCCTCCTATCTTCCCTAAAGGCCAAGCCCACATGTACATGTATGTCCATACTGTATATGCCATCTTTGTCTTGCCCAGTTCTCTACTGCCCTCATCAGGAGCATACCTCCTAGGGACGGGAGGCTTGGGACACTGCCAAGGAGACCCTGATATTGGGAAAAGTTTCCAGGATCTGTGAAGACACAGCACTGGGTCCTGGGAGGGTCCTGGGAATGGGAGTCTTCAGTAACAAGGGACGCTGCAGTTTTCCTGACCACAGGGAAATGGTGGATGGTCCTGGGCACCCTGAGGTTTGGCCATGCTAGAAAACTCTCAGCCCTGGGCAGGCCCAATGGAAACATCTTTTCACTTAGCCTGTGGACCTGAACGTGATTGCAGGACCAGGCATATGAGAAGCAGCCCAGCAGCAATGGTGAATGAAGACATCCTTTCTGTGCTGTGCTGGACTATACAGGACTGGCTAGAAAACAAAGGGGATGGCCCATATGGGGTCGAGTTTTCTTAGGGCTGTCTTAATGTCACCCACTAAACATACATGTATAACCAAAGACCTCATTAGGAAAGTGGGCTTGTGCATGGGGATAGGGAATGACTGTCCATGTGGAGGATTGAGAGGGGGTCAGTTAGAAAGGGGAAAGTTAGATACCTTGAGACAATGAGGAAAGGAAATGGTCATAGGCTCACCCCCGGCTTAGTCGGGGAATTGAGTAAAAAGGGTCTACAAGAGTAGGGTGGAGGAGGGGATTCCGGCAGGCCAGAATGAAGGGAAGTAGGTGGGGAACCTGGCCTGAATCATGGATGGTCCCTGCTAATGAGAACATGGGCATCAGGAGGGGGATTCCTGAGAGATGAGCTGTCAGCATGGGTGGTCCACCCCTCCACATATGGACAACCCTCCCTCTCCACAAACACAGCTGGATGGCATCTGTCTAGGGCTGGTTGAAAACATAGTAGGGAGTGAGGGGCTTTGGATTGGACAATAATAAGCACGACACAGGTATTTTCCAAAGCAGGAATGTATTGCTTAGATCCAGCCCAGGGAGATCTTAGGGTCCCTAAGGTAGTCCCAGTGTTTCTCATTTGCTGGGGGCTGCTCTGCTGGTCATAAAGGTTAGGGTGTGGCACAGGAGGTCCACCAGACAGAAGCATGGCTGATTCACAGGATTTGCGTTTGTCAGGACCTATGGCCTGAGGCCTTGTCTGGGCACCCCCACCGGCTTGGGGTGAGTCAGCTCCAGCTGCAATATGTCCTACATCGGGCTGCTACCCCTATGGTCTGCAGAGACCTGTCCACATTTCAGAGAGCAGCAATGACTTCATTGTCACTCCAACTAAAATGAGTGACAATGTTGCAGTCAAGGCTTGTAACCCTAAAAGAGGTTGGGGGTTCTCTCTCAGCATCTGTCAAAAACCTGGGTGATTCCCAGAAGCCATGGGACGGAGCCTTGGCCTTAAATGTGTCATATCTTAAATCCCGGGAGAAGTGGGGTGGGGGAAGCGACCTCTGGGGAGGTGGGTGAGGGCGGGCCGCCTGGTCCCCGCCTGCTGCTCCGCCTCCCGGGATCAGGGACTTTTCTCCTGTGTGCCGGCGGGACTTGCTGCGGCGGCGGCGGGAGCAGGCTGACGCTCAGGCAAGACTAGGACTCGGGATGGGGGCCAGTGGGTTTCCTCCCGCCAAAGGCTCGGGAGACGAGGGGCAGAGGCCGGGGTCCCGGCTGATGGTTTCTATCACCCAGGATGAGGCTGCGGCTCCTGGTCGCTGCGCTCTGCGCTGCCGAGGTCCTGGTGGGGGCGCCTGGAGTGTGGGCCCAGACCAGAGAGAGAGGTGGGCACATTGCCGGGCTCGGCACCCTGGCACCCATGCATCTACCCAAACTTTATCCCTGACACCTTCCCACCCAGGGCTCCTTCAGACTCTTGGCGGATGCCTCTGATTCTTCCCAGACTCCCTGAATTCCGCTCTGGGCTCTCCTGATTGCCTCCTATCCCATCGGCACCCAAATTCTAGCACCCTAGATGCACACTGAATCCTTTGCCACCGGGCGGCAGTCCCTCTAAGCTGCCCTCAGCCCCAGAGCTGCACCCCAGCTCGCAACTTACCCTCCCCCGTGGTGCCTCAGCCCTCTCTGAGAGGCTCCGCTCTGAGCCCCGCTGTGGCTTGCTCCAACTCTCGCCGCCGCACACCTACCTGGGGCTGCATTTACATACGCAGATGAGGCCTATTGTCTCCCAGTCCCCAAGTCCCAGGGGACCTCCGTGCCTAGGGGAGGGTGGCTGGATTTCCGGGAAAGGTTGCCAACTCTCCTCCCTGCTTCAGTGACCTGCACACGCCTTTATGCCGCTGACATCGTGTTCTTACTTGACGGCTCTTCATCCATTGGCCGCAGCAACTTCCGAGAAGTGCGAGGATTCCTGGAGGGGCTGGTGCTGCCTTTCTCTGGGGCAGCCAGCGCACAGGGCGTCCGCTTTGCCGCAGTGCAGTACAGTGACGACCCACGGTGAGCTGGCGTGGGGCCAGGCAGGACCTTAGGCCCCAGGACCCCTTCCTCAGACAGGAGAGAGTCTAGAAACAGGCTTTGGGGAGCCCAGAAAGGCACTAGCCAAGACCTCCTCTGAAGGGGTAACTTGAAAGAGTGCTGCTTCCCTAAAACACCTGTGTCCTGGGGTGAGGGGTCGAGGGACAGAGTGACTCTGTTTTCTGATGTGGATGGGGGGAGGGGAGTCCAGGAGCTCCAGGTGCTGGGTTCCTGTCAGAGGCTCCATGTTTGGGCTCTCTGAGCCCTTCAGCTCACCAGAAAGGTTTTGTTTGGCTAGTGTCCACCATCCTGTAACTGGGCCCTTCTTCCTATAATTATTTAATCAGATAATTGTGTCGCCTCCTCAGGCTGGGGCTCAGTACCATTGCTATGCCAAGCAGTACCCAAGGAGTCTATTGACACGGAAGCCTCAGTGGTCCAGGGCTGGGCTCTCAAGAGGTCTCATCCCAGAGGTCAGGGCTGGAAGAGATCATGACCCCTCGCCTTTTGCTGCCTCATTTCCTCCCCTCAGGACAGAATTCGGTCTGGATGCACTCAGCTCCGGAGGCGACACCATCCGCGCTGTCCGTGAACTCAGCTATAAGGGTGGCAACACTCGCACGGGGGCCGCCCTTCACCATGTTTCTGACCGTGTCTTCCTGCCGCATCTAACAAGACCTGGCATCCCCAAGGTGTTCCCTAAACCCACTGTGCCTCCACATGTGCCCCCAAGAGAAATGTCCAAGGCATCCCTGACTGCTCTCGGCATCTATCCCAGGTCTGCATCCTCATCACAGACGGGAAGTCCCAGGACTTAGTGGACACAGCTGCCCAGAAATTGAAGGCGCGGGGAGTCAAGCTGTTTGCTGTGGGTGAGAACCAAGCCAAGGGATCAGGTCAGTTGGGTGGGGACCGTTCAGAGAAGGTGAAAGCCGCTGAGCCCTGTTTGGGCGCCCCTTCAGGAATCAAGAATGCCGACCCCGAGGAGCTGAAGCGTATTGCCTCACAGCCAACCAGTGACTTCTTCTTCTTCGTCAATGACTTCGGCATCTTGAGGACACTGTTGCCCCTCATTTCGCGGAGGGTGTGCACAACTGCTGGCGGTGTTCCTGTGGCCCTGCCTCGTAAGTTCCCGCCCATCCTGGCTGCCTCGGCCCAGGGGTCCCCATCCTCTCCCCAGCCTGGGAGTGCTGACCCGAGACTGCCCCAACCCCATTCACAGCAGATGACACTCCATCTGGGCCTCGGAACCTGGTGCTGTCAGAGCCGTCTAGCCAATCCTTGCGAGTCCAGTGGACAGCGGCCAGTGGCCCTGTGACTGGCTATAAGGTTCAGTACGCTCCTCTGACAGGGCTGGGACAGCCCCTGCCGAGTGAGCGACAGGAGGTAAGGATGTCAGCAGTGACTGGGAGCTGCTAAGGGCTTGGCTGGGCTCTCTGAGATGACATCTGACCCTGGGCAGGTGAATGTCCCGGCTGGGGAGACCAGCATCCGGCTACAGGGTCTCCGCCCCCTGACTCAATATCAAGTGACTGTGGTCGCCCTCTACGCCAACAGCATCGGGGAAGCCGTGAGTGGGACGGCTCGGACCAGTGAGCACTGTGGTCAACCCCTGAGCCCATTCTCCTAACTGCCCAGCCCCCAAACCCCTTCCTGCCTTTGGCTTTACTGATCCCCGGTGGGGCCTCCCCCTCCTCCCTCCAGCTGCTGAGGAAGGGCTAGAGCTGAGTATCCAGAACAGCACCTCTCACAGCCTCCTGGTGGCCTGGAAGAGGGTGCCAGGTGCCACTGGCTACCGTGTAGCATGGCGGGACCTCAGTGGTGAGTGAGAGGTGTGGGCTGACAAAATTATAGATTCTGGAATCTGTAAGACCCCAGGATCTACAAGTCGGGCTCAGTGGTGCACACCTGTAATCCCAGCACTCGGGGAGGCAGAGGCAGGAGGATGTCTGTGAGTTTGAGGCTAGCCTGGTTTACAAATCGAGTCCAGGACAGCCAAGGCTACACAGAGAAACCCTGTCTTGGAAAGAAAAGAAAAGGACGCACTGAACCCTCTCCCATCCTCACCCCATCCAGATGGGGTGACCCAGCAGCAGGACCTGAGCTCTGGACAGGGCTCAGTGTTTTTATATCACTTGGAGCCTGGCACGGACTACGAGGTGACGGTGAGCGCCCTATTTGGCCACAGCGTGGGGCCTGCCACCTCTCTGACTGCCCGAACTGGTGAGAAGCCTGGGTCCCTTCTTCAGGCTGGGGTGGGCAGGCGGGGCAGGGTGCAGAGGCCACTGACATCTATGTGCCCTGGGCAGACTCTGTTAAGCAGACCCTGCGCCCCGTCATCTTGGGCCCCACATCTATCCTCCTTTCCTGGAACTCGGTGCCCGAGGCCCGCGGCTACCGGTTGGAGTGGCGTCGAGAGATCGGTCAGTGCAAGTGGGGGAGCCAGGCAGGCAGGCAGGGCTTGGGGCTTGGCTTCAGCTAACCTGGTCCTGCCGTCCTGCAGGCTCGGAGCCACCAGATGTGGTGGAGCTGCCCTCTGATGTGACCCGGCACCAGTTGGATGGTTTGCAGCCAGGCACAGAGTATCGCTTTACCCTCTACACTGTTCTGGAAGGCCGTGAGGTGGCCACGCCTGCCACCGTGGTTCCAACTGGTGAGGGCTCTGCCGCTCTAGGTGACTGGGAGAGTCTAGCAGCTCTAGTCAGCCTCACAATGTCCTCCCTCACGGGTCTCACAGGGCCAGAGCAGCCGGTGGGCCCGCTGATGAATTTACAAGCCATAGAACTGCCTGGGCAGCGGGTGCGAGTGTCTTGGAACCCAGTCCCCAGTGCCACCGAGTACCGCGTCACTGTACGAAGCACCCAGGGTAAGGCGGAAGCAGCCAGGAGAGTCCCCTTATTCCAGAGTCCCAGCCTGCAGCTCTCTCCCCCTCCTGCTGGGTTCCTGCAGCCTCCTTTCTCTCTACATCCTGACAACTGTCCACCCCAGAATGACCTCACAGTCTGCCTTTCCTCTCCTCTACCCCAGCCTGCTCATCTGTTGTCTCCACTCTGCCCTACTCCTGCCATGGCTCATCCTTCTCCATCAACACAGGCTCTAAGACCTGCCCTTCTGCTGTCTTTCTCAAGGAAGAGAAGAGGGCCCCCCTGTGGGCACTGTGGCTCAAACCAGCCAGAGCCTGATGCAGTCACTTTCTCTCTCCTTTAAAATATTTATTTATTTATTATGTATGCAGTGTTCCGCCTGCATGTACACCGAGACACGCCATCTCATTACAGATGGTTGTGAGCCACCATGTGGTTGCTGGGAGTTGAACTCAGGACCTCTGAAAGAACAGCCAGTGCTCTAACCTCTGAGCCATCCCTCCAGCTGCCTGGCTCAGTCCCTTGATTCTTTGCCTGAGTGCTCCTCAGACTTCCATGGCCCCCAGCTCCTCACATTCCCACCACCTCCTCATTAAGGGTCCCCCAATACTACTCTTTCACCTCACGACCTCACCCAACACTCACCTTGGTCATCCTCCGTTAGTGTCTGTCGGTGGCTTGTCAACTCACATCACTGTCACGGACTCTCATCATACTATGTCCCAACCCCTATCCTCCAGTGTCCCGGTTCATCGATGACTCCTTTTGTCCTGTGTCGTCACCATGGACCCTTTAACCCCACATCGTTTTCTCTCACTGTTTTCACCTCTCCCTGCCCCTCGCCATCCAATCTCCCCACCTCCCATGAGACTCCTTGTCTCGTATCCTTGCTCATCACTGACTGCTGTTCTGTATCCCTGTGTGATGCTGACCCCAGCCTGCCCACCCTGGCTTTTTCCAGGGGTTGAGCGGACGCTGTTGCTTCCTGGGAGTCAGACAGCCTTTGACTTGGATGACGTTCGCTCTGGGATTACCTACACGGTGCGGGTGTCTGCTCGAGTGGGTGCCCGTGAGGGTGACGCCAGCACCCTCACGATCCACAGAGGTGAGCACTTCGGGAGGCTTATAGGGACAACACTCACTTGCTCTTGTCCCCATCTTGACCCTTGACCCCTGTCTTTAATCCCCAGATCCGGAGACCCCACTTACTGTCCCAGGACTGCGGGTTGTGGCATCAGATACAACCAGAATCAGAGTGGCCTGGGGACCTGTCCCTGGGGCCAGTGGATTTCGGATTAGCTGGAGGACAGGCAGTGGTCAGTGTGTGGGCTGCTTAGGGGAGCCAGCAGGGTGTGTGGAAGTAAGGGGCCGTGCAGAAACCAGGCTGTCATTTCTCTCTGCTCCCAGGTCCGGAGTCCAGCCAGACACTCACCCCAGACTCTACTGCCACAGACATCCTGGGGCTGCAGCCTGGAACCTCTTACCATGTGGCTGTGTCAGCACTGCGGGGGAGAGAAGAGGGCCCCCCTGTGGTCATCGTGGCTCGAACTGGTCAGCGCCCGACACTCCCTTTGTTCTTTGCCTCCAGTGCCTTTTCAGACTCCTCTGGCCCCTTTACTCACTACCTCCCCCTGAGTCCCATCCTATCCCCATCCCTACTCTCGAGCCTTCTCCCTCCTGTGCGCCTGTGCCTCTCCCGCAGCTCCCACTGTTTCTGTTCTGATTTCTGCTGCTCATCACTCAGAGCCCACCACTTCCTCCTCCTGGACCCAACTCTCCTCTTAGACCTTTTCTTTGTCATTTGCCTGATGCCCTCCCTGTCTCCTAATGCTCCCATAGACCCCTCTCTGTCAGACCTTACCTTTCAGATTGCTGCCACCAGCCAGCACCCTACTGTGCCTTCTGTGGAGTCCTCGCTGCCTCCTTTGTGAGGTCCCTGCCTCCTATAACCACTCAGGCTTCCCCTAGCAAATAGTCCCTGCTCTTCTCCCATCAGGACTCCTGCCTACCTTACCAGATTGCGCATTATCTCTCTCCAGACCCAGTGGGCCCAGTGAGGAGAGTCCATTCGACGCAGGCTGGCAGCTCGTCTATCAGCATTTCTTGGACTGGGGTTCCGGGTGCCACAGGATACAGGGTTTCCTGGCAATCAGGCCATGGTAGGAGGCAGGGGTTTAAGGAGGGTTATGGGAGGCAATTCTGAATAGAATGGAGGCTGGAGATTATTTTGGGGTCCGAGAGGAGCACTAGGTAATCTGGCAAGTCCTGGTGTTACCCCTGTCCCCAATCCCAGGTCCAGAGAAATCGCAGTTGGTTTCTGGGGAAGCCACGGTGGCTGAAATAGATGGGCTGGAGCCAAACACAGAGTACATAGTGCGTGTGAGAGCCCACGCAGCTGGTGTGGATGGAACCCCTGCCTCTGTGGTTGTGAAGACTGGTGAGTGGACCCTGGCCAGCTGTTCTCACACCTCATTGGCTGACCCACCCCGCTAGGTATTTCTGCCAGTTCCATTTGCCCGTTCCATTGCTGCTGCGTGACTCTCCCACCATGCTGAGCCAGCCCCGGGGCCTGAGTGCCCACCCACGGTGGTGACCTTGGACATACTTCACATGACCCCTGAGACACTGACCTCCTCCCTCTTAAGGTTCCTCCTGCTGACCCACGCTAAGCTTGCCCAGCCTTCATTAGCTTGCCTGCCTTGCCACTCTTGTCTCTGCTAGATAGCTGGTGGCCCCTGATCCTTACCTTGCCTTTGTCCCTAGCTCCTGAGCCTGTGGGCAGTGTATCAAAACTGCAAATCCTTAACGCTTCCAGCGATGTTCTGCGGGTCACCTGGGTAGGTGTCCCTGGAGCCACAGCCTATAGACTGGCGTGGGGGCGTAGCGAAGGTATGGATGGCTCCATGACCTGATCCTTGTCCTTCCTGGCCGCAACTGCCCTCTCTGGTTGGCTCCCCATACCCTTAACCCTTACTCTTCACTGGCCCGGCCAGGTGGCCCGTTGAAACAGCAGGTACTCCCTGGAAACAAAGACTCTGCAGAGATTCGGGGGCTCGAAGGCGGAGTGAGCTACTTCGTGAGAGTGACAGCACTTGTTGGAGACCGGGAGGGTGCCCCCGTTTCCATTGTCGTCACCACACGTAGGAGTTTTTGGGGATTGGAAGGGGCCTTGGGTTGGGGCCTGTGTTCATGGGCTGGGGCTTATGGGGCAGGGCCTGTGCTGGAGATTGGAGAAGGGATCAAGGATTTCTAATGAGCCTGTGTGGGTAAAGTCTGGGAGAGAGGGGTGTGGTAGGCGGGATCAGTACGGCCTAAGGGGCAGGGCCTCCCTGACAGTAGTGCTTTCTCTTAAGCACCTGCAGCTCCAGGACCTCTGGAAACCCTTCAAGTAGTGCAGCGTGGAGAACACTCCTTGGGGCTGCGCTGGGAGCGAGTGCCCGGGGCGCCCGGCTTCCGTCTGCACTGGCAACCTGAGGGTGAGCGGTGCCCTTGTAGGAAGTTGGGACCAATTAAAGGAGAGGGCCTGTGGGCAGAGTCATCAAAGGTGGCGGAAGGAGTAGGGAGGCAGGTCTGCAGAATCAAAAACGGCAGGGGGCTTAGTCAACACGGTGGGGGGGGCAATCGGTCTCGAGGGTCCCGTCTGCCGGGGTCAGGGACGAGGACAGAGTAAAGATGAACGAGGGCCATTCATCAGGAGGACGAACCTGTGGTTAGCCATGCTCAGTGTGGTTGTCGAGAGTCAGCGAGGTGGGAACACCCTTCTCGGTGACCGGCCACCACCCTCCTGCTGCCCCTGTGAGAGTGAGGTCCTCATCCTCACTCTCATGCTGTCTCAGGTGGCCAGGAGCAGTCCCTGACGGTGGGACCTGAGACCAACAGCTACACCCTGGGCGGACTGGAGCCGGCAACGCTGTACCACGTGTGGCTGAGTGTGCTGGGTCAGACTGGAGAAGGGCCCCCCAAGAAGGTGACTGCGCACACTGGTGAGCCCCCCAAAGCGCCCACCGGCCTGTGGGGTGCCTGTCCCCCCACTGATGATGTACCCTGATTTTCTGCACTCCAGGCTCTAAGGGACTCCTGCAGCCCCTCCTCCAAGGTCGTGGGGTTGAGTCCCACATGAGCTCCCATGATGCTTTGCTAAAACGAACCTTCTGTAGGATCCCATATCTCTGTCTTGCTCTCTGCCTCCAGCCTCAGATCCTTTGGTCTTTGATTCCTCTTTCAGAACCCCCTCGTGTCCTGAGCACTGAACTACGTGTGGTGGACACCTCTCTCGACTCAGTGACTTTGACCTGGACCCCAGTGCCTGGGGCATCCAGCTATATCTTGTCCTGGCGGCCACTCAGAGGGACTGGCCGGGGTAAGAGGAAGACCAGAGGTGGGGTGGGTGGTAATGGGGTTCCATAGAGAAGCTCCTGTTTAACCAAATTGTCCTCTGCAGACGTCCCTGGGGCCCCACAGACGCTGCCAGGAACCACAAGCTCCCACAGAGTGACCGGCCTGGAACCTGGTGTTTCCTATGTCTTCTCTCTCACACCTATCCAGAGGGGCGTCCGAGGTCCTGAGGTCTCAGTCACACAAACACCAGGTATGGAAGCTACGGCAGGAGAAGCCTGAGGGGCCCATGAAATGGCTAACGGTGCCAGTAAGTAACTCAGTCCTTTTGTGCAGCGTGTCCCCACGGCCGGGTGGACGTGGTGTTCCTGTTACGTGCCACCCGAGACAACGCTCACCATGCAGAGGCTGTAAGGAGGGTCCTGGAGAGGCTCGTGGTAGCCCTCGGGCCTCTTGGTCCACAGGCTGCTCAGGTTTGGCTCTAAAGACAGTCAGACTCCACCTGTCCCTGTCCCTCCCCAGCCACCATTTCTCCGTCGTCACTCGTCACTCGTAGGCTCAGGCTTTGCCCGGCTGCCCCACCCCCGCCCCCCGCTCCAGCTCACCTCACCTGCTGGGTGACTCGCTATCCCACTGACACCCTGGGCAGCAGCTCAGGTTTGGCCACACCTCCCAGGTCTTTTTTTTTTTTTCTCCAGCCCCAGAGTGCCCCGCCCCCCTGTTCCCCCCCCCCCCGTCCCGCTCTGTCATTCCTCCATGTTCTGTGTCTCTTTGTCTGTTTCCACCCAGGTTGGCCTGCTGTCCTACAGTCACCAGCCCTCCCCACTGTCCCCACTGAATGGTTCCCATGATCTTGGCATCATCTTGCAAAAGATCCGTGACATCCCCTACGTGGATCCAAGCGGAAGCAACCTAGGTGAGGACTGCAATTGGCGAGGAGCGCTGGGCCTCCCCCACCAGGAGCTTCAGGGTCTCCAAGTTCTGAGGCACCGCTTTTCCCCAGGCACAGCTGTGATCACAGCTCACAGCCACCTCTTGGCATCCAACGCTCCTGGTCGTCGCCAGCAAGTACCAGGGGTGATGGTCCTGTTAGTGGATGAACCTCTGAGAGGGGACATAGTCAGCCCCATTCGTGAGGCCCAGGCTTCTGGTGAGCTGTGGGGCTGGAGGGGGGCTTTAGAAAGAGGGGGTGGTCCCAGTGAGGTTGTCATGTAGGTCACTGGACCTCTTCTTAGGGCTCAAAGTGATGATGTTGGGTTTGGTGGGAGCTGACCCGGAGCAGCTGCGTCGCTTGGCACCAAGTGTGGACCCCATCCAGAACTTCTTTGCGACGGATAATGGCCCAAGCTTGGACCAAGCAGTCAGTGATCTGGCGGTAGCTTTGTGTCAGGCAGCTGTGAGCACACAGGTTTGGACAAGGCCTCTGGAGACTGGTGGTGGACAGGGGACCGTGGGGTTCTTTTAGAATTTCCTGGTCTCAGAGAACCTCTTTGTCCACAGCCACAGCCTGAGCCTTGTGTTGTGCACTGTCCAAAGGTAGGTGGTCAAGGCTAAATGAGTGGGCAAAAGCCATGGCTAGGACTGGTTATTCTTACGCTCTTCTGACATATCTTTTCCCAGGGCCAGAAGGGGGAAGCTGGAGTGACGGTAAGCGACCCTGGGTTGGTGAACAGGCTGGGTTCAGCGGGGCAGAGGTGGTCAGCAGCACAGGACTTACTGGTTGCCCCTTTTAGGGACTACAAGGACAGGCTGGGCTTCCTGGTCCCCCCGGTCTCCCGGTGAGTGCCTCCCCACACCCGCCTTTCTCCTGGCTGGCTTACAGCCTCCTTACCTGCTGTCCTCACTCAGGGCAGGACCGGTGCTCCTGGCCCACCAGGACCTCCTGGCAGTGCCCAAGCAAAAGGAGAGAGGGTGAGTGTGGTGGTCGTCGCCTGTCTTCAGGGTGTTCCCACTAGTGTTCCTGGAGGGTGTGGGGGCAAGAGGAAGAAGCAGAGTTAGAGGCACAGGATGAGGGGGGCACGGTGGATCACAGTTGTAACCCGAGCATCCAAGAAGCAGAGTAGGAGGAGCCACAACTTTTACGCTAACCTAGACTGTACAGCAAGACCCTATCTCAGTAAATAATAAATAAATAAATAATCACAGAATAGTCTTAGAGGCCTGAGTGAAGATTAGAAACTCACCGGCTTAGGGGGAGGTTCTGGAGTGGAAAGAAAGGGGCTTTGAGATCCCTGGAGAGGCAGGCATCTTGTCTGAGATTAGGCTTCATTCGGCAGGTGGTATCGCTTTTCTGCCCGCTTTTTTACTCACCTCTGGTAGCACTTGGGAGCCTGTGGGGTTGGAGCGGGAGGCTCTTTCCCTGCTTTGACCTCTTTGTCTTTCTAGGGCTTTCCTGGCCCAGAAGGGCCTCCTGGCAGTCCTGGCCTTCCTGGCATTCCTGGATCTCCTGGTGTTAAGGTGGGCAGGCCTTGCCTTTGCTGGTCACAGGGGACAATTCCTTGAGTGGGCGCTGTCATTTTGACTGTTCTGCCTTTGACCTTCATTTCCAGGGCTCCTCAGGATGGCCCGGCCCTCGAGGGGAACCGGTAAGTGCTGTTTCTGCTTCCCCAGTACTTTCTAGGGTTCTTCTAGGGTGAAGAGTCTAAGGCTGGGGTCAGCTGTGGCTCATGAGGACCACTCAGACTCTGAGTCAAAGTGCTCCCCTCCACTCTGCTTTGTCCTCAGGGAGAGCGAGGACCTCGAGGCCCAAAGGGGGAGCCGGTAGGTGAAAGGGAAAGGGAAGGGGGAGCAGATATTCCATGGAGGAGCGGGGATGCCCCAGGCTAGACCCTGTACAAGGCATGCTAAGGGAGAACTAGAACACCGCTAGGTTTTTGTTTTCGTTTTGTTTCTTCTACCTTCCTTACCCTAACAACATGTCTTGCCCCACACAGGGGGAGCCTGGACAACCCACTGGAGGTGAAGGGCCAGGGCTTCCTGGAAGGAAAGGGGACCCTGGACCTTCCGTAAGTCCCTGGATAAGGGACCCCAAGTGATATTTGAGTGGGAGAAACCCAGACAGGAAGCGACAGTCAGGTCTAAAGCACCTTATGTGTTTTCTCCTCTATCAGGGACCCCCAGGACCTCGTGGCCCTTTAGGGGATCCTGGGCCCCGTGGTCCTCCAGGGCTTCCTGGAACATCAGTGAAGGTAACAGCATAATCTCCAAATAGTTTTCTGAATGCCATGTGATTCAGAGACTTGGTGACCCCACTGGAACCCGTATGACACTATTGTTTTTTCTGGCCTTTAACTCCCTTTCCTCAGTTCCCCATTATTCTTTTTTTGGGGGGGTGGGGTAGGTTTTGAGACAAGGTCTCTCTATGTAGCCCTGGCTGGCCTCAACCCACAGAGATCTGTCAGCCTCTTCCTCCCAAGTGCTAGGATTAAAAGTGTACTCCACCATATCCAGCCCCATTATTTGTGTAATCAAATTTGACCCAATGATTCTCCTTGTATCTTGGGGAGGAAGGTATGGCCCAGAGTCATGGGGTCATGATCTGTCTTCCAGGGTGACAAAGGTGATCGTGGTGAACGGGTAAGTGAGTGGCCAGGAATCCTGGGGATGGCTTAGAATCTAGGCCTCATGGCTATCCCCTGACCTACTGTTCTTCCTCAGGGTCCCCCGGGACCAGGTATTGGTGGCACTGGACAAGGAGAGCCTGGGCTTCCGGTGAGGGGGCTTTGGGTTTCTAGTGGGGCAGTGGTTGAGTGCTGGCCTTTCTAGATTTTTGCTTATGAGTTTATTTACTTCCTTCAAGGGCCTTCCCGGCAGCCCTGGACCCCAAGGCCCACCTGGCCGCTCTGGAGATAAGGGAGAGAAGGTAGGAGTCTGACCTCTCGGTAGCCAATAGGCAGGTAGGGTCTCCCCTGGGTCTTCCTGTCATTTGTTTCTCCTTCAGGGTGACTGTGAGGATGGAGCCCCAGGTCTTCCAGGACAACCCGGGGCCCCAGGTGAACCAGTGAGTTAGCTCCAGTTTCTGCCTTTAACCATCAACTCCCACTTCATCCTTACGCTCAAACCTAAATCTCTGAACTCTCGAATCACCCTTTCCAGGGCCTGCGGGGAGCTCCTGGAGTTACTGGGCCCAAAGTGAGTACCAACTGTGGCAGGGGTGTGTTCAGATATGATGTGTTACAATCTGGGACCCTCCCACAGTGTAGCAGAGACTGCAGAGTTAGGAGAGACGGGCCTGGGGAGCTCAGAGGCTGTGGTTTTAGTAGTTGGACACCCATAGGCTTTATTTGGGGTTCTCTGAAAGGCCCTCTCTCCTCCCTCCTTAGGGTGACCGCGGACAGACAGGGAACCCGGGTGAGCCTGGAGAAAAGGTATGCGGACCTGAGGGAGCTTGGGAGCATCTGGGGCTAGTCTCAGTTCTGATCGATTCTTTTCTACCAGGGTAAACAGGGACCGCCTGGTCCAGTGGGACCCCAGGTAAGCCCTTTGACCTCAGTGCTAGCTGACTTGCGGACACTATGTGCCCTCCTAGTTCTGATTTCTTACTCTTAGTCTCATCCACCCCTTGCCCTTCTGCCCATTAGCACGTGACACCTACTCTTTAGGGATGCAGGCTCTAGCCTCTCAGCTGCAGGGACCCAGCTTTGACTGGCACTGACCTCTGTTCTCTTGCTGAGTTTGACTCCTGCCCATCCCAGTCCCCTGTGACCCCTCTCTAACCTGCCCTGCCCACCTGGAGCAGCACGTCTGTTCCTCTTCCCTAGGGGCTCCCTGGGGCTGCTGGACGCCCTGGAGTGGAGGGTCCTGAGGTGAGTCCGTGTGTGTTTGGTGTGTTTGGGGGGCCAGGCATGGGGCCTTCCCGTGTTCCTTTTCTTTGTTTGGCCTCACAATTTCTCTGTGTACAGGGGCCACCAGGACCCGCTGGCCGCCGAGGAGAAAAGGTGGGTTACAGGCTGGATGTCATACTTCCTGGCAACAGGGATGTAGCAGGTGGGACAGTTAGGTTCCCAGGTGGCCCTTTGACCTGTGTCTGTCCCCATCCTCTCTCCATAGGGAGAGCCTGGTCGCCCTGGGGATCCTGCAGTGGTAAGTGAGGGCCAGATGGGGTCTTGAGCCCAGCCTAGTCCTGGAGCAGTGATGTAATAACTATTGCTCAGGGTTGTGAGCCCACAACCTTGGCCCTGAGTAGGCCCAGCTTTGTGAGTCCCTTTATGCTGTAATCCGCCTTCAGACATCTAGGTGTGTCCCTCTGACCCTATGACCATTTTGTAGTCGTGAACATGCTATCAGGCATTAGTCCATTTTGCATAGCCCTTATCTTATTCTTATTAGCGAGCCTGTCTGAGACCTACAGGCAGAGACAGAATTCTGTGACATCCAGCACCATAGATCTCCGACCCCATGGAGACTGGTCCTACGATCCCTAGTCAAGGCTGAGCTGTGTCTGCCCTGTTTGTTTGCAGGGTCCTGGTGGTGCTGGAGCCAAAGGAGAAAGGGTATGTCAGGAGACTGTTAAAGGGTGAGATCAAGGTCACAGGGTCTGTCTCAGATCCTACCTAGAGAGCGCAAGCCTGGCAAGCACTATTGCTGGGTGTGGGAGGACATGAAGCCTGGTTCTAGTACTAATAGTCTTGTCACCTTTAGGGAGACGTTGGGCCCCCTGGGCCCAGAGGAGCTCCTGGAATCAAAGGGGAGCAGGTGAGCGAGGGGGAAGTGTTTTAGGGGTAGGGACAGGTGGAGCTCATGCACTCCTGAATTCTAATCATTCCATCTGTAGGGTCCACCTGGGTTGGCTCTTCCTGGAGACCCTGGCCCCAAAGGAGACCCTGGAGAGCGGGTGAATGGATGTGGGGCTTGGGGCACGTGACGGGGGGGGGTACCTAGAACTCTGGTTGACCCATTACCCTCCCTGCTCTCTCAGGGTCCCATTGGCCTCACTGGCAGAGCAGGACCCACAGTGAGTATCTGTGACCTTGGGGGACCCCAGGGTTTCTGGAGTTCCCTCCTCTCTCAAAGGCTCTCTGCGTTCTAAGTTCTACATCACCTCTCTTTCTTGTCTCCCTGACAGGGTGACTCGGGGCCTCCTGGAGAGAAGGGAGATTCTGGACGACCTGGTCCCCCAGGACCCATTGGCCCCCGAGGAAGAGATGTGAGGCTGGAGCTGGGAGTGTCATGGTGGAATAGGGGGCATGGGTGTTTGCCTGTATCACTGGGGTCGTAGGACCAAGACTGACTCTCGTGTCTCACAGGGCGAAGCTGGAGAGAAAGGTGACGAAGGTATCCCGGTGAGACTCCTCCCCACTGTGACTTTTGATCCTCTACCCTAGAACCAGGACCCCAAGGACATTGGGGCCTGGCAGAGCATTTTGTCTATCCTCTGGCGCCTGTCCAGCCAGTGCCCAGGCCATCTCTGTGTATGCTTGCTGAGTCAATTAGATCCTCACCCACCTGCACAGAATGACTTTTTCTCTCCATCACCAGGGCGACCCAGGTTTGCCTGGAAAATCAGGTGAACGTGGCCTCCGGGTGAGTTTCCACAGGAGAAATAAGAGATCAAGTAAGAGGGAGGAAGAGACTTAGACATGACAGTGGTAAGAGGTTCTGGGTGGGTGAGATGTGAGAGGAGACTCTTCAGGGAGGTTTGGGGTGATGGAAAACTGTTTGGATTTTGGGGTGATGGGGAACACAGGCAGTATAGAAGCTCATGGGAAACCCGAAGAGTCTGTCTCAAACCTGCCATTCTTCTCAGGGGGTACCTGGGGCCCGGGGACCTGTGGGTGAGAAGGGAGACCCAGGAGATCCTGGAGAAGATGGACGGGATGTGAGTTTCAACTTCTGGTCCTTTACCCCTGACTTCAGTCTCCACTCATCCATCCAGCTCCCACCCCACCCTTTCAGTGTTTACCCTCTCACGGTCCTCACCTTTGTCTCTTTTGTAAGGACCCCATGAGCACTCATGGTACTTCTAAATCACTCCCTAATTGCTGTCTGTCCTCAGTGACTCCCTTGCCTTCTACAGGGCAGCCCTGGACCATCAGGACCCAAGGGTGACCGTGGGGAACCGGTGAGTAGTGCTGGTCCTGGACCGGCGTGGGCTGCCATCGGTGGGCCTTGTTCACACAAGAGGCCTGGCAGTTACAGGGAGGAAGCAGCGACGGCCCCTGCCAGGCCTAGCTGCCTTCTGGGAGTTGGTATTGGGGCATTTTAGGGAATTGGGGGGCAGAGTTGAACCTGGGAAACTCTGAACTTAGATGGCTGATAACCTCAGGGCTCCTGTTGACCCTAGTAATTCCTTTTCCAGGGCTTGCCGGGTCCCCCTGGACGGCTGGTAGGTTTGAGTTCCGCCGTGTCCTCTGTCACCTCTCTTCCCTGCCCCACTGACGCCTGTATCCTCTCACTCAATCCATTTCCTTCCCAGTTCCTTGACTCCTCTCTTGATCTTCATTGCCCCTCTCTGTCCCCATTTCGGCTTTCCAGCCTCAGATTTCCTCTTGAAGTGTTCTAACTGAGCATTCCCCCATAGGTGGATACAGGAATTGGCTCCAGAGACAAGGTACTGAGGTCTGTTGGTAGAGAGGAGCTGCAAGTCTGGGAAGGCTCCGGTGGCCCTAGTGACAAGACCAGGCTCCAGTGTGCCTAGTGGCCAAGGAGCTGTTCCCTCAGCAAGCCTGTCTCTGCCACAGGGAGAGCCTGGACAGGAAGGTCCTCCAGGACCCAAGGGTGACCCTGGCCCTCCTGGCCCCTCCGGACAAAGGGTAAGTGTGATGGGTCTTGTGGGGGTTGTAGTCCTGGAAAACCTCACTCTGATTCTTCTGTCCTTTGTCCTCAGGGCATTGATGGGCTCCGGGGACCCCCAGGCCCACAGGTGAGTGTGTGCTCTGCTCCTTTCCCTGGATCACCATTATACTGTCATCTTTTATCTGACCTTGTTCCCCCCAGGGAGAGCCAGGTGTTCGAGGGCCTGCAGGGGACAAGGTAAGAGGATGGAATTAGTTTCCAGAGATACAGCTGTCTCTCTAAGACCCATCTCTGTCTTCAAGGCTTGCTGCCACTCTGTTTTCTTCAGGGCGACCGGGGGCCCCCAGGGCTGGATGGCCGCAGTGGGCTGGATGGGAAACCAGGAGCCCCTGGCCCCCCAGGGCAACACGTGAGTAACACTTGTCCCATTCCTGTGGTCCTTCACTTCACTTGATTGGTCTTGACCTTGAGCTCTGGCATCAGCGATGTTTTCCATGCATCCTCTTAGAGCCTTCCTGTGTGGGGCATAGCAGCGTTATGGGTTCACAGGAACTAGTACTGTCCTGCCAGTGATCAGGGACCCTCATTCCATGTGCCTAACTTTGCATCTCTTTTTAGGGTGCTTCAGGCAAAGCTGGGGACCCTGGGAGAGATGTAAGTTAGGGGAGATGCCAGGATGGAGGGTGGCCTAGGGTTCCAGCAGATGTCCCATCCACGTCATCCCAATCATATCATCAAAGAGAATAGGGCCAGTTGGTCCTGCTGGGTCTTTGGGTGGAGGTCTCAGTCCCTGGTCAGCGGGTCATCTGAGTCCCCTTGCCGACCTCCGCCTTGCACATCTTAGCAGGGTGCTTTGGGCAGTTCTGGAGTTCTTCCATTAGGAATCAAAGCTGGAAGTCCCCTTAACTCGTGGGATCTGGGCCTCAGAGGATTTCCACAAGACTTCTGAATCTCTCTACTGGGGTCCCTTCTAGAATGTGGGGTGCCAAGCCCCAAGAGCTATCTCAGAGACCGTCTCAATCCTAGCAATGATTCCTTTTCCCAGGGGCTTCCAGGCCTTCGAGGAGAGCATGGCCCTCCTGGCCCTCCTGGAGCACCAGTGAGTCCAGGCTTTCATGCCATGCTTTTAGCCTCTTCCTACTGCCACCTGAGCCCCGAGAGCTAACCAGTGCTCTGTTCCCACAGGGAAAGGCAGGCGAGGATGGCAAACCTGGCCTGAATGGGAAAAATGTGAGTGTGTCTACAACACAGCTGCCAGACCTGCCAAGAAAGGCCCACGTGTTCACATAGCCCAGAAACACAGACGACACATAAAACACATGTGCTGGCATGTAGACATACAGATGTGACGATGCATCTGAAGCGTGTTCTAGGGCACACCTAGGCAGCCTTGTGGACACAGTGAGTTAGATCTCTGTGTGGGTCCCCTCAAGAGGGCCAGGGCGTGACAAGTTAAGCCACAGCCACTTGTCCAGTCAAAAAGCCACAAAAACAGGTGGGTATCAAGCTATGCATGTGACATGTGGAGACATGTTAACACTTAGAGATGTACTGAGACGAAGTCCCATGGCCCTGCCATGACACGCGTGAGGACATGCTGGCTTGCATTTATAGCAATAGTCACCAACATGCATCTGACCATATATGTTGAAATACATGTCAGATTTGCAGACACATGTCAAAACATACAGTTTCTAAGGAACTGGGGTCCCAAGTGCATGTATATAAATTCGTAACACATAAATTCATATATAGACAGAGAAACAGTCTCCTTCTAGGATATAGGGAGCCCTGTGTACTCCTCTAAGACACATGTGGCTATGTGCACACTCACAGGACATGGGCACTTACCTGGTCTGCATGGATGTGAATTACATATAGAGAGCGAAAGGAGGAGGGCGTGAGCATGTATCCGTGAATGCAGACACACTTAGACATACCTGTGGACATGCGGCAGTTTGCTGGGAAGGACACAGTCACTCTAAGACACACAGCCGTGAAGCTAGAGGCGCGGATTTAGTTAGAGTCATCTGAATCTATACAGACAGTCTCAAAGCCAGGCCATTTGGGCTTATGAGTCCTCTGCCCACAGGGAGAACCTGGAGACCCAGGAGAAGACGGAAGGAAGGTAAGCCCCGCCCTTGGAGGATGTTGTGGCCTCAGATTGGACCATGTCTAAAAACCCTCTTCTTCCTTAGGGGGAAAGGGGAGATTCAGGTGCCCCTGGAAGAGAAGTGAGTACTTGCGTTTTTTTATATCCTGTGATCCCTGGTCATGACCCTATGAGCAATATGCTTCCACTCTTCCCTGGGACCCTGGATGCTGACTGTATTCTCTACAGGGTCCTGCTGGCCCCAAAGGTGACCGTGGAGCTCCTGGTAATCCTGGGCATCAGGGTCCTCCAGGTCTCCCGGGGCAGATTGGTCCTCCTGGCCAGGTAAGTGTCCAGGGTAATTCTAGGACTTGGGATCAGTAGCCTGTTGTGTTTCCTGGGCTACCTGCCTCGGATGCCCTGACCTATGTGACTCCTTTCTGTCCCACCGTATTTCAGGGTTTCCCCGGTGTCCCAGGAGTTATGGGTCCTAAGGTGAGTGCGTGTATCTATGGTGGGTAAGGTGGGTAATGAGGGGCTGAGCAGGGTTAGAGGACATGTTCTCCCTGGATCATTCTTTGTTCCAGGGTGACCGTGGAGAGACTGGACCCAAAGGGGAACAGGTGACGACCCCACCTTTTTCATCTGCCCATAAAGTTATACCCTCCCCTTAGCCATATACACACCCCACAGGCTGGGTCCCAGTAGCCAATTGTCTCTAGGGCCTTCCAGGAGAACGTGGTCTGCGAGGGGAACCTGGAAGCTTGCCGGTGAGTCAGACCCTTGACCTTTGTCTGCATACCCATCTCGGCCACTCCTCTTTTCCCTTGTCTGGCTCTGCCCTCTGTGCTCAGTCCCTTGCCCTGTTGGGGTTCCTGGGGTTCCTGTAGCTTCTGTTCGAGGGAGGCATAGGCGGTGGGGAAATGCCGAGGAGAGGCTTCCGATGGTCTCATGCCTGACCTCCAGAGGGAAAGAGGGTGTAGAAACTTTCTCAGGTAACAGTGTGGGGCAGGAGGTGGGGCCTTCTCTTGCGTGGATAAGTCTTTACCATCTTTGTGTTCCCAGAATGCTGATCGGTTGCTGGAAATGGCTGGCATCAAGGTAGGTTGTTTAGAAGCTGAGGTGGAGTCAGGTGGGGCCCTAGGAGACAAGCAGAGCCCCCGAGGCCCTGTGGATGAGTTACAGGCCCTGCTCCTCTGGGCCCTCACTGCCCCTCAGGTGACAGCCCTGAGGGAGATTGTGGACACCTGGGATGAGAGTTCTGGCAGCTTCCTGCCTGTGCCTGATCGGAGACCTGGCCCCAAGGGGGACCCGGGTGAGCGAGGCCCTCCAGGCAAGGAGGTGAGAGACTGGGGGCTCCCTAGTGGGTATGCCTTGCGGAGGGTGGGCGTATTCTTAAAGCCACAAACATTCACCCTTCTCTCCCTCCCAGGGCCCCACTGGCTTTCCTGGAGAACGAGGGCTGAAGGGAGAACGTGGAGACCCTGGCCCTCAGGGGCCTCCTGGTCTGGCCCTTGGGGAGAGGGGCCCAGCTGGTCCGCCTGGCCTTGCTGGGGAACCTGGGAAGCCTGGCATTCCTGGACTCCCCGGCCGGGCTGGTGGTGCAGGGGAGGCAGGAAGACCAGGAGAGAGGGTGAGCCTGGGGCTGACCAGGAGCGGAGGGGGGATGGCTGGAGAGACGGGCATCCCAGCTGCTGTCGGCCTTACCCTGCTCTTTGTGTCCAGGGAGAACGGGGAGAGAAAGGAGAACGCGGAGAACAGGTACATGTTGGGGAGACACCCTGAAGCAGGTCCGCCTGGAGCCTGTGCTGACTGGCCCTGCCTCCCGTTCTCCTTCCTTCTGCAGGGCAGAGACGGCCTTCCCGGCCTCCCTGGACCACCTGGCCCTCCTGGCCCCAAGGTGAACACCCAGCCTACCCTGAGACTGAACACCTACCCTGAGACTGAGCCCCAGGGGCTCCATGTAGTGGCTTCAACCCCGTAACTTTATGCGGTCTGGGGACCTGTGCTGATGCCTTCACATCTATATGAAACTCATCTTCCCTCCGTGATTTCGGACTTACAGGTGGCCATTGAAGACGTAGGTCCTGGACCCGCTAGAGAACAAGGACCTCCCGGACTCAAGGGTGCTAAGGTCAGTGTGGGCTCAACTTGTGACCCAAGCCCAACTGTGACACTAGGGCCTAACCTGACATCTCATCTAAACAGGGGGAGCCGGGCAGTGATGGCCACCCTGGACCCAAAGGAGACAGGGTGAGGCTCCCTACCCCTTATGCCCCCTCTCCATGGTTCATACCGAGAAGATGTAAGTCTGGCAGAGAATGGGGCTCAGGGCAGGACATTCTGTTTGCAGGGCGTACCAGGCATCAAAGGAGACCAGGGAGAGCCTGGAAAGAGGGGTCATGACGGCAACCCGGTGAGTCTTGTCCCATAGATCACATGTGTGCAAGGATGTGGCTCTTACATGTGTTGACACATTTGCAGGGCTGGAGTCGGCACTGCTTAGAAGCGTAAATCCCATCCTTGACCATTGGGGCTGGGGTTGGGCATGAGGCAAGATGCTCTTAGATTTTTTTTTTTCAGGGTCTGCCAGGGGAGCGTGGCGTGGCTGGGCTGGAAGGGAAGCCGGTGAGTGGCCACAAGAGTAGCTGGCCTGGGATCTCAGAGCCTCGCTGTGTGTTTATTAATTGAGGGGAGGAAGGCTATGCCCACGTGCAAACTGTAGACCCAGGTGCATGGTGTCCGGCAGGTTTGCTGTGTGTATGTCTGCGCGTCCATGCGCTATCTGTAAGAGTAGTCCGCAGATATATGCTCATCTATGCCAGAGAGGTGGGGAGGATAAAGCCCAGGCAAAAAGGCCAGCAGAAGGTGGGAACAGGCCAAGGTGAGGCCTGGACCAAGGTTTATCAGTTCCTTCCTTGTGCAGGGTCTGCAGGGCCTGAGGGGTGCCCCTGGTCCAGGGGTGAGTACAGGAGAACCCTCACTCCACTCCTATCCTGTGCCAAGCCCCAGTGAAAAACATTGCCTACTTTCTCTGGGTGGGATTGGTTCCTTTCATCAGACTCTCCCCAACAGGGTAGCCATGGAGACCCTGGACCACCTGGTGCCCCGGTGAGTGATGGAGAAATACTGCCTAGTGAGGGTGGGAGAGGGAGGGGATGGTCATCTGTCACTGGTGATGAACCAGGCTTAATTTGGGAGAATCCTGGAGCTCAGGCCAACAATGCTGACCCCTGGCTTCTGCCTTTCCACATTTCTCTAGGGTCTTGCTGGCCCTGCAGGGCCTCAGGGACCTTCTGGTCTGAAGGTGAGTATAGGCATGGAAGGGGAATGGGATGTGCAGATGAAGGAGGAGGGAGATTCTAGGATGCCTTCTTTTATGATGACGCTGAACACATGGTTTCTGGGTCTTTTACAGGGGGAACCTGGAGAGACAGGACCCCCAGGACGGGTGAGTGGTATAGCCCTCGGGATAGGTTACAAGGACACTCATGGGGTTGGCACTGTTCTAAACTCCTTCTTCCAGGGTCTGCCTGGACCTACTGGACCCGTGGGACTTCCTGGCCCTCCTGGCCCTTCCGGCCTTGTGGTGAGTGAGTTGCAGTAGGGTACCATGTTTAGCCCCCGTGTCCCACAGGTACCACATTCTCCTGTGCCCTTGGTCTCTCACCCCATATGACCCTTGTATCTGCTTCTCCCCAACCAGGGTCCACAGGGGTCACCAGGCTTGCCTGGACAAGTGGTAAGTCCTGGCGATTTTGGCCTGGGTTCCAGGGGGTTAAGGGTCATTATGCAGGTCCTTATCTGAGCCCCTTCTTTTCAGGGTGAGACAGGGAAGCCAGGACCCCCAGGTCGTGATGGTACCAGTGGAAAGGATGGAGACAGGGGAGGACCTGGCGTGCCGGTAGGTGTTTTAGGAGGGTTGGTGGTGGTCTGTTGTGGGGCCCTGTACTCAGCTGGGTGTCGGGGATAGGGTGACGAAGACTCAGTTCCCCACACTGCTCTTTTGTAGGGGTTACCAGGACAGCCTGGCCCTGTTGGACCTAAAGGAGAACCTGGGCCTGTGGGGGCCCCTGGCCAGGTAACAGTTGGCTCTGCTCCCTACTCCCTGCCTACCCTTAAGCCTCTGTTTCCATCTACTACCTGGGGCGTCCGGATGGGGTGAAGGAAGAGCGGCTAGGCTACTCACTAGCTGTTCCCCACAGGTGGTGGTTGGGCCCCCTGGAGCAAAAGGAGAGAAGGTGAGTAGGCAGGAGTATTGGGAGAGAGGGCGAAGGAATGGGAGGGGAAAGAAACCCATTGACGTCCTCTGTTGTCAGGGAGCGCCCGGAGACCTCGCTGGGGCCCTGCTGGGTGAGCCGGTGAGTGTGACACCCTGACAGCAAGGGCCCTTTGACCCATAGTTTCTCTATCCCCATGACTCTTAGCTTTCACCATATCCTTCACATTTGACCTTGGCCTCGGGACTACCTCCTTAAGATTCATTTGTTTGTGGTGGACACCTGTGTTGTCATATGACCTTTATGTCTCTAGGGAGCCAAAGGTGACCGGGGACTGCCTGGACCACGGGGTGAAAAAGTGAGTGGGTGTGAGCTTCCAGCAAAAGTGTTGGGCAGAGTAGGGGGTGGGCCTGGGAGGCCAGGGGCCTTTACCATCCTCTCTCTGCAGGGTGATCCTGGCTGTGCGGGAGAGCCCGGGGACCCCGGGGAAGATGTAAGTCTGGGGCCTGGGCAGGAGCAAGCCTGGCTTGACCATGAAAACCAAGACCGTTCTTGGACTTGTTCATATCTCCGACTCTCTATGCCTGTGTTGTCAGAAAGTTGTGTTTGGAGCGCACAAGGCCATACGCTTTGGGTTCTCAGACTTGTGGATTCAAGCTTGGCATTGTGTGCCCACCCTTAATCATGGTCCCTTACCGTGGCTGAGCCCATGTGTGTCTGTTATCGCCTCAGCACCCAGGTCTCGGGACACAGCAGACTTTCCTCAGGCCTCTCCCTGGTCATATGTTTGTAATCGTGTCTCCCTCCCCCGTCTGTCTGAGCACACATCTGTGGTCACATCTAAGTTCCTTGATGGAGTTTCCATTGAGTTCCACATCTGTGGTTCTTCGTGTTTGCACGCTCATGTGTGAGCTCTGTGTGCCTGTGGTCACGGCTAAACTCCCACGTGTCTGTGGCCACATCTGGGCCTCTCTTGGCCTGTGCCCTCAGTAGCCTAAGGTCCTGCCTGACTTCCCATGGGCTCTTAATTATCTGAGTTCCCTTGGGAATATTTTTGCTCCATATAAAAGCTTGATGTTCACGTCCCTACACTTTATATATATATATATATATATATATATATATATATATATATATATATATATATATATGTCTATGAGTGTTTTGCCTGCATGCTTATTTGTGCACCACCTGCCTGCCTACTGCCCTTGGAGGCCAGAAAGGACATTGGATCTCTTGGGACTGAAGTTGTAGATAGTTGTGAGCTGCCATGTGTGTTTGCTGGGAACTGAACCCAGGTCCTCTGGAAGAGCAGCCAGCACTCTTAACCTCTGAGTCATCTCTCCAGCTTAAATTATTTATTTATATATATCTTTTTAGGGTCAAAAAGGGGCTCCAGGACTCAAAGGTTTCAAGGTACATTTATGTGGAAGGGTCTTTGCTTTGGGTCATGGGCTTATGACTCCTTTAGCCTGATAAGACCTCTCTTTCCCTCAAAGGGTGAGCCAGGTGTTGGGGTTCAGGGACCCCCTGGGCCAACTGGTCCTCCAGGTACGAAGGTAAGTGAGTGTCCGTCATGGCTTCTGAGGTGGGAGAAAAGAGTTCTAGGTCCTGACCTGGGAAGGTGTCTTTCTGTGACCACTCTCCTTTCTAATCTGTTTCAGGGAGACTTGGGTCCGCCTGGTGCTCCCGGTGCTCCTGGTGTTGTTGGGTTCCCTGGTCAGACTGGACCTCGAGGCGAGATGGGGCAGCCAGGGCCTGTTGGAGAGCGGGTAAGAGGGCTGGGAACAGATCTAGGGCCCTCTGAATCTGGTAGTGGGTGAGGAGGAAGGGACTCGGCCTTTCCTTGGCGATGCCCAGTCTTCAGGGTAAGAGAAGGATGGTTCCTGAGTCACCCCCTATCCCCCTTGTCCCATTTTCCTATAGGGTCTGGCGGGCCCTCCAGGAAGGGAAGGTGCCCCAGGTCCCTTGGGACCACCTGGACAACCAGGGTCAGTGGTGAGTAGAACTGCCGGATGCCCCGGGTCTGCCCATGTGAGGGTTATTGGTGGGGACTCGGCCATGAGGTTGGGTACGTGGACACTCTGAGCCCACGGGTCCCTGATCTCTGCTCCACAGGGAGCACCTGGCGCCCCTGGACTCAAAGGAGACAAGGTAGGTGAAATGCTGCCGGCTCTCGCCTGTGCCTGTCACTCCCCAGCGTTCGCTGGGCTCTATAACCCTCTGTCCCCTTACTTATACCCATTTCTCTGTAGGGAGGCCCGGGAGTGGGGCTGCCTGGGCCCCGAGGGGAGCGTGGCGAGCCAGGTGTCCGGGTACGTATGCCCTCACCACAGCCAGGGCACCACCCCTCCGTCAGTCACAGCTCTCACCTCACATTCCCAACCTCTGAGTCACCAAACCTCATGTCACCATTCAGGGTGAAGATGGCCACCCCGGCCAGGAAGGACCCCGAGGACTCACGGTATGTCCTGGTGGGGAGAGTGACAGTGGTCTGGCTGCAGCTCCCTGCCTGATTGCAGACTGTCCTAGCCCTCTGGTTCGCGTCTGTCGGCTCTGTCTGTTTCTCTCTGCCCTCTCTAGTCCTCTCCGTCTTACTCTGCCCCTTAAGCTGCCTCCTCGATAGAGCTCCCACATTCCCATAACTCATGAGCAGGTTTTTTTTTTTTTTTAATTTATTTACCTTTATGTGCATTGGTGTTTTGCCCGCATGTGTGTCTGTGTGAGTTTCAGATCTTGGAGTTACAGTTATGAGCTGCCATGTGGGTGCTGGGACTTGAACTCGGGTCCTCTGAAAGAGCAGTCAGTGTCCTTAACTGCTGAGCCATCACTCCAGCCCCTCATAATCAGTTTTTTCACACAGGGCCCCCCTGGCAGTCGGGGAGACCGAGGAGAGAAGGTAAGAATGTGGAAGAGAGGCCCCTGGGGTGAGTGGGGGTGATAATGGATATTGTAATTAAGGTCTGTCCACCCTACCCCCCAGCTTAACTGAGGTTCACATTCTTCTACCCCATAGGGTGACACTGGAACCGCAGGGGTCAAGGGTGACAAGGTAAGTGGTTATCAGGGAGGGCTGGAGCAGGAGCCTGGGGTGTTCCTGACGCTTCTGATTCCTCCCCCAGGGTGACTCAGCGGTGATAGGGGGGCCTCCAGGGCCACGAGGTGCCAAAGGGGACATGGTGAGTGGTTCGAGTTCAGATGTAAACCGGATCTCCCTCAGCTGTAGGGAAGAGTTCTGTGGGGCTGGCACAGGTGATCCAAGAGCTCAGCTTTCCAGAACGTGAGGGGCATCTGGCTCCTGACCCTGACTTCTGACCTTTGCCCTAGGGTGAACGAGGACCTCGAGGCATAGATGGTGACAAAGGACCTCGGGGAGAGAGTGGGAATCCTGGTGATAAGGTACAAGGAAGAGGGTGGGCTCTCCTCGTGGGTCCTGCGAGCTGTGGTGTGTGTGTGTGTGTGTGTGTGTGTGTGTGTGTGTGTGTGTGTGCGCACGCATGCCAGTGTCTGTGTCACAGAGAGTCAGAAAAGGACGAAGCTTAGTGTGGGTGAGAGGGACGATTAGGCTGTAGTGACTGTAAGGGGTGGACATGAGCTCCAGAGGCTCATGGTGAGAACAGGAGGGGGCCCTGGGCTGTGACTCTATCAGGGGAGCCTCTGGAAACAGCAAGGGAGCTCTGTGGGTGTGAGGGGTACTCCGGACGGTGTCTTGATTCTGTCCTTTCTTCCGGTCACTCCTAAAGGGCTCCAAAGGAGAGCCTGGTGACAAAGGCTCTGCTGGATCAATTGGAGTTCAAGGACTCACAGGGCCAAAGGCAAGTTCCACCCCAGGCTCAGTCACGCGTAGCTCACACCTGCCTTGGGGATGTCTTATGTCAGGGGGATCTAGGTTTCCTTGGTCACACATGTGTTCACACAGGATCTGTGTGCAGACTGGGCCTGGCTTACTGGGTCACCAAGTGGCTGCGCGTGCCAGCATGGGGCGTGGCTGTGCTGAAGGGCTTGCTTCAATCTGTTTCCCACAGGGCGAGCCAGGTGCCGCTGGGATCCCTGGAGAGCCGGTAAGATGCCACAATGCAATAGAGAGCCCCTGTCTTCACAAGGCCCCCATTCTCATGATGGCAGGCCCATGTAGCCTTTTGGGGGCCTAATTTTGATCTTCTTTTTATCAAAAGCTCCTAGCCCTACAGTGAACTCTATGATGGTGACCCCAGCCTATGGTGACCCTTGTCCCCATGGAGTTCCCTGGTGGCTTGCAATCTAGGGTGATTCCTTTTGATACCTCAGTTTCCCCTCTTGAGCCATGTCAACACCTTTTCTCCCCAGGGAACCCCAGGAAAGGATGGAGCCCCTGGTTTCCGAGGAGACAAAGGAGATATTGGCTTCACGGGTCCCCGGGGCCTCAAGGTGAGAAAGAATCTTTTTTCTTTTCTGGCCAAGATGGTGTTGGAGAATAAGGGGCCTAGGGTCAATTTGGGAGCTCAGGATACAGTGTTAGCTCAGGTTGGAATGTCTGGAGCCAACAGTAAGAGCTGTTTTGAAGGTGAAAGAATCGGAGTGAGGTAGAAGTGGCTCGTTTTAAAATCTTTAAACCCAGGTTCTCATGTAACTCATGCTATGAACTTGTTATGTAGCCAAGCCTGGACTTGAACTCCTGACCCTCCTGCCTCTATGTCCCAAGTGCTGGGATTACAGGTGTGTGCTATCACAACTGAGAAGTTGCTTTCTTATCTGTTTTCCTTACCACAGGGTGAAAGAGGAATAAAGGGAGCCTGTGGCCTTGATGGACAAAAGGGAGATAAGGTATAGATGTATTGGGAGATCCTGGGGCTGTGGGGCTGATGCAGGGGCCATGGGGACTGTGGGTGCTGGGGCCCAAGGCTCACTCCTCCACCTGATACCTGCAGGGAGAAGCTGGGTTTCCTGGTCGCCCTGGGTTGGCAGGACGGAAAGGAGACATGGTGAGTGTCAGGGTACACCCTACATAAAGAGGGGCAGTTGACTAGATCCAGCCTCACATTTTCTTTCCTCTAGGGGGAGCCTGGTTTGCCAGGTCAGTCCGGGGCTCCTGGCAAAGAAGGCCTGATCGGTCCCAAGGTACAGGGGCTCTTAATGATAGACTTGGTGGGATAGAGCCCAGATGGGACAAAGTCATGATCGGATAAAGGGAGGTTGTGACTTTGGGGGATCCTGTGTGGCTGCTTTTGAGATTCCAGGAGAGGTTGGGGTCACAGTAGAGAGAGTGAAAGGGTAGAAGGAGAAGGAGGGAGTCGTGTTGTATCAGGACAGGGCTTGGGTAGAGCTGGTGTCATGGGATCATAGTTGGGGCAATAGCAGACACTTGGCTCATACACCGTAGAGGGCGTTGGGCCAGGAGGCTCACAAAGCTCAGAGACATACAAGAGCAGAGGGGTGGCAGCACTGAAGATATTTCCTGCTTCTTCTGTTTCCAGGGTGACAGAGGCTTTGATGGGCAGTCAGGGCCCAAGGGTGACCAAGGCGAGAAAGGAGAGAGGGTAAGTTGAGGTCAGGGTTTGTGATCTGAGGGGAGCATTGTCTTTGGTAGTGGTTTCATCTTGAAGGGGTTTTAATCACCAACCCTTTTCTATCTTTCTACAGGGGCCCCCAGGAGTTGCGGGCTTCCCAGGTCCCAGAGGGAATGATGGCTCTAGTGGTCCCCCCGGGCCACCCGGTGGTGTTGGTCCCAAAGGCCCTGAAGGACTCCAGGGTCAGAAGGTAAGGATCCCTAGCTGTGCTACCAGTCCCTTGTCCCTACCCTTCCTGCTTTTGATTTTAGACAGGGTCTTACTATGTAGCCCCGGGGGGGTTGGAACTCTCTATGTAGACCAGGCTACCCTCAAATTCAGAGTTTTGCTCACCTCTGCCTCCCAGGTACTTTTTGTTGTTTGTTTATTTTGGAGGCAGGGATTCTCTGTGTAGCCCTGGCTGTCCTGGACTCACTTTGTAGATCAGGCTGGCCTCGAACTCACAGCGATCTGCCTGCCTCTGCTTCCCCAAGTGCTAGAATTAGTGGCTTGTGCCACCACGCCCGGAAACATCTTATTCTTCATTCCATGTGTATGAATATTTTGTCTGAACACATGTCTTCCACATGTATGTGTGCCTGGTGCCTGAGAAGACCAGAGAGGCATCAGTCCTGGGGTACTGGAATTGCAGATGATTGGGAGCTGTCACGTGGGTGCTGGCGACCAAGCCTGGGTCACCAGGAGCATCTCCAGCCTGGCTTTCTTGGTTTTTGTTTTGCTTGTTTGTTTGTTTTTAGTAGAGCTGAGAGTTAATTCCAGAGCCCCACACATGCTACTCAAGGGCTGTATTGCTGAGCTAGGCTCCCGGCACCCTACCTTTCCTGCCTCTCTAAATCTTGAACCTACAGCCCATGCTCAGGTCTCCATGCTCCAACCTCTGAAGCCATGGTCCTCCACTTGCCTGTATTCTGACCCAAACTGTCACTGACCCTGCCAACTTGGTCCTTGTGTCTGACAGGGTGAGCGAGGTCCCCCTGGAGAAAGCGTGGCGGGGGCTCCTGGTGCTCCCGGCACCCCCGGTGAGAGAGGGGAGCAGGTGAGTGTGGCTTCCTGGGCTTGGAGTCAGAGATTAGCATGATCTCTGGTGTCTGAGATCTGTCACAACCTGGTCACATATGCTGCACGCAGGGGCGACCAGGACCTGCTGGCCCCCGTGGGGAGAAGGGCGACCCTGCGCTGACTGTGAGTTTAACCTGGGTGGGATGGAGCACCCAGCACCCTGATCCCTCGTCCCAGGGCCCTTGACTTGATACGACTTGTCTTTGATTCCTGATTTATGCGACCCATGATTCATGGGTTCCCTGGGGACCTTGTGGTCTTGTGTTCCCAGGAGGATGACATTCGGGGCTTCGTGCGTCAGGAAATGAGTCAGCACTGTGGTGAGTGAATCTGGCGTGGAGACTCCTGCCCCCCACTGCATCCCAGGACACCTAGATGGGGGCTGGCAGGTCCCCAGAACTTACAGAGGGCAAGCGGAGACTGATGGCTATGTGCGCCTCAAATGCTACAGGACAAACATGTTAACAGGGGCTTCCTTAATGGAGGGAGGCAGACAGATGTGGTCGGCTGCATAGTGTTCTGATGACTCTGTGTGTGGAGGGGTAGAGTAGGGAGCAGAGCTGGTCCCAGCGGCAGCTGGGACACAGGTGGGAGAGTGGTGATTCTGGGGGCCTGTTTCTTCCTGTCACAACTGCTTTCACGTCTGTGCCTCCTGCCCCCGACTTCCTTTGGCCCTTGCTTCCCTGGTCTATTCCTAACTTCTCATCCCTCCTGGTCCGTTTCCACTGTTTCTTCTTGTCTTTCTCCTTCCTTCCTCCTCTTCACCTCTCACATGTTCTCTCCTCCTTTGTCTCGCACTGGCTCTCCTGCTGTCTCTGTGTATATCTTACCCCCTTCCCCATGCACGTGTCTTCTGTATGTTCGTTCTTCCTTCTCCATCTTCCCATCTTTTTGTTTCTTCTCCATTTTTCATGATCTCATTCTACTTTCTCTATTCCTTCCAGCCTGCCAGGGCCAGTTTATTGCATCTGGATCACGTGAGTAGCTTTCTGTATCTAGAACTTTCTCCATCCAAGGCACCGGCTGCCCTGCCTATCACTTGGGTCCTCTCGGCGGGGGTGTGTGTAGCTAGGGTGGCCGAGCGTGATACCGACAGTGTCATCACCGCTGTTCTGCTCTGTGCTGCAGGACCCCTCCCTGGTTATGCTGCGGACACAGCTGGCCCCCAGCCCCACCGTGTGCCTGTCCTCCGGGTCTCTCATGTAGAGGAGGAAGGTGAGGCTGATAACCCGTGGGCCATGTACAGGCTGGGCACAGATACGCATACGGTTCTTCATGCACCAGGGCGCAGGGCATGTGTGCGGAGTTCGCACACAGGACACACACACAGATTTGCGTAGGGGGGAAGGTGAATGTTGTCTGCCCTGTCCCAGAGCCAGCAGGAGTCTCCTCACAGCATACCCCTCCCTGCCTGCAGGCCAGGTGCCCCCTGAAGATGATGACGACTTCTCTGAATACTCAGTGTATTCTGTGGAGGACTACCAGGACCCTGAGGTTCCTTGGGATGGTGATGGCGAGATTAAGAGCTTGGACCAGAGAGGTTCAGGTAGTGCCAGACAGAGCCCATCCCACTGCTGATCTTTTGTGATCTCTGATTCCTCTGATCCCATTATCCCCAATGACTTCACCACCATTAACACTAGATCCCTGCTCCCTACCACTGGATGAGGGCTCCTGTACTGCCTACACTCTGCGCTGGTACCATCGGGCTGTGCCAGGTGGCACGGCCTGTCATCCCTTTGTCTATGGTGGCTGCGGAGGGAATGCCAACCGATTTGGAACCCGTGAGGCGTGTGAGCGCCGCTGCCCACCCCAAGTGGTCCACAGCCAGAAAACAGGTAGGGGCCTAGATTCTCTCAGTGAAGGCTGCACCTACATATGCCTGGCCAAGAAGTTCCCAGGGACTGGGGACCTGGAGCAGACCCCAGATCAAAGAACTGGTGACATATCCCCAGCTGTGGAGCCTTCGTGGTCCATCTCTGAGTCAGAGCCCATACTCCATCGCTCATGGCTGCTTTGCCATGTTTTTATGCAGACGTTATGCTGGGAAAGAAGTCCAGGGGGCTGAATGTTTTCTGATGTGCTCCACACAGGTGCTGCCTAGGGCTGAGGTCCGGACGGCGTGCTTGATGGTCAGCAGTCCCAGGAGGTGGCAGGGCTCGGCAGGGTCCTGCTCTTCTCCACTTGGTGCTAGAGTTGTGTGTGTGCGTGCGTGTGTGTGCACGTGTCCACTGTTTCAGTGACTTGGTCCTGTGGGTCAAGCCTTCCCCCCTGTGGACAAATACCCATTGTGGCGCCTGCTTTCCTGGCAGATGACTCACTGTTGGGGGTGGTTGTGGGTAGTGAATGGATGTGACTGGTGTCCAACCTGCCCCTTGACCCAAGGCTGTGATGCCATGGTGCTGATTCGGGGTGGGGTGGGGGAGTCATTAAAGCTGCTGTTTTAAAAGGCTCTTGTTGTGGACTGTTTGAGTGAGATGGGAATATCAGGAGGCAAATTTCCCTTGGGGAAGGGGTAGTCAGCGTCATATTGCATGATATAGAATTCTCATGCCTACCCCTTGTTAGTTTTCTGTGTTCTTAGTCCCCTAGCTTGTCCCCTTAAAAGAAGTAAATGGGGGGGAAACTAAGGAGGTGTCCTTACTGCTCCCTAGGAGGGGATGAGTCATAAGTGGGGGGCTGCCTCATGCCAGGAAACATGTCCTAGCTCCTACCCCAGGAGGCTGGGGGACATAAATGGGCCTTGAAGTAGAGTAAAGGATCAGGCCGTAGGACAGTGTTGTGTGGCCCTAGTCTCAGCAACCCCAGCAGCCCCAGCAGCCCCAGACGACCCCTGAGGAAGCTGGCATTGTGGTATGAGTGGCATTGGGTCGGGATGGGAAGGGTCTGGGGTTGAGGGGGCCTGGGCTTTAGGTGAATGGAGACCCCCGAACCTGGGAGACTCTGGGGTCTCTGGTTGCTCTGTCTACTTCATCTGCCCTCTTTGTCCCCATTGCTGTCCTTCCTTAATTAGCTCAGAACCTGTCTCCATTTTGTCACTGTGGGGTCATCTGTTTCTGAATCTTTGTTTCCATCTAGCTGCCTCCTGGATGGTTTACCTCTTTCTGCCTTGTCTTCTTTCTTGTCTTCCCCTATCTTGCTTTGTCTCCATCCCATCCATCTTCCTCTCTTCCTCTTATGCTCCTCCCCTTCCAATCCCTTTCTTTCTCTGCCTCTGGGTGTCGCTGTGTCCTTAGTCCCAGTTGTTCTCATTCTGTTACCTTTGGAGGTCTTTAGACAGGGTCTCATTATGTAACCCAGTCTGGCTTCAAACTCAGGTCCTGTCTCAGCCTCCCAAGTGCCGGGATTATAGACATATGCCACCATGCCCAAGTCCATGTTTTCACTCTTTCTGTCTGGCTCCTGCCTCTGCCTGGTCCTGTCTTGGCTTTCTTCAACGTTGATTCTGTATCTCTGTCCCTGGCTGGCCTCTTTAAACTCTCCAGCCCCTCCTTGTCTCTTGCAGTCTGTCTCCTTCCAATGAACCGCAGCTGCAGAGCCCAGACCCTGAGCCTCTTTTCTCCTTACAGCCTTACCACATGATGACCAGGTGGGCAATGGTGATGTTCATGGTCCTGATGTTGGGTAGGGTCCTGTTTGTCCCAGGGACCCCCATCCCCACCTTCCAGCTCCTTTCTCAGAAATATCTGGAGACAACTCCCTGCTCTGTGGCTCCAGAGAGCCCTTCAGCCACTGCCACAGGGCCCTCAGCTTCCTGGAGCAACTCTAAAGCCAACCCTCACCGGGACACACAGATCACACTCTCACTGGATGTCCCCATTGGCCTCCTGCGGATCTTACTGGAGCAGGCCCGGAACAAGGCTGCCAGGGATCAGGCTGCCACCAATGCCCGAATACTAGCCCGTGTTGGCCGCCGCTGAGACTGAGGAAGGGGGTCCCAAAGATGGGGTGACTCTGGATGACAAGTCCTGGAGGACAGCAGCAAAGCTGGACAGTATTGCATCTAGGCAGAGCACACAGCCAGGCCTCACCATCGTGGACCACTGCCATAGCTTCTGGGAATCTGCAGTATGTCTGTGCAGCCATATAGTGTCTTACCATGCTCTGTGCCCCTCACACTTAACTGTTTGGGCATCCTGGACACTAGCATGTATGTTTACTACATGGAATCTTGTTGTATATGACTGTGCCTGGCAGGCACAGAGCATCTTGATGCCACCATGTAAAACTCCATCACTAAATGTTAAGGAGAATCAAGCCAGGATCTCAGTGCTGTACCTGAAAGCCATCTACAGCCACAGGCCCGGGCCCCTCCCCCACCTGGGGCTGCTTCACCAGAGAGTGATGTCAAAGCTTGTCCTGTGGTTTTGTTTTTGTTTTTCAAGACAGTCTTGCAATGGAAACTTTGCATGTGCTAGAACTTGCTAGTAGCAATCCTTCTGCCTCTGCCTTCTGTGTGTCAGCGTTACAAGCCTGTGTCGTCACACCTGAGGACATGCTGGTTTTGTGTTCTGTTTGGCAGCACCCACTCACTTAGATGTTCTTATCAGAGACATCTCCAGGCACCGGCACAGATGGTTACACAGGAAATCTGGCCCTGGTAGTTTTGCCTGTGTGTGTACATGCTGAGTCCCTGCTTGATATGAGACTCTCTGACAGCTGTGTGTGTGAGCAAATGTTGGAAATAGAATAGAGGGTGCTTGACTCCCAAATCTACACAAAATACACACAGCCGAGCATTGTCCTAGCCACACCTCAGCACCCCCGCTAGGTCCATGGACGCACATGGCTCAGGGTGGAGGGCGTGGGTACTGCCAGGGCTCCCAGCCGACTCTGGGCCTTCCTTCATGAATTGTCCTAAGCATAGGTGTTTGCATCTTCCGAGCCCCAGTTCCCTCCACTGTAAAGCAGAGTGATGCCACCAGCTTCTTGCGGCACCCAGTGACAGCGTGTACATGAAGGTTGTGGCTGCCGGAGGCACTCGTATAATAAACGTCAGATGACTGAAAGATGGGAAGCACCCAGATCACCCAGTCATGTGCACCCAGGCAGTGGCATATGAGGACTGAGTCATACCTAGCTTCCCTGCCCTTCCATTCACCTTCCCTCCCTACCCTCTGACCTGCACACTTCGAAAAGAGTAGGCTTCACCTCCTTCACATGCCCTGGTCAGCCAGGGCTGAGACTGACTTTCTGCGAGGTGTGATCCTGTTCGCCTGTGGGTAAGGCAGGTGCTCCCAGTGGTGTAGAGAACTCATGAAGGAGAGAAGACAGCCCCTGAGAGGTATGGGCAGCTCGGACTGGAAAAAAGCGCTACCGGCCAGCGTGCCGAGCGCAGCTGCTTGCCTGGATGGGGCCTGGCAACCTCAAGGAGCAAATCAGCCCTGGGTAGGGGAGGGCGGGTCTGGGGCGGTTGGAGAGGCGGGGCGTTTCCCTCTGAGCCTGCGGGGCGGGGTTTTCTTACCCTTGCAGAGCCGTGGGGGTTAGGGGGGCACGAGGGGGCGGCGGCCCTGGTTCGGTAGCATGATGGACAGAGGTACAACAGGAGGCACCTCTCTAACCGACCCTGGGCAGGAGAACCACGGCCAGGGTAGGCACTGGGTAGCGTGGGGAGGGTGGACATTGGAAAAGATCTGGGATGTTGTGAAGATGGTGTTGCAGGAAGCCCAGGGGTGTTGGGGGTCTCTCAGAGTAGCCTGAAAGGGCATCAATCTGTCAGTGGCCTGAAGGGGAGGGAAAACTGGGGCCTTGTAGGGAAGAGGGGCCTGGACCAAGGTGGGAGGACTATAAATAGTCTTTCTTTAGCCAAGGAGGAGAGTGAGCCAGCTAGAGCTGCCTAAGGCACTCCCACTATGCCCCTTGCTGGCCTCCAAGGGGTCTTGTTCATCAGTGTCGCCCAGTTTGGGAAGTCTTTTGTGTAGATCAATCCTAGCCTTTAAGCCTGTATTCCTAGGGCACCCACTGTGTGTTCTATGCTGGCTCCGAGTTTCTCCACTCACCTACTGTGTACTCTTTTTTTTTTTTTTTTTTTTTCCCATTGGCCTCTCTGGGCAGTTTCTTTGCACTTTTGCTAGCTTGCGGTCACTTGAGGCACCTACTGCGTGCCTCGTGCCAGGCTGGAATCAGGAAGAGAACTACAGGCTGCCACTCATATGGCTGTATACCCTCCAAGTTGTAGACCCACGCTGTGAACTCTGGGCTCAGAGGGATGCTGGGAGCAGTTCTTGAAAGTGGCCAGAGGAAGCTAGGATTCCTGGGAACTCTCTCCACCTAGCAAAGCAGCCTCTGGTCAGAGAATAAAGAGGAAGAGAAGGTGCAAGGCAGCAGGCCCTGGACCTTATTTTGTTCATGTGCGCGTGCATGGATCCAGGACTAATTAATATCCGTGCCTCTGTGTATGTGCATGAGCATGTTCCTGAGCAGTGTGTGGCAGGGCTGAGGCCGCTGGATCTTTATGTTGTAAACGGTGGCTTGTTGGTACAGCCAGGACTAGGCAGAAGAAACAGAGAGAGTAGGAAGAGTCTGAGCCCTGAGAACTTTGAGGACTTTGATCAAATGGCTTCTATACTGGGATACTAGGAGGTCAGTACCTAAGGTGCCCAGAGAGCCAACCAGGGTCATGGTAGAGAAGGGCTGAGCTAATAGTGTTCATACGTGAACTGGCATCACACTGGCATCTCAGCCCTTCTTGTGCCTTGGTACGCTTTGAGATGCCCTGAAGAGGGAGAAGTCACGAGGGCTTACTGAACATCTGCTAATGTTGGGGGAGCAGAAAGCTTGGAGGGTGTTTCAGCAGAGGAAGCAAGCCAGAGCCTACCTGTGAGAAGCGAGACAGTAAGGCGAGATGTAGGAGGCGAAGCAGTGACTGCTGGGAGACGAGCACCACGGGCTGGCCCCATTCTCTGCACTCCTCCCTGGTGCATCCTCAGTTTCTTACCTAAGAAAGGAGGCCGTGGAAGGAAAGGTGTCTACGTCCTCGGAACAGGCGTAGACCCTGGCTTTGGGAAGGTCGCCTAGGTTCCTGATGTTGACCCATGACTTCCTAGCTGGAGGTATGGACTCAAGAGGGCGTGTCTGGGTCAGCCCAGGGTGAGTTGAGTAGAGTGGAAGGTATGGAGCCACATTTCCTGAAACCAGGCTCAGGCTGGGTGTGGAGATGGCTTTGGCCCCTTTCCCTGCCCTACGCTGCCCTAGCTACCAGCTCTTGAGTAACATCCAGGAGTTCTGGGGAAGAGAATGCACAGGCCTGATGAGGTGCTGGGAACCCCTGGATGTTAGAGGTGGGAGCTTCTGTGATGTGTATGAGTGAGTGGCAATGAGGTTTCTGAGGCCAAATGTGTTCCCAAAATGGCCTTGGTCATGGCCAGGACACAAGCAAGAACAGAGTGAATGGTTTTGGAGAAGGAAGAGCTGCTGATGTTCACAAGAGGAGCCTTGCTCATTATGAGCCACCAGTGGGTGTGTGCCAAGCTGCCCACCTCCCTCTGGGCATGGAGGGAGGATACTGCAACTGTAGAATGAGGAAAGAGGAAATGGATATCTGCCTGGAGCAGGGTATTTCCCAAAGTAGCCTGCCAGAGCTGGTCCTAGGGAGGCCCCAGGTGGGCTTCTGACCTTTTATTTCCTTGGGAAGTGGTTAAGATATCTTTGTTACAGTCATTCGAAGGGTCTGTTGCCAGACTCTGAAGAGTTAGGTTGGGACTTGGTGAGCTGATCCAAAGCAGAGATGTGAAAGGAGGGCCTGGTGCATCCATTGTGAATGACGTCAGCCTTGTTTTTTATGTCCCTGGCTTCTGGTGGGGCATATATGAGTCAGGAGACCTGCCAGGGCTTTGGTGGAGGATTATCACTAGAGGGCAGAGAGACTCAAGCCCTGCTGCTGGGACCCAGAGCAGAAAGCAAGCGTACAGTTTGGAGGGGCGGAGCTGGGCAGAAAGAAGACGCCTAAGCTTTCAGAAGACCGTGGTGGAGATCAGACACAGAAGACTAGCTTCCCCACGCATCCCCTCACAGGCCTGCAAGGGGTCCTGTTCACCAGGGGTTACCCGGCTTGGAAAGTGTTTCTTATGGCACCGCCTTAGCCTTTAAGCCTGAGCTATGAGGCCTGGCCCCTGGCCCTTGCCCCAGTACATTTTCAGAGGCAGAGAGGAGGATAATATAATGAATGAAGGCCTGCACGTCTTGGGACAGATCTCTGAGACTGATACATTTAATCAGCGCCACAGTCTTGTAAAATTGATGTCTGCCTCGCATTTTCCTGATGAAGAGACAGAAGCTCATTTTAAAAATTCATAAACTCATTATTAAAACTTTTAATTGGGTTGGGAGTGTAGCTCAGTCGGTAGAGTGCTTGCCTAGCATGTACAAAGCCCTGGGTTCAATTCTCAGCCCTGTATAAACACTGTGTGAGAACAGTGGAACTTGGATGGTGAAAGCAGGACAATCAGCAGTTCAAGGTTATCCTCAGCTACACGTTGAGTTCCAGTCCAGCCTGGGCTTCATGAGACCCTGCCCTTTTTCTCCCCAAAAGAAAGAAACAACAATTGGTATATGGTGATTGGTAAAATGTAAATCCTGGGAAGAGAATAAAAAGAAACTGCTAGGGCTTGTGAGTCCCCAAATAGTTTGGTCATGTATTTGCTCCAAGTGGGCTGAGGTTTAGCCCAAGTTCCCCAGTAGCCATGCCAAAACAGGGTCAAATTTGAGATGTATCCTGTGTCTATGTCCCTGAGATAAGGGAACTAGAAAAAGTTCCCTTATCTTGCGTGTTTGATGCGTGTTTGAACAAGTTGTTCTTGTGGACGCGGGAAGTTTCGAGGGTGGGAGCAGCTGAGGAGGCCGGAGAAGGTCTAGGAGGGCGCAGCGGTGGTTGATTGCCAGGACAGCAGGCCAGTCACTAGAGTCACTAAGGGACAACTGCCAAGCGGGTCTAGACTACCTAGGCTCCGAGCGTCACGCGGGCCCCGCCCAGCTTCCTACGCCTCTCACCCGGTAACCGTGACGTCCCATTTCCCAGGCAGCAGAGGCGGCACACGCTTTGAGGCGGGGCCGCACAGCCCTGGGCGGGGACATGGGTGGGGCCTATGCAAATATAAATCCGGCCGAGGGCGGTAAACTTCACATCCGGGGCGGGGCCTGCATAATCCGGGTGTCAGACTCATTGGAAACTGAGCATGCGTGTTATCAGCTCTAGTTTGAAGGACGGGGCGCGCTTAGTCCAAAAAGAGGCGGTAGGAAAATTGGGCATGCGTAGTCGTAGGCCAGCTCCTCTTCAGTTTGGGTGGAGCCTATTAGTGCTGGGGCGGGCCTGCGGGAAGATGGACAAGAGTAGGAGCCGCTAGAGGAGGGGCGGGGCCCGAGGGGCGGGACCTCGGGTGGCCCGAGGTGGCCGGGTTTGCTGGGTGAGAAGCAGCGCAGTCCGATTCATCCCGGTACGGGGATGGCGTCCCCAAGGGAACTGACCCAGAATCCCCTGAAGAAGATCTGGATGCCGTACAGCAATGGGCGGCCCGCTCTGCACGCCAGCCAGCGTGGTGGTAAGACGGGGTCCGTGGGGAAAGGAGGAGGAGGTGAACCCGGATGGTGGGTAGATGGCCTGGGCGAGGGTCTTAACGTGGAAAGGCGGAAGACAGGTAAAGAAGCGGGCACAGGTGAGGCTGTTGTGACTGATGGGCGGAGTCGGGGACAGCCGAGAGGCTGGGAACAGGTGAATCGTGGGTGACAGTGGTGCTGTGGCGGTGGCCCGCAGAAGCTAAGGGTGGTGGAGCGGGAGTGGGGATGGTGTGAGGGGACATCTCAGTCTGTTGGAGACTGGGTCTGGACACCATCAAGCTGTTTCCAGTGCCTGGGTACAAGGGAGGACTTCGTGGTCGTGGGCACTACTTTTTCCTCTCTCCTGGCCACAGAGCGGGCTGGCAGGTAGTCCGGCTGGAGACTGAGCTCCAGACACGGCTTTTGGCCTCTCTGAGCCGAGAACTTTTGAAAGCCTAGCAATGGGCTAGTAGTCCTCAGCAAGACAGGTACCCCTTGGTCTTAAACCCAAAGTTTTGGAGGACCTTCAGGGGAGCGCAGTGGTCAGGACTGAGTCAGGGGAACAGCGCACCGTGGGGCCTATCTCAGTGTCCTTGGACATCGAGGCATCGAATGAGTTCATATGTAAATGACTGCACTGGAGGACGGAACATCTGGGGGATGTGCTGAAATTTGTGAATTGCTAAGTAACTCACTTCTGGGATCCTGGGTGTTTTCATCTGCTTCCTTGGTTTTTCTGTTTGTTCTTAAATGAATCTGCAACTTTTTCATTAACAGGGAAAAGGGGGAAAAAAAACTTGTTTTAGGAGTGATTCAAATATTGTAATGAAATTGCAGCTTGGCAAAGACCTCAGAGAACATCTAGTCCAACTGGAGGCGCAGATATGGAAATGGCTGTTGTGTGATGTCCCAGGGTCTCTGTGCATTCCCGAAGGCTGCTGTGTGTGTGATAAGGGAGGGGAGGGTCCTCTGGGCTTCTGTTGCCAAGGCCAGCCTGAGGCCATGACTTTGGCCATTACCTCAGTGAGAGTCCTAGGAGAGTGGGGGCGGGGAAGGTGTGTGTCTGTGATCACAGCTCGGGTCCTGCTAGGCTGGCTGTTGTTCATAAGCTGCCTGTCTTCCTGTGGGTGGAGGCTCTGACCACAGTATGGGCACTGGGGGATCCGTAGCTGTCCAGAAACATTGCTAGTCCCCAGAGGCTGTGGCTTTAGCCTGGCCAGTCGTCCTTTTAGAAGCTCCTTGCCAGCCTTTATTAGGAGTGTGGTCCTAACCAGGGGTGGCTGCACTGAGCCGGAACCTGGACTTTGGGGACAGCGACACTCAAGCCACCTCCGGGACCAGCTGTGTGATCTTGGACAAGGAGCTAACCCTTAGACCTCAGCGTAGGATGGGACCATTATCGTCTTTGTCTCTACTAAGGAGTGAATACTTGAAAAGAGGAAGCAAGCCGAGTGTGGTGACGAAAACCTTTGATCCCTGCACTGAGGAGGCAGAGGCAGGAGGATCTCTGTGAGTTTGAGGCAGCCTGGTCCATGTAGTGAGTTCCAAGATAGTCAGGGATACACAGAGAAACCCTACCTCAAAAAAAAAAAAAAAAAAAAAAAAAAAAAAGACCCTAAAACAAACAAACAAGTAACTCTTGTGTTGGAATGGTCTGGGTTGTAGACTTACACTTTTCTGAATTAGGAAGTGACTTGGCCAAAGATGAAACTTCAGGTGTGTGCCTGGGGATGGGGGTCTGGGCCCCAGCCAGGGATCCCAGAGGTCACAACACAGCCAGGCAGCCCCTCTGTTTGCACCTTTGCACAGGGAGCTGGGACCAGGTGGGAAGGACAATAAAGACCCTAGGTCAGGGAAGATTAGCCTGACTTTACAGGAAGGAAAAAGTGGCTCCTGCTTCTCTAGTTGGGGCTGACGGGGAATTTCCTCCGGTGTCTAGTCCACAGCCCCTCAAGTTGCTGGGGCTGACTGACAAAGCCATGTTCTCCACGCTCAACACCATAAATAGTTGACAAAATTTGATATGTTTATAAAATTCAGAGCCATACTTACACGTCTGGAAGCTAATAGATTTCCTTACCATTAGAATCCCAGCTTAGACCTTCAGGAGCTCTGAGGAGGTAGGACAGGGCATGAGAAGGGACCCTAGGACCATGACAGGTAGGATGTGGTTTTTTCTTTGTTTTTGAGATTGTAGTCTCCTGGAGCAGGCCTGGAACTGGCTTGTGGATGGTCCTCTGCCTCCTCAGTGCTAGAATACCATTTTTCTTTATTTTTTAAAGTTTTTTAAAAATATTTATTTCCTTATTTTATACGTATGAGTATTTTCCTTTCATGTATGTCTGTGCACTTTCATGGAAGTATGTGCTTGATGTCCTGAGAAGTGAGGGGAGGGCAGCAGATCCTCCAGAACTGGAGTTATGGACTCCTGTGGTCCTTTGTGTGGGTGCTGGGAATCCAACCTTGTCCTCTGCAACAGCAAGTGTCATGTCAGGCTTCTCTGTGCAGTCCTGGTTGACCTGGGCTTACGCTGTAGACCTCAAACTAGCCTCAAACTCAGAGCTCCACCTGCCTCTGTCCCCAGAGTGCTAGGAATAAAGGCGTGTGCCACTACGGCAGACTAAGAATAAGTGCTTTGAATCACTGAGCTATCTCTGCAGCCCCTAATATTGTTTTTCTGATGGCTTTTTTAGCTGAAAGTGGCAAGATGGCATGATTCCTCTGGTGGACACGGCTGTGTGTATGCACAGGGCAACAGGAGGACAGTTTCTGTCCTCTGAGGGGAGGGACTGTCATGCCTTTCCTTCCTCAGTCTGGGCAAGGCGGTGGGAGCAGGTACAAGAAATTCAGGAGTTTGCTGGAACCCACTCCAGGAACTGCTGCTGTGCTCTTGGCAGAAGTGCCTGGAAGTAGGCAGGCGCTCTTGATTGCCACAGATGCCTCAGGCCTTCGGGCTCCTAGGGCTCTGTAGTAAGCCTTCAGTAAATATATGGAAAAGGGAGCCAGAGAGGGCTGAGCTGACGTGTCCTGCTGTCCTGGCAGCTAGATGTTAGGGTCCTTGTTTCTCAGGGATGTGGTTCTGGCTGTACACCCCACCTCAAGGTCTCAAGGTCTGGGCTGTGCCCTCCCTTGTTCTGACCTTGAGTATAATTTCTTCACTCTAGGGACTATCTCCACATCCTGCTGTTGTAAGCAGGACTGCCACAAATGGTCTTGAACTTTGGTTTGCTTTGATTTTTTTCCCCCCTGGGGAGCTTATCTTGAGGAGCAGAGGTGATCACCAATTTATTGCCTTGTTTTGTCCCCAGATCCAATCTGCTGTCCTTATTGCCTGCCCACCTTCCATATTGGTGGGAGTGGAGAACGGGGGCCCTGTCAAAAGAGAGTGTGGGAGGAGGCCCCACGTCAAGCTCTGGGAAAATAGATGTTGAGCCGTCTAGTTTTCATGTCAACTTGACACAAGCGCTGGTTACTTGAGGGGAGGGAACCTCAATTGAAGATGAGGCTGCAGACAAGCCTGTGGGGCATTTTCTTAATTAATGATTGGTGGGGGAGGGCCCATTGTGGGTGATGCTGTTCCTGGGCTGGTGATCCTAGGTGCATAAAAAAAGCAGGTTGAGGGCTGGAGAGATGGCTCAGAGGTTAAGAGCACTAGTTAGTCTTCCAAAGGTCCTGAGTTCAATTCCCAGCACCCACATGGTGGCTCACAACCATCTATAATGAGGTCTGGTGCCCTCTTCTGGCGGGCAAGCACACATGCAGGCAGAACATTGCATAATAAATAAATAAATAAATAAATAAATAAATAAATAAAGTCTTTTAAAAAGAGAAAAGATTAGACTTAGCAGCCCATGATGTGCAAGGCAGTAAGCAGCACCCTCTATGGCCTGTGCATCAGCTCCTGCCTCTAGGTTCCCGTGTTGTTTGAGTTCCTGTCTGACTTCCTTGGGTGAAGAACACTCATGTGAGAATGTAAGCCAAATAAACTCTTTCCCCCCACGTTGCTTTTAGTTATGTTTTGTCAAAGCAACAAACCCTAAGACAGGTGTAAAGCGTAGTACAGTACCTCAGTCTTGAAGTGCTGAGCACTGTCCCTGAGAGATTAATGGTGCATGTGTGTGTGTGTGTGTGCGTGTGTGTGTGTGTGTGTGTGTGCGCGCGCGCGCGTGTGCGCGCTCATGGGGAGGGGCAGGCAGATGGATTGCCCTCATAAATGGCTGATGTACTTTAAATTGCTTCAGAGCGAGCGCCTGGTCAGCCTGGGCAGGAGTTGTGCAAACAACAGACTCCAGCAGTGTGCAGAGGAGGCGAAGCCTTGCTTAACGCGGTTTCCTCTCTCCTTAGCCAACTCTGAGGTTATTCTGCAAGTGCCCTCACTCTTACTTCAGCCCATGTCTCCTTCGCCACCTTGGCGTTCACAGTTTGAGTCATGCACAGAAGTGATGCTGCTTCCATCCCAAGTCCTAAGTGCAGCTGGGGCTGAAATATACCTGTGTCCATAGTCCAGGATGCTTCGAGGGCAAGGCAAAGGGTGCAGCTTCCCAGCGTGCTCCAGCCTTCCCTGGGGGAGGTGCTAGATCATGCTAATGGGGACACCAAGACTCAGAGTTGCCAGGAGTCAGAATCAAAATCAGGACCCTGGTGCCTGGCTGTGGATGCCAGGCACAGGTATTCATGAGGCCTGTGTGTTCTAGAGAGACAGCTAAGGGGGCCCTGATAGTCTGGCAAAGGAGGGCAGGTGGCTGGGCAGAGGAGAGGCCTGCACAGCTCCCCACATCTGCTCACAGCCTGTCTCCTGTGGTTTTACTGGGCCAGGTCTTAGGGGTGATGAAAAGGAAGGCTCCCATGGCTTCTAGGGAGGGATCACGTTTGGCCCTCATTGGAAGCTGAGCTGAGTCACAGGCAGTCCTGCTGCTTTGGCATCTGTCCCCGGCCACTGCGGCTCAAGGAGATCCTCCTAAGGTCCCAGTGACACACAGAGTCACAGTTCCGAAACTTCAGTCTGAAGAGCCAGTGAGTTTCCTGGGTTTCCTTCTAGAGCATAGGTGAAGGGCTACCAATATAGCCGTGGGGCCATACCGCAGGTGGTAGGAAGCAGCTGGCCACTCGGGTAAGGGTCTCAGGACCCTTCTCATCCCTCCATGAGGGGAAACAATCAACAAGCCTCGCCGGGGTAATGCTTTCGTGAAGGGCTCAGTTGGTTGCTTGGCTCAGTGGACAGTCATGCATAAAGCGCTACTCCAAGGAATCAGTCCAGAGCTCACAAGGAGACGACGGTGGAGCTGGCTCTGGTAGACAGAGATTAGGGTATGGAGAGGCAGGCGCTGGCTCCGTCCTTTGGGCAGTGGGCCGCTCCTCAGCAGCGTCAGCGCCTGGCCTGGCTGGTTGTGCCTTATAAACTGGTGTGTGCTTTGTGATGGAAGGGGCTGGTGAGGTTCCAGAGCCCAGACTGACCTGGGAACAGAGCACAGATCAGCCTAAGACGGGATCCGGGGTTACTTAGCTGCCTGATGCCAGGCAGCCAGAAGTACAGCTGGTGTCAGTCCTATGCCCCGAGGCCGACGTAACCTGGGAAGAGAGGGAGACTCGGGCTGATCAGCAGCGTGCAGCAGTGTATGCGCCCGAAGGAGTCACTCTCCTTGCGGCTGTGATAAAATACCTGACAGAACACCTTAAGGAAGGAAATGCTTTTTCTGGCTCACAGTTCAAGGGGAGAGACCGCCATGGCAAGGCTGAAGCTGGCAGAGCTGCTGACATCGCAGCCCCGGGGAGGAAGCAGAGAGTGGGTGGGTGCTCCTGCTGGCTTTCTTCTTCTTCTGTCTGTTTTCTCAACTCAGGATCCCTGCCCACAGAACGGCACTGCCCACATTTAAGGTGGACCTTTCTGCCTCCGTTAACCTAATAGAAACCTCACCATAGACAAGCCCAGAGATTGGTTTCCACGGTGACTCTAAATCCCGGTGACAGTCTAACCACCACAGTGCTGCTTGCCTTCCAGTGTGCATGACCAACTGCCCAACACTCATCATCATGGTGGGCCTGCCCGCCAGGGGCAAGACCTACATCTCCAAGAAGCTGACCCGCTACCTCAACTGGATCGGTGTGCCTACTCGGGGTGAGGCTCCAAGGGGCTCGTGGGGGTTGGGGGCCCTGCTGAGGAAGGGGAGGAGAGAAGGCTTCTCTCTGGGAGGCGGGCAGGGCCTGGGGAAGGGTCCTGGGCAGGGGTCTGTGAGGTTGCTACCCTGTGAAAGCTGAGCCTCTCCTCCCCTAGAATTCAACGTTGGCCAGTATCGCCGGGACTTGGTCAAGACATACAAATCTTTTGAGTTTTTCCTCCCAGACAATGAAGAAGGCCTGAAAATCAGGAAGTAAGTGTGGTGAGGGGTGGGGTGGGGCAGCGCTGTAGGGAAGGCTTGATAAGTGACAACACCTTTGCTGAGAAACAGCTCCTCTCCCAACCTCTGGAGCCTCGCTGCCGCTGACTGCTTGAGCTGCTCCTGAGCTGCAGCGTCACCGTCCAGATGCTATGTGACAGAGAGAAGTGGCATCTTCGTTTTTTCTGTTCTTTCTTTCTTCTTCTTCTTCTTCTTCTTCTTCTTCTTCTTCTTCTTCTTTTTTTTTTTTTGAAATAAGGTCTTACTGTGTTGCCTGTTGTGGAAAGGTTGGCATATAATGGGTTTAGCGGGATGTTGTATGTAGCCTTGATGATCTCTTTCCTGCCCTAGGATTGAGGGCCTTAGGTAAGGACATTCTGTGGGAAGGGGGGGCTGGAGCCTCAGGGAGAGGAGAGGCTTGGCAGGCCATGTCAGGGACCACTGCATGGCATGCATGTCCTGCCTGTCTATCCCAGGCTGCCATGGAAGGTGCGTGTCATTCCCTCTTCTGCCCAGGATTAGGCACCCTCATGAATGCTATAGTATGTTTGCCATGTGCTTGACATGTTCCTGGCATGTAGCAGCTAGGTTTTAGCTTGGTTTTGGTTTAATGTGTCCTGGGTGCTGTGGGGAGAGTAGCTGACAGTCACAAGACAGAAATTTCCATGTGACCTTTCTCCCCCTCCCAATTCCAATGTGAACTTTCTAAGTGATGATGCGCCCTTCCTCGGAGGGGACTGGCTCGGATGCTCAAGGAGCCCTGCCTTCCCAGGCATGTGCACACGCCTTTAATCTCATCACTTGGAATACAGATGCAGACAAATCTTTAGGAGTTCAAGGCCGGCCTGGTCTGCATGGTGAGTTCCAGGCTAGCCAGGGCTACATAGTGAGACCCTGTCTCAAAACAAGGACAACAGAAACAAGCCTTGTCCCATTTCCATTTCTGTTGCTGTGGGAAAACACCAGACAAAAACACCCGACAGAAATAAAGGGGAGAAATGCTGGTTTGTTTTCCATTCCGGATTATAGTCCACTGAGAGAAGTCAAGGCAGGAACTTAAGCAGCTAGTGACATCCACAGCTCAGCACAGAGACACAGTAACTGTGTGTACGCCTGCTTGCCCAGCCTGCCTTTTCACTCATTACACAGTTCAGGACCAGGCCATGGCAGGGGTCACCCACATGTTCAAGGGTCTTCCCATTTCAATTAACCTAATTTTTAAAAAAAAATTGGGGGCTAGACAGATGGCTTACTGGCTAAGAGCACTGGCTGCTCTACCGAGGACCTGGGCTCAATTTCTAGCACCCACATGGCAGCTCACAACTGTCTGGAACTCAAGTTGTAGAGAACCAGACACTTTCACACAGACATAAAATACAGGCAAAACAACAATGCACATAAAAATAATTTTTAAAAAAAAATCTTACTTTTTTTTTTACATGCATTGGTGTCTTGCCTGCATGTATGTCTGTGTGAGGGTGTCAGGTCCTGGAACCGGAGTTATAGACAGTTGTAAGATGGCATGTGGGTGCTGGGAATTGAACCCCAATCCTTCAGAAGAACAGGCAGTGCTCTTAACTAACTGCTGATCCATCTCCCCAGCCCCAAATAAATAAATCTTTAAAAAAAGAAAAAGAAAATTCTCACAGACATTCCCACAGGCCACCTGACCCAGACCATCTGTCATGGAAACCTTTTCCAGGTGATGCTAAGATTGTGTCAGTTTCACAATTAAAACTAACCACCACATGCCCCTTATTAGCCTCAGGTGGCACAGACTTGCCCTCCCTCAGCCATCTTGGTAGGACAGTACCAGCGGCTGCCCCAGCTTTTGTAACTTCCTCAAATGAAGCCCAGCTTCAGGGTTAGAGGGCACTAAGCTACCTATTCCCCTGTGGCCACCAGGGGGCAGGAGTGCGCCTCTGTGCACGAGACCAGGTTCGTCACCTGACTGGTAAAACTGGAGGCCAGGAGATACATTGATATTAGAAGCTACTGTGTGCTTGGTGTCTGATGCCCATTGTCCCCATTTTTTAGGCAAGGAGGCTCCCAGATCCCACACACTTCTGTGTGGGTTACTGAATAATTTTGAACCTAAATCTACTTACCACTAGAAACTGTATCAGTGCTGAGTTTGATCTGTGCCAGCATTTGGGAGGTGAAGGCAGGAGGGTCAGGTTCAAGGTCAGCATCTTTTACATAGTTCAAGGCCAGCTCGGGCAGCAGGAGCCCACATCTCAAAAGACTAGAAACCAATCAATTAAACAAAACAGCGGCAACAAAAAGTTTCCACCATCCACTCACTCAAGGATCTCACGGCTAGTGGGTCAAAGAATGTCTCAAGTGCAAAATCTAAAGCAAGGCCAAGGTCCGGGCCCCCGTGTCTGATCAGTGCCTTTCCCACCTATGGAGGCTGAGCTTGGAATGAAGGTCTGTTTGGGGCCATTGAGTCTGAACTGGAAGGCTGGTAGTGTTGGTGTTCCCAGTCTGCTGGCCGTTTCACTCAGAATCTGGGGAATAGTTCAAATGGAGAAACCCAGACCCAGGTTGGAGGAAGTAGCCCAAAGTCACCTGCTGGAACAGAGGAGCCCGTGGGGGAAGGTGAGGCATTCCTGTTGGTTTTTTGCACTGGGAACTGAACTGGGGCCTTGTTCGTGATAAACTGACTGCACACAGCCCCGGAGCAGAAAGAATTTTTGTTTGTTTTGAGATGGATGGCAGGATGTAGCTCAGGCTTGAACTTGAATGGCTTTGAACTTCTGATCCTCCTGTCTCCACCTTCCAAATCCTGGGATTACAGGCATTTGCCACTATGTGGGTGGGACCAGAAGTCTTAAAAATGGGAACCCTAAGGGCAGGCCTTGGTAAGGCATGCCTTTAATTCCAGCGCTTGGGGGATCTCTGTGAGTTCAAGGCTTAGTCTACAAAGAGAGTTCCTAGACAGCTAGGGCTACACAAAGAAACCCTGCCTAAAACAAGAACAAAATAACAACAAAAAGGGAAGCCTGAGAAGAAAGGGCTGCGTTAGAGGCCTGGCTACACATCCGCTGTCGAGGTCTCAAAGCTATGCAACATCCAGATATATGAAAGCAGAGAGGAAGGTGTCAACAGGAATGTGACAGTCATTGAGAGGCAGGAGTACACAGCCACGCTGCCTGTGGGAGCATGTGTGCCCCTGCGTGAATCTGTGGGAGTGTGCGCCTCGTTCTTGGTGTGCGTCCCCCGAGCCGCACACCCTTGCTCAGCCTTTGCATCTGCATAGCCAGCACGCTTGGATCCTAGCACTACCTGCGGTTGGTGACCTCCAGGGTGACTCCCAGGGCTCACGGCTGAGGTTTCTTACAGCACAGTGACAGGAAGCAGGGAAAGACTCAAGGCGTGAAGTCCAGCCCAGACATGCGAGCCGTCTCCTTGGAGCCCCCAGGATGCCTTCCGTTCCTCCAGCATGGGTCCAGGGGATTCTCACACACACTGATAGGCTGGCGTGCCCCAAATGGCTATAGTGCACTCACACAGACCTGCCCATACACAGGCAGGCAAGTACTAATGTCTCCCAAGATGTTCTGGTGTTTCCTTTGGAGCCCTGGGGTTCCTCTGTAGGTCCGTAATCAGGACAGCTCACAAAGATCTTAGCTCAGCTCAGAACGTGCTGGTCTATAGGCAGGTAGTAAAATGACCCAACAGCGCTGATTTTCTACACTCAGAATTTAGAGGTTTTGACAAAAGAAAACACTTTAAAAAAAAAAAAACCCAAAACCCAACTCCTTTTTAGCATTTATTTTGACCACGTGTGCCTGTGCGCTGCATGCATGCCTGTATCCTCTGAGGTCAGAAGAGGGCGTGGGATCCCCTGAACTGCAGTTATGATGGTTGTGAGGTACCGTGTGGGTGCTGGAATCGCACCCAGGTCCTCTGCAAGAGCAGCAAGTGCTCTTAACCACTGAACCCTCTCCCCACCTGCTTAAAATTTTTAAGAACATTTTCTTTATTTTTATTTTATGTGCACTGGTGTTTCCCCTGCATGTTTGTGTGAGGGTATCAGAGCCTGTGGAACTGGAGTTACAGACAGTTGTGAGCTATCATGTGGGTGCTGGGATTGAACCCAGGTCCTCTGGAAGAGCAGCCAGTGCTCTTAGCCACTGAGCCATCACCCCAGCTCCCCAAAAATATTTCTTAAAGATTAAATTTTCTTTCATTTTATTATTTTTGCATGTGTCTGAGTGCTTTACCTGCATGTCTACAGAAACCAGAAGAGGGTGCCAGAATGCCTAGAACTGGATGTGGGTGCTGGGGATTGAATTTGATCCCTTAGAAGAGTAGTCAGTGTTCTAAACCACTGAGCTGTCTATCTATCTATCTAGGGTTTTCTTTTTAAAAAAATTAATTTATTAATTACGTATACAATGTTCTGCCTGCATGTACACCTGCAGGCCGGAAGAGGGCACTAGATCTCAATATAGATTGTTGTGAGCCACCATATGGTTGCTGGGAATTGAACTCAGGACCTTTGGAAGAGCAGCCAGTACTCTTAACCTCTGAGCCATCTCTCCAGCCCTACCTAGGGTTTTCTAGACAGAGTTGCTCTGTAATAACTAGGGCTGTCCTGAAACTCACTTTGTACACTCACAGAGATCCGCCTACCTTTGCTTCACAAGTGCTGGGACTAAAGGTGTGCGCCGCCGCCACCCCACTTTCTTTTAATTTTTAAATGTGTGTGTGTGAGCACGCACCCACGCGTGTGCATGCCATGTACGTGAAAGTACCACAGAGACAAGAATAGGCATGGGATCTCCTGGAGTTGGGGTTGCCTACTTTTTAAAAATAATTTATTTATTTTGGTTTTGTGTTCATTGGTGTCCTGCGTGCTTATATGTGTGTGTGAGGGCATCAGATCCCCTGGAACTGGAGTTACAGACAGTTGTGAGCTGCCTAGTTTTGCATTGCTTGATGGGTGCTGGGAACTGAACTCAGGTCCTCTAAAAGCACAGAAATTGCTGTTAACCGCTGTGCCCTCTCTCCGACTCCCAGAAGAAAGAGCTTTGAAGGGTTAACTGAGAAACCCATAGAGCACAGGGTCAGGAGGAGGCAGGAAGGCACAGCTGTTTAGTGGCCTGGACTTGGCTCCGCAGTGACAGCCCTACAATATAGGCCTTTGACTTTGACACACTGGGAATCTCCGTGCACACTCTAGGATCACAGATGGGAGGGCTGGCATTACTCTACGTCAGTACGTGAAGACGGGTGGGAGGGATTTCTGCTGTGGGCAATGCCCTGGGTTCCATCTCCAGCATCACTTTCTTTTAAAAGCGAGGATGTCATAGATAAAAAGTAAAAGTACGGCACTCAGGAGGCAGAGGCAGGTGGATCCCTGTGGGTTCAAGGCTAGCTTGGTCTATGTAGCAAGCTCTAGGTCACCTGGTGAGACCCTGTTTCAAACAAAATAAAAGCAGCTTTGTTTCTCCTCCAGAGCTTTAGGAGAAACAAAGTGGGAACGGCCCCTGCATGTGCCAGTTCATTTCAAAGCAAACAAGCCATCCCAGTATAGTGCACGGTCATGGGGGTTAGAGTTGAATGTCCTGGGGACACGGCCCTGTGCTCTGTCAGGAGGCGGTTTATGGCGTTCTCTCCTCCGGGACAGAATGCTGCCATTGTGTCCTTCTTTGCTGCCCCCAGCCTAGGGTCCACAGAGAATGGCTGATTGGAAAGCATCCATCTTGAGAGTGGAGCTGTGGTTCCATGGTTAAGAGCACTGGCTGCTCTTGCAGAGAACCGGGGTCTGATTCCCAGCACCCACATGGTGGTCTACGACCATCTGTAACTCTAGTTCTAGGGAGTCCAATACCCTCTCCTGTTACAGTATCCTTTATTCTTCTGATGTAGTCCATCTGCTAACTTAGGCCCAATCCTGGAAGCTTCTAGCCTCTGTACAATCTAATCTAGGCCTAGAACATTTTCAGCCTCTGAGACTTACTGCGAATAAGCTCACCCTTTCTAGTTCATTCTGAACTTTGGCTGGCTGGTTCAACCCAGCTGCTCTGGTTTAAATTCCTCTCCAAGCCAACTGATTCAAACTGGCTTCACTCAGTTTCTCACTGAATTGCTCTGCTTGGCCTCAAACTAACTCTAGAATCTGTTCTAATCTGGCTCCTTCTCACTCTGTGGCTTATTCTAGCTTCACCTGTGTCTAGCGTGTTCTCTCTTCAACCTCTCTCTCCATAAAACTCTCCAGGTAAAAACTGCCTCCTCTTTTTCTCTCTTTGTGCTGCTCTCAGCCTTCAGCCGCCTCTTCTGACCTGCACTGAACTCATGAACGAAATCCAACCTGGCTGCTTCCTTCTACCAACTAACTTTACCTTCCTTGTTTGGGATTAAAGATGTGTGCTAAGGGCTTGTCTGTATTCCTGCCAGAGTAGCCATGCTGGATTAAAATCCCTCTACACTCTTCTGACCTCTGAGGGCACTAGGCGCACACACACATGGTCTGCATCATGCAGGCAAAACACTGATATACATAAAATAAGTAAACCAAAAATTAACTAATTCAAGAAAAGCACTTAGCTTGATAATCGCAGAACATGCATGATACTTAGGAATCATGAACGTGGCAAAGCAACAGCTGTGCCAGGATGAGGTGACGAAGGAACATACAGAAAGTGGCATCCGGAAGGCCTGATACCCAGGAACACAGTCAGAGGAGAGCCGGCCCCTCTCCTGTCTGTCTGTCTATGGTAGGCTTGACACTAGGCTGACTCTGTGTCTTCTCTCCTGAAGGCAGTGTGCACTGGCGGCCCTCCGTGACGTCCGGAAGTTTCTCAGTGAGGAGGGCGGACATGTGGCGGTGAGTGGGACGCCCTCAAAAAAACCAAGTGAGATGTAGGATTCCCCCACCCCACCCCTAGCTACTGTTTGCTCTTCGGGCACTTGGAAGGGAAGCAGGGTGGGGTAGGTGTGCCCCTGATGCCTGAGGGTGCCAGCCAAGGGAAGAAGCATGCAGGAGGAAGTGTCTGGGCCAGGCTTTCCCCCTGCAGTTCTTCCTTCTAGAAGTGAGGACTGGCAGTAGTCTAGATCAGTCTTCCACACATCCGACTTCTCCTGGCGTGGGGACCCCTGCCCAGAGTTTACTGAAAGCACCTGAGGCCTGGGGAGGGGATTCCTGGGGCTGAGGATTCCTGCAGTCAGATGAGGTGTGACCAGGCAGAGCTGTGGGAATCCTTGAGGAAGGGCCTCTCTCAGCCCTGTGCATTCAGGGCTGTCTCCTCTCTACCATGTTCCCCCTGGAGTCCTGCCTCCTGAAGCTCACTGACCCCCAGCTCTAGTCTGTATTCTTTGCCTCCGCACTGCCAGCACCACACGCCAGGTTTTTTCTTTTTTTGGCTGATCTGTTTTGTTTATTTTTATTTATTTGTTTGTTTGATTTTTTTTTTTTTTTTTTTAGACAGGGTTTCTCTTTGTAGCCATAGCTGTCCTAGATCTCACTCTATAGACCACGAACTCACAGATCTACGTGCCTCTGACTCCCAAGTGCTGGGATTAAAGCCTTGTGCCACCAACATCCAGCACTGGCTGGACTGTTTTATTGAAGTGGACCCCACAGATACGTTTTCTTCAGTAAAGTGACTGGAGATGTAGCTCAGTAGATAGAGTGCTGCCTAGCAGCCATGAAACCTAGGGTTTGACCTCCAGCATGGAATAAATTGAGTATGTTGACATGTGCCTGTGGTTGCAATCCTATGGAGGTAGAGACAGGAGGATCAGAGCATCCTTGGCTATTAGGGAGCTCTAGGCCAGCCTGGGATGCATGAGACCCACTTCTAAAAACAACAGAGTGCTTGGGAAATACTTGTGGTGAAACCTTACCCAGCAGAAATGTTTTTTTGTTTATCTGGTTAGGTGTTTTCCAAGAAAAACAGGGTTTCTCTGTGTGGCTTTGGCTGTCCTGAAACTCACTCTATAGACCAGGCTGGCCTCTAACTCACAGAGACCTGCCTGCCTCTGCCTCCAAAGTACTGAGATCAGAGGTGTGTGCCATCACACCTGTCTTAGGAGGGTCTGATGGTTGGATGTGGGATACATGGATCCCCTCTCCCCTCCCATTTCCCTACCTTCCACCCCTAACCCCTCTACTCCCCAGCTATGTTGGCTGATGGTTTCTGGCTTGGCCATCAGAGAAGTTGGATGCCTTTGACTTGCTGGTCTTCTCCAGTTTCATCTAGGGGAGCTGGGGCTTCTTGTGCTGTTTCCACTTGGGAGGCCTTTATGGTCTTCAAGGCCTCTCTCCTTGAGCTAGATCCTCCCTGATTCAGGCTATGTCCAAGGGGACCCTCCTTAGGGAAATTCATCCTCCAGACATAGAAACTGCCAAAAGTTATTTCTTTAATAAACTGCCTTTACCACTTTCTGGTAGCTCAAACTCCCTCCACTTCCCATTTTCCTAACTTCCTTTTCTACAATTCTCAGTGGTTCCATTTGTTTTGTTTTGTTTTGTTTTGTTTTGAAGATAGGGTTTCTCTGTGTAGCCCTGGCTGTCCTGAAACTCACTTCATAGACCAGGCTGGCCTCCAACTTGACATCTGCCTGCCTCTGTCTCCCAAGTGCTGGGATAAAGGGCATGTGCTCCCGTTGCCAGGCAGTATTTCTTTTTTCTGTGCATGTGTGTGGGAGTGTGGCACAGGACAAGTGTAGGGATCAGAGGACGACTTGCAGGGAGGGTTGGTCTCACATACCGAGTTCAGGTCATCTGGCTTGGTCACACACACACATTCTCCCTCCCTAAGTGTAATAAAAATTTTAAAAAAGAAAAGCTGTGTTGCTAGGTTTGGTAGCACTCACGTGTAATCCCAGCACTTGAGAAGCATAGGCAGGAGGATTGCTGCAGGTTTGAGGCCAGTCTGCCCTACATTACAGGTTCAAAGCTAGCCTGGACTATAGTGAGACCCTGTCTTGGCCCATCACAAGAAAGCTTTAGCTCACAGTTTTGAGGCTGAAAGTTCCAGATTGGGTACCCTCACATATTAAGGAGCTCATAGCATCATGGCAGGAGAACCTTGCAGGAGAAAAAGACCATATCTGGAGATAGGAAAACACAGAGCTGGGTAGGCCAGACTTGCATCTCTCTTGGGAGAAACTGAACATGAACCTTAGGAGAAAAACCACATCCAAATCATAATTCCAGGCTTAACCGGTTTTGCTAGAATCCACTGGTCACACATGAACTGAGCGCAGAGCTCTGCTGAGTACCTTCCTCTATGTAAGTCTGCAGGAGACAGGCCAGGCTGGTGGCCTGGGCAGCAGGACCCTGGCACGAAGCCCACTCTCCAGAGAATGCCTGTGCTGCAGCCTTGGGTGGCCTTTTGCTTCCATAGCACCAGAGATCCGAGCTCACCTCAGTTTGGTCCTAGGTTTTTGATGCAACAAATACCACTCGGGAACGGAGAGCGATGATCTTAAACTTTGGGGAACAGAATGGCTACAAGGTGAGGTCTCCTGGGTACCTCTTCTTAGCAGGGTGGCTGTACATCTGGGCCCTCAGAGACCCCTTTTGCAGCCTCCTGGTGTCCCTGGGCATTGGGCATTAGGGTTGCTGAGTGTAATTTGAGCGGAGGAGTAGTTTCCTCTCCTCCTGGAGCTTGCTTTCTAGGGCTGTAGTGAGAGCCTGGGATACAGTGGCACCTGCTTTAGCTTGGTGGGCATGTGGGTGGCAGGGAGTAACCCTGGGAGGAAGTGCATGTCGCTAACGTGTTTGCCGTCCTGTACCTGCTCTCCCTGCTTCCTCTGCCCTTCCCCTGCTTCCTCTGCCCTTCCCCTGCCGTAGACCTTCTTTGTTGAATCTATCTGTGTGGATCCTGAAGTCATAGCTGCCAACATTGTGGTGAGTGGTTCATCTGACTTCCTGGGGATGGTAATGGGACAGGTGACATGTAACGGTGAGGTCCCTCTCCGGGTTTGGGCCGCCACTTGGGCTGTCCTTCACTGATCTTGGATATTGTGGGGATGAGGAGGTAGGTGAGCCTGGAGTGGGAAGGACTATTGTGTGGAGGGTTGTGTGCCTCGTGGGCCTTCATTCTTGCACGTTTCACATTCCTTCTCTCTCCCTTCCCTTCCCCCTTGGTCTGGAGGAGCCTCAGCCAGGGGGGGGGCTGGGGTGTTTCTATTTAATACCCAGATTTGTTTCCCACCGCCGCTCTTATTCCGTACTCCTTGCTTATCTAGAATGGCCATGTTGGTCTGAAAGATAATTTGGGATAGAGAAGGAGCCCTAAGCTCCCCACTGAGGGTGAGAGACTAACTCAGAGCAGAAAGCCTCAGGGTCATTCCTGATGGAGCAGTCCCCAGCTGGGTACCAGCCTCAGGCCCCCAGCCCTGGCCTGGCCTCTGGCCTCATCTCCCTGACCCCTGCCTATCTGGATCCCCGATTTCTGGTCCTGCCTGTACTCCAGCAAGATGTGTTCTTGCTCTATGCCTGTCTCTGGCAGCAAGTGAAGCTGGGCAGCCCCGACTATGTCAACCGGGACAGCGACGAGGCCACTGAGGACTTCATGAGGCGCATTGAATGCTATGAAAACTCGTATGAGTCACTGGATGAGGAGCAGGACAGGTGGGTGAGGTGACACTTGGCCTTCAGCAGCAGGGAGTGGGTAGGGGGTCCACGTGGGCACCTCCCTGCGGCTCCCTCTGCTGGCGGCTGGGGGAGACGCACAAAAGGCAGAGGTGGGCTGACCTCTTCTGTTTCTTTCCTTGGGGCAGAAATCTACCTGTTACCTTGTGTGGAAATCTATGGGTCAGGACTTTCTCCTGTCCCACCATAAAATCAAGCCTAATTTCTATGCAGAGTGTCTTTCCGAAAGACATTCGCCAAGACTTCAGGAACTTGTTTCAGTGTGCAGTTGGGGAAGCTGACGGGGGCTGACCAACTCATGCCTGTGAACGGGCAGTCAGTGGCCAGATGCTTGTCAGGTCTGCCTCCCCCCAGGAGTGAAGAGCAAGCAGGAGGGCTGAGTGGCAGGGACCTTAAGGTCCAGAAGTGGGTGCCCAGCTGAGGCTCCTAGAGCTAGGATCAGCAGCAGCTTCCGCTAAAGGCCAGCTAGTGAACTGAACGGTTGCTTAGGGTTTGGAAGGTTCACAGTCCCCGCTGCAGTCACTGACTGTGCCATTGTACTGCAAGAGAAACTGTGTAAATAAACGGCCCTGGGTGTGTTCTACTCAAACTTTGTGGAAAACAGCCTGCAAGCAGCTTTTGAATTGCTGGCAGGAGTTTGCCAGCTCCGGCCTCTTGGCATAAGTGTAACCAGCAGTAGTTAAGTAAATAGCAGCGAGACCTTGGTGAAATCTTAGTCACCATAAATCATAATTATGGAAAGATGTGGGAGTGTAGGTTGCACGGCATCAAGGGAAAGGCTGGACTATAAGTATACGTTTGGGTGTTTATAATTACATAAGACCATATAATGCGTATGAACCAAGGACCACAAGCAGCTGCTGGAGAGATGGCTTCCGGGGTGCTGCCAACCTGAGTGCGCTCTGCAAACAGAAACGTCACACAAGCGCAGAGTGGAGGCAGTGGCCAGCACCGCCCTCTGTGCTTCCTGAGCACTGGTTGCCTGGTGAGGAGGGCAGCAGCTCCTTGGCACAGATGACCTGGACTGTGTTCTGGGGGAGAGGGACTCGCGGGGAACCTTGGGGAGTGGAGTGCTGCCAGCCACTACCAGGTCAGGCCTTGGAAAAGCCATCTCCCTCCGTCTGCAGAACACAGGGAGAGGGAGGAAGGGTCTGGGCACACACACTGCAGGCAGGTCATGGCGTGATTTGACAGACCACTTCCCTAGATGTCACCTTTGCAGCATTGATGAGTGCCTAACTGTGTGTCATTGTGGCGCGGTGATGCCGTCTCACACACACACACACACACACACACACACACACACACACACACACACCCCGTCACTTGCACACCGGCTGACCACGGTCCTGTGTGTTGTGATCTCAGCTCCAATGGTGAGAGCTGCAGGTTTTGCAGCTGGTTCCCGTGGCTGCCGATGTGCTTCCGAGGGCCCGGCCACCCTCACGGGCTCTCTCTACCTTCTCTCTGGCAAGGGACCTGTCCTACATCAAGATCATGGACGTGGGGCAGAGCTACGTGGTGAACCGAGTGGCCGACCACATCCAGAGCCGCATCGTCTATTACCTCATGAACATCCACGTGACGCCCCGCTCCATCTACCTCTGCCGGCACGGGGAGAGTGAGCTCAACCTCAAGGGCCGGATCGGCGGCGACCCCGGACTGTCTCCCCGGGGCAGGGAGGTCAGTGTGTGCATGATGCGCACAGGCGTGTGTCTGGGCATTGGTACCTTTGGGGGGACCCTGGCAAATCTGGGGTTGCTCTTGGGGCCTGGGGAGGGTATCTGCATCATTGGGAAGTTAGCGTGGTTTTTTGAAACCTATTTCCCGAGGTTGGGCCGGACTCTGGACCCCGTGCTGTGGGGTCCTGCGAGGCAGCCGAGGCAGCCGGGACCTGTGGGGCTGAGTGTGCTGTGCTGGGTTTCAGTTCGCCAAGCATCTGGCTCAGTTTATCAGTGACCAGAACATCCGGGATCTGAAGATCTGGACGAGCCAGATGAAGAGGACGATCCAGACAGCGGAGGCGCTGAGTGTGCCCTACGAGCAGTGGAAGGTCCTCAACGAGATTGATGCGGTAATTATTGTCCCTTCCTCCCCTGTCGGAAGGGACAGGGAGAGACACCTTCCTTAATTTGTGCTCAGGATGGTCTGGAGAGTAATCAAGGTAGTCATAGTCTGAGGGTTTTAAAAAATTGATTTGTGTGTGTGTATCTGCACGCGTGAATGCCAGTTGCTTTTTCTTGAATTGTCTTTATTTTTTATTTATTATAATTTAATCACTTTGTATCCCAGCTGTAGTCCCCTCCCTCCTCCCCTCCCAAGCCAGTTGCTCTTGTGGAGATCAGAGGACAGCATGCAGGAATTGCACCTGTGTGGGTCCTTGGCCTCTTTACTTGTTGAGCCCTCACTGTACCTTCTTTCAGTTTTAAATGAGTGAGGTTTTTTTTTTTAAAGATGTATTTATTTATTATTTATACATCATTCTGCCTACATGTAGACCTACATGCCAGAAGAGGGGGGCACAGGAGCTCATTATAGATGGTTGTGAGCCACCATGTGGTTGCTGGGAGTTGAACTCAGGACCTTTGGTAGAACAGCCAGTGCTCTTAACCTCTGAGCTATCTCTCCAGCCCACGAGTGAGTTTATTAAATACATAGCAAGCCAAGAGCAAAAGAATAAAGAGTAAGTGAGAGACAGATTGAATGAAGCTCAGTGCTCCATCATCATCATCAATAGGATGCTCAGGCTCCAGCAGTCTGGGAGCCCTGTTAGCAGTCAGCTGCGGGTTCCTAGTCTCCTCAGGCGAAGCTTCCATGTAAAAGAGCAAATAGCAAACTGGGTGGGTGTGGTGGCTCCTGCCTTTAATTTCGGCACTCAGGAGGCAGAGGCAGGCAGATCTCTGAGTTCGAGGCCAGCTGGTTTACAAAGTGAGCTCAGGGCTACACAGAGAAACCCTGTCTCAAAAACAACAACAAAAGAACAAACAGCAACAGATATCGGCAATATCACCAGATCAGGCGTTTGAGAGAGCTATGGGAAACTAACCAGGGAACTTGAGGCGGTTAGCTAGAGTTGCCCATTTTGAGCTCTTTCTCTGTGAATGAGCTTCCCGTGGCCGAAGGTTGGGCTTTCCTTTTCCACTGTAAACATTTTTATTTCACAAGATTAACAGCAGTAACTCTTGGCTGGAGAGAGGGTTCAGACCTTCTAGAGTTCAGATTCCAGCTCCTAACTACCTGTATGTAACTCAAACTCCAGGGAACTTGATAATATCTCTGGACCCTTTATTTTTTAAGATTTACTTGTTTACTTGTTTAATGTAGGAGTATTCTACCTGAATGTACACTGCACACCAGAAGAGGGCACCAGATCACATTATAGATGGTTGTGAGCCACCATGTGGTTGCTAGGAATTGAACTCAGGACCTCTGCAAGAGCAGACAGTGCTCTTAACCACTGAGCCATCTCTCCAGGCCCTCTCTGGCTTCTTAAGGCACAAACACACACATGCACATGAGCACTCACACATAATTAAAAATAAAAATTTAAAACTAATCTTTAAGAAAGACCTGGATTTGATTCTCATCCCCCCCCCCCCCCCCGTGGAGTCTCTCAACTGCGTGTAACTCCAGTGCCCGGGGATCTCACACCCTCTGCTGGTCTCTGTGGGCCACAGGCACACACCTGGTGCACAGACGAATATGTAGGTAAAAGTACCCATAAATAACTGAAACAACAACAACAGAAGCAGGCCTGGTGTCATGGCGCATGCCTGATGCCTGGAAGCCCAGTACTTGGGAGGCAGAGGCAAGTAGAGCTCTGTGGGCCAGCCTGGACTACAGAGTGAGTTCCAGGCCAGCCAGGACTATGTAAAGAAATCCTGTTTCAAGGAAACAACAAAAAAGTAAAGAGAGTTGGAAATAGTTGACCTTTAAAGCTGTTCTCAAGGGCACAGTGTTTTTACCCTTTTTTTTTTTCTTCCTGTGCTTTTACCGGTGTTTTTTGCTGCTCTTTTTCCTCCCTGTTAGGTCTGGGGGCAGCCATAGACTGTAGAGGGCTTTGAGACAAACATGCTGAAACCGAGGTGGGGAGGGTGGGCGGGGAGGGTGGCCCGGCTGTCACAGCAGCTTCCTGGCAAGCATGGCAGCTTCAAGCAGCGGGTGGTGGTTCACCAGACCGTGTTGAGTCGTCTCATTGTTTTTTAGCCCCACCCTCTCCTCTCTTTTGCATTTAAAGTATCTAGGTTTTGTTTCTCTTTCGTATCCCTCGTCCCACACGTCTTCTCTCTAGACCAACCAAATTTATTTTGATGCTATGACAGAAACTTTAAATATCAGCTAATTCATTTAAACATCTCTATGAATTTTTCCTGTGGATCTACTTTCTTTTTATATTAAATTAAATGCAACATACGGATCTATTTACATACCGGTATCATGTTGGTTTAGTTATAGGAGTTTTCACTCTATTTTAAGTCATTGGATCTCTCTATTTGTTTGTCTATCGATCAATCATCTTTTTATGTTTTGTTTTAAGTTTGGGAACATAACTCTCACTTTGTGGCCCAGACTCCCTTGGAATTCATTGCATACAGCTCTGCTAGCCTTAAACCACGGAAATCTTCCCCTCTCAGCCTTCCGAGGGCCAGGATTATAGCTCTGGACCACCACGCAGCTCTTTTCTCTCTTAGCATCTTATTTGAGGTCTTTTGCTTTGTGTCCCCTCATATCGGACTTTTGTTCCTGGTTTTTAGGGGGCATTAACATGTTCTGGACCCAGTGCATGCCTGGTAACTTCTCAGTGAGGGTTGGGCGTGTCGGAGGATTGCTTTGGCTTTTGGTGGGCAGCTAGTGGTGGATTGATTGCCTTTGTCTAGTCGTGGACTCGACTACCGCTGGGTTGTTGATTGAAACAAGCTGGTTTTCAATGCCAGAAGCAGAGGTCTCTAATGGGTTGGATGTGAATCTCAGAATATTCAGTCACCCTGTTCTGGGGTCCACTTAAATCCAACACAACTTAAACACCTGGTCGATGCAGATACTGTTATCAAGTGTCTACTGATTGATCAGGGCTATAGAACAGACTTGGGAGCGAACTACGACCCTGAAGGGACACCTCACAACATATTTAAAGGGTAAAACTATAGAGCAAGGGGGAGCAAGGTAGAATGTAGCATTGTTTAATCATATTACAATCATATTACAATGTAAGGGGTTGAACAGGGGAATTCTCTCAATCAGGACAGGAGTTGGCTCCTGGGCCTGTGAACATGACCTTAGCTGACCTGGCCAGCAAGATGGAGAGGTTGTCCTTGAGAGGTCTGGACTCACACAACTGTCTCCTTACACGTTGTCCCTGAGATGGCTGCACTCAGACAACCGTCTCCTTACAAATTGTCCCTGAGACATCTGGACTCGGACAACCGTCTCCTTACAAGAGAAGCTGTTCAGCTATTGGGAAGTTCCCAGCTCCTCTAGGGCCTGGGACCTTGAACTTAGTTTCTCCTTATGATTAAATGGAGTCTGAAAAGGAAATGGCAGTACTTAGAATAAGTTTCATTTGCTCATTCCCAACAACCCTAAGCCTCCTTCAACAGTTTTGTTACTTGAGGGGACAGGTTGCAGAAGAGAAATAGGTGTGCTCACAGTGGTTACAACAGCCAGAGCCTGGCCAGTGCCAGTGGGAAAGGAAGAGCTAGGTGGATTTATATATTTCACTATTTATCCACCCTCTTCCAGGAACTAGGACCAGGTTCTGAGGACCAGGATCCTGGTGGAGACAAAAGGGACAGGTAGCATTCAAGATAGCTCCACGTTTCCAGTCACTGGGCTGGGTTCTGAGGCAAAGATGATGAGTCACCTGAGGACAGGAACTGCTCAGTAAGTATGTGCTATGTAAGAGGGGAACTTCCCTAGTAGGGGTTGAGGAGCAGATATTCAGGAACAGTCTGATCTGCAAGGGGAAGGCAGAGTTTGGGCAGCCTGCACAGGCGTGGCCCTGGAGCCTGCAGAATGGGTGACTGGCAGAGAGGGGGGGGGGCAAGGTCCAAACCTGGAGATCCCCCAGCATTGAAGGGTCATGTAGGAGGCCTTAGATGGCCTTCTGCTAAGGTGGAAGAGAAACCTGGAAGTTAAGGAACAGAAGAAGCCTGTGGTCAGTGGGGCATGGTGGCTGCACGCTGTGGACCGAGGCCAGGCCCAAGCTGACTGTTGGGATATCATAACAGTATTACTGGTGCTCTTGACATGAGCCTGGTGCCCTTTGACAGTGAGTGGATGAACATTTGGTGAGCTAAGTGTAGCTGGCAGAAAGGGAGGAAATGAGGTTTTAGGGTGCTCTGAGAGGTCCTGGGGCCCAAATTCCTGGGTATAGGAGGGGGTTGAGGTGAAAGTGCGTTCAGAGAACTTTATTTGGTTTCTCTTCTTTCAGAACCTGTCTCCATGAGGTTGATTGTATAGATTGAGGTCCATGGAAAACCTGTAGCTAGAATCTTTTTTCCCCCTTGGGGGCCTCGGGTGTGTCAGATGTGTGCCACCAAGCTGTACCCCATCAGCCCCTGGACTCTCTTATCTAGTTTTTCAGTTTATTATCTCTTGAAGTTTCTGAGGAGCTGGCGTCAGAAATGGGGGTGATTCTGGTCCTTTCCAGCTCTGCTTTGTGTTTCTCTCTCGTATCTGTGCTAGCTGGGACACAGGATGGGCAAACGGGATGTCCTTCTTTTCTTAATTGAAAGGGTCTATCTCTCAGGCTTCCGTCCTCCAGGATGGTAACAGCACTGGGCGGATCCTGGTTTATTTTCAAAGCTTCTTATAGAAAATTTCACTTAGAATATTATGTCAGGTGTGGTGACGCATAACCTTAGTCTCAGCACGTGGCAGAGGCAGGAGGATCCAGTGAATTCCAGGGCAGCCTGGGGTACATAGTGAGACCCTGTCTAAAAAATGAAAGGGAAGAATATTGTGATGTATTATTGTCGCCAACACTGACTTCAACCTGCTCAGCTTGCATTGGTCTTGTTTTAACTATACAGTCTCTTTTTCTACTGTTATTTTCAAGCAAATTCAAGCTTAATATATCATTTGTATTTATATTTCTGGAAATAACTAACAACTCTGTTCTCATCAACAAAACTTTATCCTCATTAAGGAATCTCTGTTTTAAGACTTATTTTTTTTTAATTTTAAAAGATTTATTTATTTATACAGTGTTCTGTCTGCATGTCAGAAGAAGGCACCAGATCTCATTATAGATGGTTATGGGCCATCAATATGTGGTTACTGGGAATTGAACTCAGGACTTTTGGAAGAGCAGCTAGTGATCTTAACCTCTGAGCCATCTCTCCAGCCCCCAGCTTTACTTATTTTTAATATTTGTTGGTGTTTTGCCTGCTTGTATGTCTGTGTGAGGATGTCAGATCCTCTAGAACTAGAATTACAGATGGCTGTGAGCTGCCATGAGGGTGCTGGGAATTGAACCGAGAACCTCTGGAATAGCAACCAGTGCTTTCAACCGCTGAGCTATCTCCCCAGCCTTCATTAAGGAGTCTTTAAAAAATAGTCATTAGCATCAGGCATGATGGTTCACACTTGTAAATTCCCCACTTGTGAACCAGCCTCAGCTATAAAGTGAGACCCATTTCAAACAACAAAACCATTTATTCATTAGTCATTACATATACTGTGTTCTGCCTGCCCAGAGGGCACCAGATCTCATTACAGATGGTTGTGAGCCTCCATGTGGTTGCTGGAAATTGAACTCAGGACCTCTGGAAGAACACCCAGTGTTGTTAACCTCTGAGCCATCTCTCCCATCCCAAATAAAACCAATTTTAAAACCAATCAACCAAACAAACAGAAATAAGCATAGTGGCCATGCCTTTGATCCCAGCACCTAGGAGGCAGAGGTGGGTGGCTGTCCGTGATGTGGAGGCCAGCACAGTCTACATAGTGAGTTTCAGGCCAGCTGAAACTATATTATAAAACCCAATCTGAAAAATGAGCCAGTCAATCAGTCAATCAATCAATTAAAAGAAAGGCAGGTCGTTAGCTACCTAATCCATGTTAAGAGTGTACTAATTGTCTCATAGACTTTCTTCAGTTGTTTTGTTTGAATCAGAATATAAACCAGAAATTCCATTATTAGCAGCAACTTGGATGAGCCTGGAGGACATTAGGCTAAGTGAAATAAGGCAGGCACAGAAAGACAAATGCTGCTGGGTCTTACTGGTGTACAGGATAAAAGAGTTAATTACACAGAAAAAGAGAGGAGTGTACAGCACCAGAGACTGAGGAGGGGTTCCCTGAATCAGAGCAGTAGAGGCAGAAGCCTGAATCAATGATACTTCAATATGGATTCGGTGGGTTTTCCACTTTTTCTGAGGTTAGGGCTGGGTAGAGCTCTGCATTCTTTTTGAAAATATTTATTATGTGTGCAATGTTCTGTCTGCACATACACCTACACACCAGAAGAGGGCACCAGATCTCATTATAGATGGCTAGAAGACACCAAGTGTGTACTGGGAATTGAAGTTGTAGCTCTGGAAGAACAACCAGCGCTCTTAACCTCTGAGCCATCCCTCCAGCCCCTGAGCTCTGTATTCTTTTTCACTATTTAAGAGTTTTTATTTTGAGCCAGGCACAGTGGCACAGGCCTGTAATCCCAGCACTCAGGAGGCAGAGGCAGGCGGATCTCTGTGAGTTCGAGGCCAGCCTGGTCTACAAAGCAAGTCTAGACAGCCAAGGCTGCACAGAGAAACCCTATCTCAAAAAAACAACAATAAAAAGTTTTTATTTTTACTCCTGTGCATTTGTGTGCCAGTGTGAGTGTATACCACGGTGTGTTTGTCCCCGGAGGCCAAAAAGAGCCTTCTAAAGGGTCCTCGCATGCTTAGTCACTTCAAACAGCATGGGTCCCTGACCCCAGCGCTGCTGTGGTTCCGAGCCTGGTGAGGTGTGGCTGGCTTTCTGCCTGGAGTTTATCAGTCTGCAGCTATGGCGTCATCTGGGAAGTCTGTCTCTTCTCTCCTTAAGGCTTGTTATCAGAACGGATCTCCTTAAGGCTGTAGGAAAAAGCAGGCCTTCTTCCTAGCTGCCCCTTGCCAGGGTCTGAGCCCCTTCAGGCCAGCTGTAGTTCCTTGCTATATGGCAAGGAAGACTTTGGCAACTTATTTCTTTAAAAGTCAGTAAGAAGAAACCTCTGTCTCTTTAGTTGATGAAAATAGAACTTTATAACACAATGTAACCTGTGGTATCACCCTTGCTGAGATCCGTTGGCTTAGAAACAGGTCTCAGATCCTGTGCGCAGGGATCTCAGCAAGAAGGCCCTCAGGACTCACATGGTACTTGCAGGATTCTGCCCTTGAGCTTTATCTGTGTCCACTTCTCACTTTCTGTTCCCCTCTCCCTCCGCTGTCTGGCCACCATTTTCTTTACTGTTACCCAGTTATGTAGGTAGTGGGGAAGGAAGCAGTTCCAACTTGAGTTGAAACCCGTTTGCTGTGTGTTGTTACTGTTCATGGCTAACAGGTACAGGCAAGGCGCCATCTTACTGTGCTCTCTTAATTTTCCCTGTGGCTGAAATTTCCATAAGAAAAGTTTGCGTCTCTAATGTGTCAATTTCATTATAAAGTAAGAGTTGAGTGTTTTAGACTATAATTAGGATTGTTTGTTTTTCTCACATTTTTGTGCTCTATATTTTACTGTTTGCTGTGCATATTTTAATTTTTAAATATGAAATGATGTAAGTCTTACACCTTGTGGGTTCGGGATAGCTTAGTTAGTGCAGAGGGCCCAATGTGGACTCCCTAGCAGTGCGGAACCTAGTCATGGTGCCATGTACCCGCCTGCGGGACTAGTAATTCGTGGGGTCTCCAAAGAGGACCATGCCTGAAAGAAAAACGGGCGAGAGAGAAGAACGGACTCAAGCAAATGTGCACTTGTCAAGAGTCAAATTTTATTGAACCGGAGCAGGCTTTTAAGGCCAACCTTAGATAGGGGCGGGGCGAGGGAGGAGCACAGTGTAGAACACTCAGGGAGGGGTAGGTTGGAAAGTCTCACTCTAGAGTTTCTAAACTCAGGGAGGGCAGGTTGGAAAGTCTTACTCTAGAGTTTATGGACTCAGGGAGGGGCAGGGTGGAAGTTACAAAATCTTCTCGGCCCGGGACCCGGAACACTTTGCAGTTATCTCGGGAAGTCATGGTACAGTTAGCACCTTTCTGCAACTGTCAAGCAGGATGTTGGTCAGCCAGGTGCAGCAGGGTGGGGGGAATGAGAAAAGGTCAGAAGTTTCTTAGGACTTGTCTCCAACAGTGCCACACACCTGTAATTCCTGCCCATGGGAGGTAGAGTCAGGAAGAACAGAAGTTCAAGTCAACTGTGGCTACAGGGTGAGGCCATCTTGGGCTACCTGAGACCTGGACTAAAAAGGAAAACTTAGTGATAGGAGTCTGTGGTCCATAAAAAGAAACAGATACTTGTTTCTACTTGTTCAACAAAAGCAAAAGCCCTGGCTCTGGCAGTCTTAGCTGACAGGATTTCCTCATCCACTGTAATATGACAATCAGAGATAAGGCGAAAACCAGAAAAGAGACGCAATCAGCGTGGGGCCGTTGAGATGGGCAGATACAGGGTCCGTTGACCCCAAGTCCATCTTCGAGGGACTGAGAGGAACTCTGAGATTTTGTAAAAAGGGGAAACAAAAGGGGAAGGGTTTGGGGCTTGCGTAGCTGCTGGAGCAGGAAGTGTTGGCTGGTCAGGCCAGTGGTCTGGTCATTGGCTCCTCTCTCATCTGCCTTCTTCGAGGGTTCGAGGGGTTCGGGAGAAGCAGTTAGCCGGTTAACACTGCAGGGAGCAGCCTGGGTCTCAAGAGACAATTACTATAGCTGCAGGGCGCACCTCACCAGCGTGGGCCGCTGGCCTCATTGGCAGGTGACCTCACTGTGTTTGCACAGCCCACTGTTCCTGGGGTAGTGGCAGTCTTGTCATAAGGATGTCCATAGTCAGTCTTGTCTCTGGATTCCAAAATAACCTTCAGAGGAGAGGGGCAGAAGAGAGGCGGGAAAATGTCAAAGAAGCAAACCAGAAGCACAGAGTGAGTTAGGCTGACACCTGGTCCCTTCTTCGTGGTGACAGTAATCCGAGGGAGTGTTGAGGGACTGCTTGAGAGGGAAGGGCAGGCGGTGTGGAGGCTCTGAGGCACGCTGTGTCGAGCTGACCGAACAGTAGGGACCATGCCCATTGCTGTCACTGTCCAGGGGAGATGAAAGGAAACCTGTGGGAGAGGATGGCCCAGGAGAAGACCTGGCCTGGGAGTGGCCAGCTCCCTTCCCTCCCTGGGCCCTCATCCCTCATGGCCTTCCTGCAGTAGAGCGGTGGAGAGGGAAGAGGAATCTGGTGGTACAGGTGAGATGGCCCAGCCTGGCATAACCACCCACCCCACCCCTGAGACAGGGTTTCTCTGTATAGTCCTGGCTCTTCTGGAACTCTCTATGTAGACCAGGCTGGCCTTGAACTCAGAGATCTACCTGCCTCTGCCTCCCAAGCACTGGAATTAAAGGTGGGCACCTCTGCACCCAGCCCAACATCTCTTTTTAAAGTTGTTTTTATTTTGTTTTTAAAATGGCATCTTTTTATCATCTATCTGTCTATCTATCTATCTGTCTATCTCTCTACTGTCTATCATCTGTCTGTCTGTCTGTCTTTCGGTGTATGTG
>NW_026596120.1:18127097-18139299 GCF_907164565.1 Psammomys obesus
CCCCCCGTGAAAAACACAGCAGGTGTGGTGGCACACATCTCTAAACTCAGCACTCTAGAGGCAGAGGCAGGAGAATCTCTTTCTTAGTCAGCAGTCTATTGCTGTGGAGAGACACCATGAGCACAATTCTTCAGAGGTCCAGTCCATTGTCACCATGTCAGAAATTATGGCGCCACGCAGGCAGACATGGTGCTGAAGAAGTAGCTCAGAGTTCTGCATCTGGATCCACAAAAGAGAAGGAAGGGAGAGGCTCCGGGCTCAGAACGAGCTCTTTGAAACCAACCCCTAGTGCCACACCTCCTTCAGCAAGGCCACGCCTCCTAATCCCTCTCAAATAGTTCCACTCCCCTCATGACCAAGCATTCAAATGTATGGGTGTATGGGCGCCATTCTTATTCAAACTCCACAATCTCTTAATTTTTAAAGTTTAATTATTTTTAGCTTATGTGTGGGTATCTGCCTGCCTGTATGTCTGTCTATCATGTGCATGCTTGGTGCTCACGAGGCCAGAAGAGGGCATTGGATTCTCTGGGACTGGAGTTACAGATAATTGTGAGCCACCAAGTGGGTACTGGGAATCAAACCCAGGTCCTCTGGAAAGAGCAGCCTGTGCTCTTAAGCCCACTAAGCCATCTCTCTCCGGCCCACGATTTCTTAACCAAGCCTGGTTTTCTTGAGTCTTTCATCTCAAAGTGGAGTGTTAAGGGCGCTTCCTGAGACTTCATTGTTTTGGTTTGTTTGTTTGTATTTGTTTACAACTGCACTGTCCACCTCAAGGTTAACTTACGCTTAGCTAAAGCTGCTGACCCAGATGTCCCCATGAATATAGGAAATGGCCACTCCTGGGCACTCCTTCTCACATGCCCTCCTCTAAAATTTCAGCCATTCTTGGCTGTCTCCAAAATGATGTGTAAAATGAAGTACTTACTTGTCTAGCGTGAGTCCTGGGATTGAAACCCAGCACCACAAATAAACAAAAATCACTGCAGCAAGTGCCCACACTTTCATCCTCTTCCCCCTGGGTCATTGCCATCGCGCTCCACAGGAGTGTCCGGCTTTCACTGTACCTCACTGTTATCAGGTGAGTTGCAGCCCGAGGTGTTACCATTCTAAAGTAGTTATTGAGCTGGAAAGATGGCTCAGTGATGAAGAGCACATTCTATTCTCTCAGGGGACCCAAGTCCGGTTCCCAGCACACGCGATGTTTCACACTGCCCGTGAATCCAGCTCACCCACACACAGGAGGCATACACGTACGTAATTACGAATAAAATAATTGGCCAGGTGGTGGCAGCACACACCTCTAATACTAGCTCTCGGGAGGCAGAGACAGGCAGATCTCTGAGTTTGACGCCAGCCAGGTATACAGGAGACTTGTCTGTGGGGAATGCAAAAGCTTTTTTTTGCCAGCTTTTGTCCTAGATTTAAAGGGTGGGGAGGGGCTGAGAAGATAAGTGGAGGAATCTTAGCAGCTGCCAGGAGGGGGAGAATGGGGAAGAGGGTGAGAAAAAGTTTTGCTTTTTTGAGTTAGATGTCAAGAAAGCAGAGGAGTAAGGGTTGTGTGTGCGTGTGTGTGTTTTTGGGGGGGGGTTCCCCAAAGAGGAAGGGTAAGAATGTCAGATGTCTGGGCAAGCAGGTTTAGCTGGAATTGGAAAAGAGAAGCCAGAAATGTCGTTCCACACAGAGCACCCTTAAACAGCGGTGTCCTGGAAGGGGCTTGGGGGCTCAGAAGTAACTCATGGAGGGGAATTATCCCTCCCACCTTTAACAGCTTTCCTCTTTACATTTATGGGGACAGGGGCCACAGGTGTCATGGTGTTCATGTGGATGCTTACGGGAGCTGGTTCTTGACTCTGCCACGTGGGGACTGAGCAGGTGGTCAGGCTAGGTTTGGCTTCCGGTGTCTTTACCCACTGAGCCTTTGAATATGGCTTCAGGCGTATCACATTTGTCTTCTAGCAAGTCCCCTGAGGTTGTGAAACAGGATTTTCTCCTTATCATGGAGGCCTGGGCGAGGAAACTTCTTGCTGTTTTCTTCAAAGGGTATTAACAGAGCCTTTTGCAGCAAAGGGTGAAGAAGCAAGGCTAACATTTCCTCTTCCTTCAAAATTAGTGTTATCTGGGACAGAGGAAGTGGGGTGCAAAGATGAATGAAGAGGGGTCTAGCCTCAACGATCTCCAAGCCTACTGACATCTGACCAGCTGGCCAACCCTGCCTCCTATCACACTGATGTGTCTGAGGGTTCGGCTCATTGGCTGGGCCTGCAGCAAAAGCCCTTGCTTTAGGTGCACTGGATGAGGAAGGAATGTCTGACTGACTGCCATCCAAAATGGATGAAGGAAGCCCAGATACTGGATGAGAAAGACAAGGACCCTCAGGTAGCCGAATTAGCAATCAGCACTCCAGGCCTCATCCTGGCCTTCACCTATACTCGCCACCTCTATCCTGTCAGGCCTACTGAGCCTCTCTGGGTGTTGTTCTGGCTTGCCAGCCCCCCCCCCCCCCCAGTTCCCATCTACGACTCGTAAATGCTTCTTAGATTTGTGTGTTTGCGTTCGTGTACTTATGTGTATCACGTGTGAACCTGGTGACCACAGAAGCCTGAAGAGGACCTGGGATCACCTGGCCCTGGAGCCACAGATGGGTGTGAGCCACCACATGGTGCTGGGAACCAACTCAGCCCCTCCACAAGAGCAACTAGTACTCTTAAGCACTGGGCCTCCTCTCCACCCTGGGATAGTCATTCTAATTGAGCTGGTGAGGCAGGAGTGGGTTCATTTTCTTCACCAATTTAAGAATTAAAAGGTAGGAAAAGTTGGAAGGTCAAGCAAAGCCGAAGTTTATTCAAAGAGGACAGTTTTATTACAGTTTAAAAGGAAAACTTGGGGCTGGAGAGATGGCTCAGTGGTTAAGAGCACTAGCTGCTCTCTGCTCTTCCAGAGAACCTGGGTTCAATTCCCAGCACCCACATGGCAGTTCACAACTGTCTGTAACTCCTGTTCCAGATGATCTGACACCCTCACACAGACATATGTGCAGTCAAAACACCAATGCACATAAAAATAAATTATTTAAAGGAAAACTTGTCTGGGTATGGTGGCACACACCTTTAGGGAAGGCAGCAGCAGGCAGACAGACCTCTCAACTTGAGGCCAGCCAGGTCTACATAGTGAGACCCTTAAAGAAGAAGAGTGAAGAGAAAGAATTCAACAAGTTGAATTTCGGTTAAGCCAGCACGGAGGTCAGCCATATAGAAGAGAGCAGGGCTTTAGGGGAAGCCCAAAGTATTAGCAAACTTAGGTTTGACAAACATTCAAAAGGACAAAAAAAAAGGGGGGGGGGAGAGAAAAGTAGACTCGAGAACCTCATGGCAGCTTGTAGGAACTGTGCTGGGACAGGTGGGTGGGAGGACAGGAATTCTGGGAAGGAAACGTGTAGTATCTCATTAAAAGGATAATTACCCTGCCTATCCTTCAGCACAGCTTGGAGTGAGCCTGTCTTCCTGGGAGTGGTCCTGTCTTGCTGACAGGTAATCCTTCCACAGTTTAGAGATTCCATCCTCTTGGCCAGAAGGAACTAGTTTTCCCTTCCGGGCTTGTATGGCTGGTGTGTTGCTTCCTTTCCTGGCTCCCTGTAATCCTATAGGCTGGATAAGCTGGAGACCTCCCAGACTGTCCACAGCAACGCCCCAGTCTCAGGCGAGAAATGTGTGAAGGCACAGCGCAGATTACATGCTGGCTCAGGTGGCCCGCTGGCAGGCTCATGAGGCAAACCAGGAGCTTTGTGCAGTACAAAGACGCCAGACCTCTCTTTCCTGGCCTTGTTAGGAACTTTGTCCCACACTGAGGGGAACGGCAGCCTGTCTGAACTCTGTCAGGAGGTGACTTGTACGTACCCTGGGAACTGTTAGTTCTTACCCTCAGGATTAAACCCCTGGCCAGAGTGAGCAGCTGCCTGGAGGATGGGTCTGGATCACTGGGGGACGAAGGTCGCTGGAACCTACGGTCCTCAGACTGAGGTCCTGGAAATCTGCTAGACGGAATTTGAATTTGTTGAGCATCCCCGCCCCCTCCCCCGCATCACTTCACAGGATCCTCAGGCGAAGCTGTGTGAGGATCCACCGAGCCAGCGGGAAAATCGCAGCTCCCCTGAGGCAGAGCTGGACGCGTGTACCAGCTGCCCACAGCTGGCGCTCAAGTGTTAGGGCAACGTCGCCGCGGAGAGCCTCCTCCAGCCCCTAAGTCAGCCGCAAGGGGATCTCCCCGCAAAGGTAGCCCGTGAGCGACCTGGGTGCTCCAGTGCCCGCCGCCAGCGCCCGGGAAAGCCGTCTCAGAGGTTCGGGGACCAGGGCGGGAGAGCGGCGGCCGGCCGGGAGGGGTGGCCACTTCCCCTCCCTCCCACCGCCTCCCCTCCCTCCCACCTCCGCCTCACTCAGGCGGGGGTTCCGGGAACCGGCCGGGGCGGGGCAAGGAGGCTAGGGCCGCGCGGAGGAGCTGAGGTCGCGGCTGCACCGCTGCCCTGTGTTTGGTCCGTCTGGTCTGCTCGTCGTCGGTCTGTCCCGCCATGGGTGCGCCGGTGTCCTCTCCGTGGACCCTGTTGCTGCTGCTGTTGTTGCTGCCGCCGCCTCCCGGTGGTGAGCCTGGGAGGAGGGGGCGGTGTACGCTGCCCAGGGACCGGGTCGGGTCGGACACTTCCCCTAGCTGTCTCTGGGAGAGCCAGGCAGCATCAGCCCCGGAGTGCTTCGACTTGAGTCCCTGATAACCGAGGGGGCGTCTGCGAACCCCATCACTGACTTCATCTTATCACCCCTTCCCTCCTGAACTGACACTGCCACCCTTGTTGTGCCCTTCGTGGTGTGTAGGCCCTACCTGTTCCAGGGGCTGGAGCAGGATTCCCTGCCTGGGGTTAGCTCCAGGTAGGGCCTCGGGGCCGCCTGGCCCCTCCAGCAGAGGTTATGCTTCCGGGCTGGGAGCCCCACAACCGCTGCCTCTACAGCCCTTGGATTCCTGGAGAAGCTGGGCCCTAAGGCTGGCCTCTTGTGGGGAGGAGACACCGGAGGGATGACTCACAGGCTTGGAAGGGCAGACTGGGGGCCTGTTCGGGGTATATATTGGAGCAGCCCCCTGCCCTACCCGGCCACGGGAAGCTAATGAATGATTCTGTTGGGATGGGTGGCTTCCTGGAGGACAAGGGCTGTGTTTCCTGAGGGCTGATTTGTGGGGTTAATAGATGGGAGAGTCAGCCCACCCCAGGAGTGAGCCTATTGGAGGATGGGTCTCCAGGCTGGAGAGCCCTGTTCCTTGTCTGGAGTTGAGAAGAGCATTACTGACTGGGACCGGGCATGAAAGACCACTGGTGTGGGCATCGCAAGATGGCACTTGCCTTTAATCTCAGCACTGCAGAGGCAGGAGGAGCCCTGTGAGCTTAAGGCCAGTCTGGTCTAGGGTGTGAGTTTCCAGGCAGGCCAGGGCTACATAGTGAGACCCTGCCCTAAAAAGAAAGAAAGGAAAGTCTCGCTGGTGTGGGCTGTTCAGCCTGACCCAGTCACAGCTGGCCTGTGGCTGTTCTGGTAAGCATTTTAGGTGGTCAGCATGCTGAACCCGGCCAGCAGTGGCCAGACAGACCCATTCCATGGTTTTGTCCAGAGCAAGATTCTGCTTGGTGCCACCAAAAACATCAATAAAAAGGTGGCCCTCTGCATCTCTGAGTTTGAGTCCAGCTTGGTCTACAGAGCAAGTTTCGGGACAGCCAGGGTCACACTGAGACCCTATTTTGGGGGAGGGGAGGGGGGAGCAGCCCTCTTTACCTCCAAGTTATCTTTTCTTGGAGTATCACAGTGCCTCTGTCCTTGGGCCTTGTTCTCCTGACAGCTCCAGGGTGCGTGCTCTGCTGATTTGTGTGGGCCTTCTGAGCAGGGCTGCTGACACTTAAGGGACTGTCCGCAGACGGAGTCTGATGAGCCTTGATGAGCCTTGAGGAGTTCTCTTGTGTGTGGGCTCCAGGTTTGCTAGCATCGCTCGCCTAAGGACAGATGGGCACTTGGTGTGTGGCATCCTCCCGGAGCGTTGTGAAGCTTGCGGGGACCCTGCGGCCTTCCCCACATCTCTCAGCGTGACCTTGTGTGTGGAGATTTGCACGGATGCTGCTCGCTGTTAGATTGAGAGCCTCGTGATGGCCCCAGGCTTTCACGGGTGCCACTGAGCACAAACGTTTTCTAATACTGGCTACATGCCTAGCCTAGGGTACATGCTTTATGGACTCTCGTGTGGAGACTGTCATTGTGACTTGGTTAGGACTCAGCTGGTGGGGGCTGAGGGTCGGGCCTCTCCTGCCTGCACTTGTGCCCGGCAGCTGAGGGTGCTATGGAGGTAATGAGGATTAAATATTACACAGCCCCGTGCCTGCAGCCGCCCAGGTGTGCTTCTCCTACCAGGAAACCAACAGACTTCCAAGGGCCAGAGGGTACCTTGCTGTGGCTCAGAGGAGAGGCTTGGTAGAAAGGTGGTTCCCTGAGGCGGCCTGAAGCTTCTGCCTGGTGGCTGCACTGGGGAAATGACTGGCATTGACTGGGGTATGGAGGAGCCCTGGCCTATGGGACACCGGGGAATGAGCTTGTTTCTGTGCTTCAGCCCACGGTGAGATATGTAGGTCTTTTGATGAAGACAGCCTGATCCCGGGGTCCTGTCCTGATTTCTGCTGCGGTTCCTGTTCCAACCAATATTGCTGCTCCGATGTGCTGAACAGAGTCCAGTGGAACGGGGAGCTGTGTACAGAGGCGGAGCCCAGGTGGGTGTGTGGAGGGGAGGAAGAGGGTGAGGAACCTCAATCCAGTCCCTGGGGAGTGCCTTGCCCCTCTGGCCTCTCAAGACAGTGGGCTGTGCGGTGAGCCATAGTGGTGGGGGAGCCGTCTTCTAGACTGGACTGCCTAAAGCTACTCCGCCCCTCCCCACCCTCAAGGCTTCTGTTTCACTCAGCCTCGGGCTGAGGTCAGTGGGCTCAGCTGGCTCTGGCGTTGCACTTGAACGCACAGGTCCTCAGGGCGGGCAGCTGGTTATGCTGGTACCCCCACACTGTGTATGTGCCGTGGTTATGTGTATGCTCTACAAGGTACAGGGCGTGGATGTTGCCCAGAAAGCGATGGACTGTGTCCTCCCGGCAGACTTTTGTCACTGGCGAGGACCAAGATGTGTCTGCCCTCGTCACATCGTGGTTTTCTTTGTACTCGGCCACAGACTGAGAATTGCAGTGGCCATACTTAGCTCACGGCAGGCAGCAAGTCCAGAGCATACCGCCTGTGTCCTCTCCGGTCTCCCATGGCCATTCCGTTCCCCTCCCATCCTATGGGCACCCCACTGTGTGAGGTGTATTCTTAAAAGGTCTGTATTGTTTTGTGGGTACATTTTTGGGGGTGCTCTAACGAATGCCCTTACTTTGTGATCTCAATCCGGTGCTCCTAAGGCAGACGTCACAGCCGTGTCATTCTCTGAGTGAGTCCAAAGTTGTTGGCCTCATAGGCAGCCACAGTGGGCATCCTTGTAACCCCTCCTCCTGCTTTTCATGAATCTGTAAGAAGTTCTTGGGATGTGCATGGGACTGCCGGGTCCCCTGGATGCCACATGGTCACCAAGAGTTGGCTGGTTTTATATCTTACAGTTGTCTGTGTTTTTTAGAGAGAGAGAGAATGTCTCACTATATAACCTTGCTGGCCTCATTCAGAGATCCGCCTGCCTCTGCGTCTTCAGCGCTGAAACTGAAGGTGTCAGTCACCATGCTTGGCTTATAGATGATGTTTTAAAATATTTTCACTATGTTAATTTTTATTACTTTTTAAAATATATACGTTGGTGTTTTGTCTGCTTCACACACGTATGTCTGTGTGATGGTGTTAGATCTTGGAGTTATAGACAGTTGAGAACTGCCACATGGGTGCTGGGAATTGAACCCTGGTCCTACTGGAAGAATGTTCAGCACTCTTAACTGCTGAGCCATCTTTCCAGCCTCAACTTTTATTACTTTGTAAAGGACTTTTGTTTTTTGGTTTTATTTTTCAAGACAGGATTTTTCTGTGTAGCCCTGGCTATCCTGGAACTCGCACTGTAGACCAGGCTGGCCCCGAACTCACAGCGATCCTCCTGCCTCTGCTTCCTGAGTGCTGGGATCTTTCTAGGTCTCTTTTCACATCTGTTGATACAAGATCTTGTTGTGTTGCTCAGGTTGGTTTCAACCAACCAACCTATCTCCGATTACCGAGTAGTTGGGACTGTGAGTACACACGTTATTCTCAGCTTATAGTAATTACAGAAGAAAACAGGTGCATTTATTCCATTCGGATTAATAGATCACCTAGAGAGTAACTCAGGAGTACACTGGATTCCATCCCTAGCACCTCAGAAGGAAAGGGCTTGGTAAAGGTAATGCAGATATTCACTTATGAGATTATATTTGGCATTTTGTTTAGCTTTCTGTTAGTCTCTTATTTTGGACTTTTAAATTTCTTCAAGTTTTATGTGTATTTGTGTGTCTTAGTTAGGCTTTCATTCCTGTGAAGAGACACCGTGACTAAGGCAACTCTCACAAAGGAAAACATTTCACTCAGTCTGACTTATAGTTTCAGAGGTTTTTAGCCTGTGATCATCATGGCGGGAAGCATGGCAGTGTCCAGGCAGACCTGGTGCTGGAGGAAGAGCCGAGAGTTCTACATCTTGATTCACAGGCAAGGAGGAGACTGTCTTTCACACTGGTGTAACTTGAGCATAGGAGACCTCAAGGCCCGCCTCCACAGTGACGCCTCCTCCAACAAGTCACACTTCCTCCATCAAGGCCACACCTCCTAACAGCGCCATGCCCTGTGGCACTATTTAAACCACCACAGTGTGTTCGCCTGCCTGTATGCGCAAAGCCTGCAGAGGCCAGTAGAGGGGTCAGATCCCCCGGAACTGGAGTTACAGGTAGTTCTGGGCTGCCGTGTGGGTTCTAGGAACGAACTCCATCCACTCCTCTGCATGAGGAGCAAGCGCTGAGTAACTGCCGAGCCATCTGTCCAACTTCACACACATAGTTTGTTTCCACTTTGGGGGTATGATGCTAGCTTTGTGGAAGGATCCTGTTTCATGCTGAGGAAATTCCTCGCCATTGGACTTTGCCTAGAGTTTTAATCATAAAGGGATTTGAACTTTGTGAGATGTTTTCTGAGATGGCCATGAGCTATTTTTATCCTCTTAATGTGGCAAATGATGCCTATCTCATTCTAAAATAATATTTTACTTACTTTTAAGTTTTGTGTTTGAGTGTTTTGCCTGCGTGTAAGTGCGTCACAATCAGACCTGGTGTCTGTGGAAGTTAGAGGAAGGCGTTATTTCGTTCCTTGGAACTGGAGTTAACACATACCTGTGAGGTGACTCAGTGGGCCTGGTGCTTGCCACCGAGCCTGAGAACCTGAGTCCAGGGCCTGGGCTTCACATTGTGGGAGGAGAGAACTGACTCCTGTTAGTTGTCCTGTGACCTCTGCATGTTTGTTTGCATGTGTGTGCATGCTAAATACAAAATAAAAAAAAATTAAAATAGCATTCAACTTAGGTTGATGCCTTTTTTTCTCTTGTCATACAGAAAGTCCCATTCCACTGCCTTTCAGTGTCTGTTATTTCCATTGAGATAATGAGCTTGAAAATCGCTTTAAGCTTCATTTTAATCTCTCAAGAAATGGGAGTTCAAGGGATTATTTTTCTTTTGGTGCTAAGAAGCCAACACAGGCCTTGGACACGCTACTGAACTTTATGACTGGCCAAAATCTTATTCTTCTTTTACATATCTTTTCAAACAGGATCTCTCTGTAGCTTCTGACTGGCCTGGAACTCATGTAGACCAGGCTAGCCTCTGACTTGTGGTAATCTGCCTGCCTTTGCCAACTGAGTAGTGGGATTAAAAATGTGTGCAACCATGCCTGGCTTGTACATTTCTCCCTCTCTTGAGAGGGTTTCTATATGTAGCCTTGGCTGTCCTGAAACTCACTCTGTAGACCAGGCTGGCTTTGAACTCACAGAGATCCACCTGCCTCTGCCTCCCGAGTGCTGGGATTAAAAGTGTGTGCCACCACCAACTGGCTTATTTTTATGTCTCTAGGTTTGCAGATCTTCTGAAATCTGAGGTTTAGAGTATCTCACTAGTTGTGGAGTTGTCTGCCATTACTGAAACACTATTCCTTCCCCTTTTCCTTCCCCTGTGGCACTCCAGCTAGACACGTGGTGCCCTCCACACAGTGCCCACGACTCGCGTCTCCCCCACATTTTCATCTGCATCTCTCTGTCTGGATACTGTTGTCTTGTAAGCGCTCAGGTCGCACGGTTCTTGGTTTTCAAAAGCGTTTATCTGTGTGTGCGCGCACGGGTCAACGTGGGTGCCGCAGCTCATTTGTGGAAGTCAGAGGGCAGCGGCAGCGAGCGCTCTGCTCTTTCCTTCTCCCAGGCTTGTTCCAGGGCTCGAACTCAGTTGTCGGGCTTGGGAGCAAGCTCCTTCACTCACCAAGCCACCGAGCTGCCCCCTTTGCTTGCTTGCTTGTTGGAGACAGAGTCTTGCTGAGTGACTGTCACCGGCCTGACACTTGCTGGATCAACCAAGGTCTGGGACTTGCCCCTGCCTCAGAGTGCTGGGATGAAGGGTGTGCACCACCGTGCCTCGCTTTTCACTGAGGTTTTTGTTATTATTTAGAGACAGGGTCTCTCTGTGTAGCCCTGGCTGTCCAGGAACACACTCTGTAGATCATGTTGGCCTCAAGCTCAAGAGATCCACCTGCCTCTGTCTTGGAATGCTGGGATTAAAGGTGTAAGCCACTATTGCCTGGGCTGAGTTGTGGTTGTTGTTTTTTAAACAGTTATATTTTAGAGAATATACTATGTATGAAGTAAATGTACAACCCAGTAGCCTGTCACTGGATGAAGATTAGAATCTTTAGAGAAACCCAGAGGCTCTTTGAACCCACTCATTGTTTCTCTTTTACCCCCAAAGGTAACTATTATCCTAACTTTTATATGATTTTGATTTTTTTTTTTTCATTTTGTGTGTTGGGAGTTTTGCCTCCGTATGGGTTTGCACCGTATGGCGTGCAGTGAGTGCCCTCAGATGCCAGAAGAGGCGGGCAGGTCCCCTAGGACTGTGGTCACAGATGGTTGGGCCACCATGTGAGTGGTGTGAATTCAGCTGAGGTCTTCTGGAGAGAGTCAATGTTGAGCCATCCCTTCAGCCCTGCTTTGTGTATGAGCGTAAATGTGTGTGTGTGTGTGTGTGTGTGTGTGTGTGTCTGTCTGTCTGTCTGTGAGCACCTATGTGTGTATAGCTCAAGTATAGAGACTGGAGGATGACCTCGGATGTTGGTCCTTAGGCACTGTCCGCTCTGTCTGTCTGTCTGTCTATCTATCTATCTATTTAATTTAATTTAATTTAATTTTTTTTTGTTTGTTTGGTTTTTGGGTTTTTGAGATGGGGTTTTTCCATGTAGCCTTGGCTGTCCTGAACTCGAGTGGTAAACCAGGCAGGCCTTGAACTCACAGAGATCCACCTGCCTCTGTCTTCCTGAGTGCTGGGATTACAGGCGTGGGCCACCGAGCCGGATGTGTCCACTTTATTTTATTTATTTAAAATTTATTTATTTTTATGTGCATGGGTGTTTTTTGCCAGCATGTATGTGTTTGCCTGCATGTATGTGTGTGCACCATTACATACAATGACCAAAGAGTCCAGAAGAGGGCGCCAGGCCCCCTGAAACTGGAGTTAAACAGCTGTGAGCCACCATGTGGGGCCTGGGAACCAAGGCTGTGTTCTCTGGAAGAACAGCAAGTGCTCTTCCCTGGCGAGCTCCTGAATTTGTTTAGTTTGATTTTTTTGAGGCCAGGGTCTCTCTATAGGGCCTTGACTGTCCTGGAACTTTCTATGTAGATCAGGTTGGCCCCAAACTCATAGAGCTCTGCCTGCCTCTGCCTCTGGAGTGCTGAGATTGAAGATGTGCACTGGCGTGTTGCGACCACCAGGGGGCACTAAAGCTTCACAATGCTCTCTGGCTTTCTAAAGCAGAAACAAGCCCGCCATGTGCTCTGCACCTTCCCGCCTGCGCAGTCCAAGCCGAGGGGATGACCATGCAGCTTCCACAGACCTGGACTGCCTTCGAGGTCTTCACTCTGCCTTGGACGGGGGGGGGGGGGGGGGGGGGGG
>NW_026596120.1:18139399-18210812 GCF_907164565.1 Psammomys obesus
GGGGGGGCCACAATGGCAGCTGAGTCTTGTGGCGGCTCTTCCGATCTGTTTCCACCTCCTTCGTTTCCAACTGGCAGCATTCTGGGCTAACCTGGTGTTCTGATTTCCGTGTCATCTGGCGTTTGGACTGCAGTCTCAATTCTCCACATCTTCGGTTTTGGTGGTGGTTTTGGTGGCTTGTTTGTTTTGGTGCTGGGGATCAAACCTCTACTCCTAGCCTCTGTTTTCCAGATCTTGAAGTTTTACCCCTTCCCCTTGATTCCCCTCTCTCTCGTGTTTCCCATGCACAGCCAGGGAAATCACCGTGTTCCACATAGAAACACATTTCTGAAAAATTGCTTAGAAGTCTCCAGCAGTCTTTCTAGGGTACTCCAAGCTCTCAGGGTTGCTCAGTCTTCAGTGTCTTTAAGTTCTTCCTGGTAATTTCACTGTTTATTCTTTTATTACATTTTACTTATTTTTGGTGTGTGTGTGTAGCGTCCCATGTGAAGGGCAAAGGTTGACCTGGAGTCAATTCTCGTCTACCATGTGGGCTCTGAGATCACACTTGGGTCCTCAGGCTTGACAGTAAGTGCCTCTGCCTCCCAGCCATCGCTGGCCCAAGCTCATCTTCTGCTAGTCCCCGGGTTTGTTCTCCAAGCACTTTTTAAGTTACATTATTGTCATGCACACGGGCACACAAATGCCCGACACACGTGTAGATGTGAGAGCACAGTTTTCAGGAGCCAGTTCTCCCTCCACTGTGGTACTGAGCCTCCACCCAGGTATCAGGCTCAAGTCAGGCCTGGAGGCCAGAGTCTCACTGGGTCCGCCATGTTCTTTAAACAGTGTGTTTTGTCCCCTGATGTCAGTGTCTGCTAATCTCATGCTCAGAGCCCTGTGGACGTTTTTTGTTTTACTTAGCTTTTCGAGACAAGGTCTTTCTAGCCTGGCTGTCTTGGAACTGACTGTGTAGACCAGGCTGGCCTCAAACTCACAGAGATCTACCTGCCTGTGCCTCCTGAGTGCCGGGATTAAATGTGTGCGCCGATATAGCTGGCCCTTGTAGATGTTTTTATTGTCAGTTATTACTCCTGTTTTCTATTCACATTCTCCACCCTTAGTGTTCCTGGGAGGTTTTGATTGTGTGTCTAACACTGCATTTATAAAACTGATGGGCGGAATTGGGAGCCTAGAGCTCTCCCTACAGAGGTTATGTTACTCCGGGTACACTAGCCTGCGTGAAGAGACTGGTATTTAGAAGGGCAGTCTATTCTCTTCCCCCTTCCTTGTGAGACACAGCTATTGGGGTCTTGGTCCAAGTGTATAGGATCATCATAGCCTCTTCTTAGTGTAAGAGATGGCTTCAGTCTTGTGATCCTTCTGCCTTGGTCTCCAGTGCTGAAATTACGGACATCTGACAGATTATAACTCAGACTGTTGTTTTGGAGTTGTTTTTCTTTTGTTCCCTTGTGTTTCCTTTGTCTTTAACTTTGTGGTAATGCCACCCTCTGCTTTTGGTTTCCGCCTTCATCCTGTTGTGGTCATAGTAGGTACTTTCCAGATCTTAAGTGTGAGAGCTGCTGTTTCTTGGCCTCATGCACTGTGTCCCGTGGATTGCCTTTAGCGTGCTCGAGAGAAGTGAGAAGTGCGCAGCACCTCGGCCTGGGACCCCAGTGTGTACACATTCTTGGGAAAGTCGTGCCTTTCCCCGGCAGGTGGGGGGTGCAGGTGGGGATTGAGTGCGCTCCTCATGAGCTTTCTCTTTTCTCTTAGCAGATTTCCCACCTACCCAGAGTTTCTGGAGCCGCAGGCGTTTCGATCCAGTTTTGACAGTGACCCCATGCCAGGGTAAATAAGGCCTTTGGGGGAGGGTTCCTGGCAGATGTGATAAGGGCTCAGGTAGGCCTGGGGGTGGCCTCGGTGCACTAAGATGGCACAGAATCATTAGGATGGTGCCCTGGTGAAGTTGTAGTCATGTTTGCCCCCTGGGATCCTTGACCCTCCAGGGCACGGGGATGCTGGGGAGAGAAACAATAGGAGTAACCGCATGGGGGCTGGTAGTGGAAGGTCCAGGGGTGGCGTCCATATTGACCTGGGTGGTGGGGTGGCAGGGACCTGATGGGGAGGGGTAGCAGAGGAGGAAATGACATTCGGTGATGACTCCAAAGCTGTGAGGCCATGGTGGCAGTCAGGTGGCCGATGGTCGTGGCAGAGTGACGGCTATGCTGATGGTGGAGCCGGTGATAAGTGTGAGGTGATGGGGTGGTAAGGCTGAGGCAGGGGCTGAGATAGCAGAAGGGCCTTCATCACCATGTGGGGTTTGTGGGTCGTGGCCACCACTGTTGAGGCATCTCCATCTCGGGATCCAGAAAGGGAAGCAGCTGGGACTCCTCCCTCCCACATTCAGAGACGCCGCACACTCCTCTGGCCAGGCTTCTCCCTTTTTCTTTCTTCCTTTTCTCCCTCCCTTGCTTCCTGAGACAAAGCCTTTTGTGGCCCAGGCTAACCTTGAACTTGGAAGATGACCTTGAATTTACGATCATCCCCAGTGATTGAATTACAGGCGTGTGTCACCACGCTTAGTTTATACCGTGCTGGGGATTGAACCCAGGGCCTCCTGTGTGGTAGCTGTGAGAAACAAGACACCCACTCTGTAATAACATATTCGAGAGACTAGAGAAAGGAAGACCGTTTTTAATATGTGATTCTGCAGGATAGGACCCAGCACAGAGAAAAGGCTAAAAGAATTGGGATGGTGTTTAGGGGTGAGAAATTCCAGAAAAGTATAGTCTTCCAGTTCTTCTAGTATAGCCTCCTTCCGGGATCCCCCGTCCTGTTGGTTCAGAATGTGAAGCCGTATCTAGTGAATGTCCGGAGCTTGGCCACCAAGTGAGTGCCTGCAACATTCCAACTCTTCACGTTCTGAGACGAGCAGGCCAGCAGCCAGAGTGGGGGATAGGGGCCTTTTGTCGCTGATTATTTTAGTGCTCTGAGCACACAACAGACTGAAAATGGACCAGAATAATTTGTCTCTCACAAAGGCAAGCACTCTATCAACTGAGCTCTCTCTCCAGTGTTTTTGTTTGTTTGTTTGTTTGTTTGTTTGTTTGGAAACAGGCTCCTTCTCTGTAGCCCCGGCTAACCTGGAACTATGTTCTTTGGGCTGGCCTCTGCTTCCTGATTGCTGGAATCATACTCCAGTGCCACAGAGCAAGTCACAGAGGAAAAGAACACATGGGTCAGTCAGTGTTGCCGGCAGCCGTTGGGAGTGGCTGTGATTCCTGGCCAGAGGTGCTAGGGAGGGTAGGAGGGAGTTGGTGGTGGTGCTCAGCAGTGCCTGCCAGCAAGGAACAAAGGCGAGAACGGACAAGTGAACAGGTTTCCTTGGCCTCTGCTCTAGAGACAGAGGTCCAGCCCTGCACAGGGATGCCAGATAGGCACAGGCTAACATTGGGATTGGGGTGGAGGATCCTTGCCTTGAAGGATTGGGTAGGGTGAACGTGCAAAGGATGGAACCGGAGGGACAGCAGCTTTTGAGGAGCAGTGGCAGGGAGACTCAAGAGGGAAGGCTGGGGCTGAGGGCAAGAAGGCAGCTGGTCTGAAGCGCTGTGGACTGCACTGAAGGGGGCTTGGTCCCCCGTCCTGGCAGGAGCAGTCCAGCACAGCATATTGAAGAGCAGATTGGAAGCATGTGTGGTAAGTGTGGATGGCCCAGTGGAGACCAATCAGGGGCCTGACATGGTGCAGGAAGGCTTTTTTGGGGACTTGGTGGAGACGGCTGGAAGTATAGGGGTAGGGAGAGGAAGAACGGGATGCTAGGATTTCCTTTTCTCCTATTCTTCAGAGCCCCAGAATTGTGCACAGAAGTGAAAGCTGGGGGACAGGGCTGTCTGTGACAGACACTCTGCTAGGTATCTGTTGCTCCCTGTGTGCTAAGGGCTCTCACATTAGCCACGCTCTGAGTTGTCACACCCTCAGTGTGCTTTGTTTTTTGGCTTATGGTTTTTGGCTATGTAGCCCTGGCTGGCCTGGAACTCATACATAGACCAGGCTGGCCTCAAACTCGGAGATCCTCCACCTGTCTCTGCCATGTGGGCACCACCAGTGCCTGACCCCCTGGGCCATCTGAATGGACGGGACTTTAATTCTGTGATAGCATTAGCCAAGGAGTCTGGTGTTTTCCTGCCTGGAAATGTGTCTCCTTGAACTAATGCTTTGGGCTGAGGTCTGAGAGATGAACAGGACTTATTAGGTGGGAGTGAGGGTTGTGGAGATGAGCCTCTCCCTCTGCCCCAGACAGCAAGGCCTGGGTACACAAGGACACAGCTTGGTACTCGGTGATCTGGCTAGAGCAGAGATAAAGAGGGAGGGGTGCCTCCGCCTGGCTTTGTGGGTCCTGCAAGGAGATTTTTGATGTTGTTAGGTTTTGTTTTTTTTTTGGGGGGGGGGGGAGGGTTCTCAATATAGTCCAGGCCTGCCTGGAATTCACTAGGTTGCTCAGGCTGGCCCAGAACTCATAATCCTCCTGCCTCAACAGCCTCCCAACTTCAGGTATTGCCTGTGTGTGAGTACACTCAGCTAAATTTTTAATTAAAGGTTGAAGTTGGCTTTTTTTTTTTTTTTTTTTTTTGGTAAGTTTTGCTATCCAGTTAGGGAAACCCTGGATTTTAATTGTCAGCTGCACTCACACCATACCCACTGAAAGGTTGTACACACACTGTCACTGGTGGGGAGGGAACAACTTCCTGTGGTTCCAGGAGCTGGGGGAGCCTTAGGCATCACAACCAACTGGGAAACATGATCAGGCCTGGCAGGGCCATGTGGTGGGTCAGGAGAGCAGAGTACCTCGGAGGCTGGCGCTGGGCTGCATTTAGAGGCCAGGGCTTGCAGGCCAGGGAAGCTGTGTCCTGGCCTCTGTGTCCCCTTCCAGCCCTTCTCAGAGCCTTCCCCCGAGCCGCTGGTGCTTCAGCAGTGCCTGAGTCATACTGTGTCTTTAAGAGGGTGGCTACAGGGCTCTTGAGTCTGTCCTTCCTGCCGCTGACGTCAGGAAAGGGGAAAGACTGAGGAGGAGATTCGATTTCCATTTCTTTGAGAGGGGAGGAAATTGAAACTGAGTAGCCCCTGATAAAAAGGGGAGTCCTGAGCTTTGGGAGCCCCTTGAGTGAAGGCAGAGGTTAACATGGGGTGAGCAGGGGCGGGGCACATTCTGTAGAGAGAGGCACAGAGCCTCTGGACCTCCCACTGCATGCCACCGGCTGTGTGAAGGCGTTTTTGCCCTTTCCTGCTTCCGCCTGCTTAGGGAGACACCTATGGTCTCACGGTTCCGGGTTCCGTCTTGGATGCTTGTCTTGGGCCACATGGTGGTAAAGCCTCCTGTTTTGGAAGCCTGAAGTGTGTGTGGGCCTGTCCCTAAGTCTGTCCTTGGCCAAGAGGCGCAGATAAATCTTTGCTGCTCCTCTGGGCTGTGAACTCCTCATGTAAGTGGGGTAGCACCTTCATCCTTGCTCTCTGGTCTCAGAGTGGCAGGTGCCCTGAATGTGCCTGTTCCAGTTGCCAAACATTTGCCTTCTATTAGAATACAGCACAGGCTCTGGACCATGGGGGGATAATGGAGGCCCCGTCTGCTATTGGCAGTATTTGGGGGGACTTTGAGAGGGCAGGCCCTCTATTCGGTGGGTGCCCGGGCTAGGCAGGGAGGCCTCTTCCAAAGAGCACCGCTGCCTCCATCTCGCCTCCCTGGAATGGACCTATGCCAGCGAACCACGAGGCAGCCTGGAATGTCACACAGCCAGGCAGTTCTGCAGCACTTAGCACCTGTTTTTGACTCGGATCCCATCTTGCCTGGCTTGTGGCATATACCTGACAATTACAGAGCTGCTTATTTGGTGGGGAAGGGCAAGGTGTGTGGGTAGGCAGATGTAGGGAGTGGGCCTGGGGTAGGGCGCTATATGTAAAACAGAGAGCAGCCATGTTGGACACATGAGGAAACTGAGGCTGAAATAGATTCATACCGCACAACTGGGGAGTTTCTCAGCCTCTTTTGCCAAAAGGGGTGGCCCTGGAAACAGGTGAAATGAGGGTTGCTGGTCATGGGGAAGAGTGAGGTGGTTACAGCTGGCTCTTTGGCAGGTTTGGAGCAACTGTCGCAATTGGCCTGACCATCTTCGTGGTGTTCATTGCCACCATCATCATATGTTTTACCTGCTCCTGCTGCTGTCTGTATAAGATGTGCCGTCGCCCACGACGTAAGCTTGCCCTGCCCAACCCTGCCCGCCAATGCCCCTCCCTGTGTGAGCATGTAGATCCCCAGGAGGGCAAGTGGTGCTGACCAGGAACCTGTTTTGGCTAATGGAGGGGTGGGAGGGAAGGCGAGGCCTCTCCTGGCCTAGGGAGCTGTAAGGTTTTGACTAATCAGGATTCTCTTTGCAGCTGTCGTGACCAACACCACAACTACTACCGTGGTTCACACCCCTTACCCTCAGCCTCCAAGTGTGGCCCCCAGCTATCCTGGACCAACGTACCAGGGCTACCACCCCATGCCCCCCCAGCCAGGAATGCCAGCAGCACCCTACCCGACACAGTACCCACCTCCCTACCTGGCCCAGCCCACGGGACCTCCAGCCTATCACGAGACTTTGGCTGGTGAGCACCTGGAACCTTCACGTCCCCCAGCTCATGCCTCTGCCCCTCGGGCCCCTTCCTGCCGGCTTGCCTGCCTGTTTACTGCAGCCAGTGTCCCCACAGCTAACCCATGTCCTTTCTACTTTCAGGAGGCTCAGCCGCACCCTACTCTGCAAGCCAGCCTCCATACAACCCGGCCTACATGGATCCCCCAAAGGCAGTTCCCTGAGCCTGCCCCAGCCTCTTTGGCTGTCATTTGATTATGTCATGTGTGAGTGAGTGGTATGCAGAGTTCTCCTACTGCTGTCTGTGGTGTGTGTGCGCCTTGTCTAGACATGTGGCTTCCTCTGCTGCTGACCAGGTAGGCACAAATCCTTACCAGTGTGGGTCTGAACCAACCTATTCTCTTTCTCACTTGAAATTATACTTTATGAAATCTCAAGTAAATTAAAAACAGTGGGGTAGATGTTTCCCAGTTCACCCCACGGTGACCAGCCATGGCCTGTCACCTTTAGGAGAGCAAGCTTTTTGTGGCCACATGTCCTGCTCTAGGAAGGAAGCAGCTAGCTGCTGCTCAGGGCCATTTCTTGTTCCCAGGCTTGGCTACATTTTGCAGGGGTGGGGGGGGGCAGATAGGTGGGCAGAACACAAGGGGCCTGGCCGAAGCGCAGTGCTGAGGGCAGATTTCCTGTGCTCAGTGGCAGCGGGTCAGCTTCTGATGGCAGAGCCCCATCCATTCACCATCAGGTGTCTGTCTTGAATGCCCTATTATCTTTCCTGGGACTGTGGAGAAGCCACATGCATTCGCTATTCAGGCTCCAGTGGGGAAGCTTTCCCATCTTTGCTTGCCTGGCTCCTGCTACTAGGCCAGGGGCCTCTGTCCTCCACATACTCCGGTTTCTCCCTGCAGTGTCTTCTTTTACTTTTAGCCAAACATTTTGCCTGTTTTCTCTCTTGATGTGTGATAGTTGGTGTGAGGTTGAAATTCCTGGTTCCTGGAGGACAACCTGCTTGTGATAGTCAGTCTCCCTTGGCACCAGCTTCACAGAACATGCGACTCCTGTACCACAGTCCAGTCTGTCTTAGAAGCAGGGACACCAGGGACAAGGAGCTATATGGACCAAAAGTGGGGGTAGAGGGCCCGGATTAGGTAGCTCTGGCCCAGACATGAATACCTCGGTGTTCCCTGTTGGTTGCTGTTGTACCAGCTGTCTTAGCTTTGTGTGTATTGATTTGTTTCTGAGCATCCAGGCTCTGCACCCTCGTTTATAATAAATGGGAAAATTTGGACCCACTTCCCCTTTCTTCAGAGCCTGGGCTGCCAGCCTAGGCTGCACAGCAAATACTATTTCTATCTATCTCTTGAACTTGTTTCTTCCCTACCTTAATTAGCCTAACAGGTGTGATTATCCTACTAAGAAAGCAAGAGACTGTGCCTTGTCCCTAGGGCCTGAGTATGGCCAGAGGCCCAGGCTGCAAAGAAATTGGAGGCTACAAGTACTGGTCAGTGCTGTGGGGGTCTTTATTTGCCATAGTTTCTTTCCTGGCTTACTGCCCAGGTGAGGCCAGGAAGAGTCCATACAGTATAGCTATTGCCAGAGTCAGGAAGGTCAGGAGGCCCAGTGGGGCCAGCAGCCCCTCCTGTGATGGAACTTCTGGGACCTTTGCTGGAGGAGAATCCCTGGGTGGCCTGCTCCTGCCGTGGCTGGGACTTACGTTGGCTGTGGCAGCATAAGGCCTCAGGTTGGTCTTTCCAGCAGTGGCTACAATACCATACATGGGCTTGATGGTGCTAAAGGGCCGGGCATGTTTGTCTATCCACTGTAACAGGGCCCGTGGCTTCCACTGACAGATGCTAAGCAGGGCTAGAACGTCGCCTTCAGCAGTGTGTGAGTCCATCGGTGCTTGCCCATAAAGGCGGCTGTAGATGTTGCCCAGGCTGTAGCTTTTCCTTGGCCCATGCCCTGAGGGGCTGCTGTCTTGTTCCAGGGCCTTTAGGGCAGCGATGCTATCCACACAAAAGGTACCATCTAGAGGGCTGGTAGTGCTCAGCCCAGCAAGCTCTGCCTGGAGGAGGGGGAAGTCGTAGCGGTCGCCATTGTGGGCTACAAGGCAGCAGGGCTGTGGCTGGCGCTGCAGGAAGGCTCGGAGCAGGCTGGCTAAGTTGTCATCGAAGCATTGACGCCCGTATTCTTCCAGCTCAGCTGTGCTCAGACCTGTGATCTCGCTGGCCCCAGGGCTACAGGCTTTCCCTGGAGCAATGCATAGAGAGAGCTTGTCCACCACGCGGGGTGGTTTGGGTATGGGAGGTGGCTGGCCCCTAGAGACGGAGGTGTTCTCCAGGGCATATCTGTGGACAGCCAGCAGGCACAGCTCTGTGATTTTGGGCTGAGACAAAGGCAGGCCAGTGGCTTCCAGATCCAGGAAGATGATGGTCTGCATGGGACCATGGGGCAGCGCCTGGGAGCCCATGCTGAGCCTGGGGAGGAGCATGGGGTAATGAGTGGTCGCAGAGAAGTGTGAAGTGGGCCAGGGTAGGGTTGGCTGTGGGCAGAGATACAGTTGAGCCCTTCCCTTGAGTTAGGCACTACCCAGGGCCCATTTTCAGAGGGAGAATCTGGATGTAGGGCTGTCTTCCTTGTGGGATGGGCACACTACTCTCCTTTTGAGGGAGGGAGGCCCTTCCCCTAGTCCTGACCACCCTTGGTGAGGGAAACCTTTTCTGCCTTACCCCAAAACCTTAAGGTCCACACTTACCGAGAAGCAGGCAACAAGGCAGTCTGCTGGTTCTGCTGCTGGCAACAGTGGCTCAGGAAGTGAAACTGACTGGGTCCACCCATAGGCCTGCCTCCTGACCATGGCCCGCCCTGCCTGTCAGCCTGCCAGTCCTGGCCCTCATCTGCTAAAGCCACTCCCTCCCTCTCCAAGCACCCCAAAGGCCTTCCTAGAGTCACAGCTGTGATCCTGCTGGCTGATAAAGTGTACTAGTGCTCCCACTCTGGCTCACACTTAAACTGGGTTGTCTCCCAGATTCAAACATGCCTGTGAGTCTCTGCCATGACTTTCCTTGCCTTTCTCCCAGTCCTTGAATCACTATCTAAGGCCTTCCTGGGAAAGGGCTGCCTCCTCTGCCCCAGCCCAAAGCTATGACTCAGGTTAATTCCTGGAAGAGGGCAGGGTTTTTCCTCAAGGCAGATCAGTTACCACAGGGACCATCTCACTCCGGCAGGGGAGGTGAGGGGAGTCACCTAATCAAGCTAGTTCCTGGTCTGCTCTGTCCCTCCCTCTCAGCCACACAAATTGGACTCAGGAAACAAAGCTCGTGTTCTCAGCAGGAGCTGCAGTTTTAATCAGTAGAAATGGCAGACAGCATTGGGAGCTGGTGCCACCTTGTGGCGGGATGTTCCGGCCCTCAGCTACAGTCCATTTCAGAGTCTTCCAAATCTGTCTCCGAAGCACAGAGGTCATCCAGGGCTGCCTCTGTGCCAAAAGGAAGAGGGTTCTGAGGTTAACCTGACAGACCGGGGCCAGGAGGTCTACCCATCCTTTGCTAGCATCACAGGAACTAACCAGTCCCTTCCACGCTTTGCTCCCTCGGCTGCTGTGAGCAAAAGTGATACAAAAGCAGATCTTTCTAGAAAAACCATGGCTCAGCTAGGCCAATTCAATAGCCACGATCAAAGGGCAACCTAGCATACTCAAAGAACCAGAGCAGGAAGTAATGTCTGCAGTGCCAGGAATGGCTCTGGTGGCAGGCGCAACCCACTGAAGTCCGGCAAAGGAGTCTATCTTCATGAGCCTCAGAGAGGCATAGGCATGCAGACCAGAACAGGCTTACCTTCACAGTCGGTCACATCAGGAAGGGCTCGAATCAGCATGCTGACTCCTGGCATCACCTGGTCGTACTGATGCAGGACCTCAACACAATGCACAGTGAAGAGCTTGTCCTTCTGAGATAGGCTGTGCAGCAGCAGCACAGTGTCCCTCAGACAGCGCACTGTCTGCTTCTGCTGGTGGGTCCTCTGACCCCCTGCCCGCCGCACAGTCAGCCATTGTCTGTGTAACATCACAGTGAGCGCTCTGACTGCCTGGGGTAAGAGAGTGCACAGAATGAGGCCTAGCCACTTCAAAGAAGCAGGACTGCACTTACCCAACTGAGCTAGCATGTTGTTGGCCCCTGGCCACTTACCTACCTCTATGTTACACTGGCAGTCAGAACCAATGCCACGGGGGGAAGGGCTCTGCACACTCAGCTTGGCCAGGAGCCATACTACCTGGAACAAGAAGAGATGGGACTCATCCCTTGCAGGCCACCTGTCACAAGGGCTCTTGTGGGCATTTCTAAGGAGCCCTAGCTACTTCCACAACTCCTTGCTGCACTAGTGGGCTCTGAGAAATGGTGCCCTAAATCTGACCAACAGCTATGTCTTCCAGGATCAGGCTCCAAAACCCAGGCAGCATTACCGGGCAACTCTGCTGAGCACCACTGTAACTCAGAGTGCATCTGTGTGAGGAACCCCTAATTTTACCTGTTGCTATTTGACAAACTAAAATGAATTTAGCTCCCATTTTCCCACAGGAGGCAAGGAGACTCTGGGCTCTTTAGGAAGGAGTGGAGGGTGAGCAGTGTCTCAAGTCTTACCTCTTGTTCCAGCTGAAGCCACTGTGTCTCTGAGGCCACTTTGTCAGGCCTTGATGTAATGTACATGTACAGCCTCGGGAGAAGGCAGCCTTCTGAAAAGGATGCCCAGCCTCACTCAGGGGCCCCTTTTCACTGTAGCCCCTGCCCTAGTCCCTCTCTCCCACTATAGGATGGCCAAGACCCAGCTTGCCTTGCTTTACCTGAGTGGGAGCACAGATGCTGTGTGAGGCTGTCATGGTCCACCAGAACGGAGAGCAACTTAACAGCCAGTAGCACACAAGGCAGTGGCAGCTCTGAGCTCAGGCACTGTGGCAACATTGGCAGTACACAGGAGAACCTGAAGGATGGGCACAGTTATGACTGTACAAAAGGACACTTAATGCAGGGACACGTGGGTTCAAATGCTGGCCTGATCGTAGCCTGCTTACTTCAAGATTCACAAATAGGCAGGTACTAACCCTTACTACAGGGCTGCTGTGACTTAAAGTGACAGGCCTTCAGCAGGGGTGGGGTGGGAAGCACTTGGGAAGCAGAGGCAGGACCCACCACACAATGAGTTGGAGATGAGCCTGGGCTATATGCAACCAAGTCTCACCACGTCACAACCCCTCCTTCACCCTAAAAAAAGAATATAGGTGCTTATGTGGCTCTATCATCAAGTAAATGGGACCAGACTCCCTGGATCTGGACTGCATGACACCCCCAGGTTCCTTCCTGTGTCTTCTCTCAAACGGGACCAAGTCCATACCTTCAGCATGGGAAATGTTCCTTGTCTGTTTAATACCAGAGGACTGCTGAGGGCTCTAAAAGTGACAAGCATGGATGTGGCTACCGCTTTCTTGTGGGGCAATTCACAGAGCAAGGAACACCATTTTTCTCGCTTGTCGGAAAACTCTGTTACCGTCTGAAAGGGACCTATGAGGTGTGTGTGTGTGTGTGTGGTAGGGGGAGAGAATATGAATGATATTTCCCCCTTAGGTCTGAGACAAAGGGACAAGTAGAGCCATGGAACCAGGTCCCAAGGGACCTGCTCTACATTACCCATAGCAGCATGAGGGAGAACTGGTGGGTGGGAGAGTGGCCATGAGCTGGTCTACATGTACCAATTTGTACACATCTGGCATCTCAGCACAGAGCATGAGGGTAGAGACTACCCAGCACTGTGTCATCAGAAAGTAAATGCTCACATTTGGGATAAACTTATTTTATAGCATTTTAAGGAAATGATTTAAATGTGCATTGGTGTTTTACCTGCATTTATATCTTTAGGAGGATATCTGATAACCCTGAAACTGGAGTTAGAGTTGTGAGCTGCCATGCGGGTGTTGGGAATTGAACCCAATTCAGAAGAACAACTAGTACTCTTAACCACTGAGCCATCTCTCCAGCCCTCATTTTATAGCACATTCTACAAATAGGCAAGAAGTTGGGCATTCTTTAGTTGCCAGGTACTGTGGATATCTGAGAAAACAGTTTAATTTGGTTGCTCTCTAGCCTAACTAGTCCTATCTACCCACTATGGCCCTTGAACATAGCTGGAAAGACTCGACCTTTGGTTTCCAAGTTACTTTTTTTTATACCCGTAAGGTCTTCTTTACAACGAAATGCTATGCCAGTCATGTGCGTGCACACCTATAATAATCCCAGGACTTGGGAAGCAGAAGCAGCTGGATCTCTAAGTTCTAGGCCAGACTAGTCTACACACAGCAAGTTCCAGGCAAGGTAGGAATATGTAGTGAGACCTTGTCTCAGAAAGGAAAAAAAAGTTACACATAGCACCAGTGTACAAAAGTACAGCAATCATGCTCTCTGCTTATGGGCAATTTGTTTTCAAGCCTTGGGGCAATGACAGTGAACAGAGACTGTGGGCTTTCTGGCTACTTATATCCTACTTTACAGCCCTGATAGCATCCGCCCTGGCTTTCACCTGAAGGTAAAGAGGAAATTGTGCAGTTCATCTTGAGCACATGAGTATGATAAAAACTACAGAGAAGTATTTTGAAAGCAATGGGCAATGGCTTATCACAATAACTGGCTTGGAACTGTCCTAACATGTTTGCATTTTTAGACAAGTTTTCCTGCTTCAGTATAGGGTTTGTTTAACAAATACTGACTGAGCATTTAGCCTGGGCCAGGCTCTGTGTGAAGCAGAGTGCAGCGTCAGGAGTGTCACCTGTGCCAGCAACTAAAGCACCTGGCTAAGTAGAAGATCCCATTAGATAGTGAGTTCTCACTAGCCTGTGAGTCCACAGAACAGAGGGAAAATGTGTGGTTTCTGGGATTCATTCAGTAAGCACATAAGAAATAAGCAACTAGCCAGTCTAAGTTGGGCCTGTATTCAATTTCATATATCACTGGCTAGAAAATACCAGCTGGAAAACATGATCCAGAAGTACTTCAAAGACAAAGGAATATAGAGTTCAAAGACTTGTTTTTTTGAGACAGGGTTTAGTGTGTAGTTCTGGCTGGTCTCAAACTCAGATCTGCCTATCTCTGCTTCCCAAGTGCTAGGTTAGAGGCGTGAGTCATGCTGCCTGGCAGGGATGAAACATGAGCTGCACCTGGGCAGTGTTATTATTTTAACATAGGTACTGGACTCTCTCGTCATTTGATTTTTCTAGACAGGGTTTTTCTGTGTAGCCTTGGCTGCCTGGAACTTGCTCTGTAGACCAGGCTGGCCTTGAACTCATGAGATCTACCTGCCTCTGCCTCCTGAGTGCTAGGGTTAAAAGTGTGCACCACCACCCATCAGGATTGGCCTCTTACATGCATGCTTTGAGAGAAACAAATGGAGAGATGGATAGAGGGCAGGCTGGGCACTGTTTGTAATTATCCCTTACTCTTGATGTTCTCAACTCCCAAGTTAAGAACTTAGAATTTTTTTAAGATTATTCACTTATTGACTTATTCTACTTTATGAGTGTTTTATACATGCATGCCTGCTAGATTTCCTGGAACAGGGGTGACATGGTGAGCTACCATGTGGCTACTGGGAATTGAATTTGAGTCTTCTACAAAAAAAACAAGAGTTCTTAATTGCTGGGCCACCACTCCAGCACCTCAAGTTAGTAATTTACAGCAACAGTGGTTTTTAAGAAGCAAATGACCTGTGACTCATAATAGATGCCAACACAGATGCGTATGGTAGTGCACGCCTTTAATCCCAGCACTTGGGAGGTAGAGGCAGGTGGATCTCTGTGAGTTCGAGGCTAGCCTGGTCTACAGAGTGAGTTCCAGGGCAGCGAGGGCTATTATGTAAAGAAACCTTGTCTTGGAGGAGGGGGAAAAAAAAGAGACAAAGTTGACAGACTGCAGCAAGGTCAGCTCATGGCTGCGGACAGTCCTGATCCTCTCTGCTTCCTTACAGAACGCTACCTCATTTAAACATGTTGTGCCACATTTCTTCACCTGATCCACATCTCTGATTCAAAAGGCCTCTTAACTCAGCTTTCTCCAAGGACAGGACACTCTTCCACAGTGGCTCGTTAAAGCCTTATTACATGTGCCTTTGCTTACCTGTCCCTTTTCCCATCACTTCAGAACTCCCTGAACCAAGCCATAGCTGAGAAGTAGGATTAAGGTAAGAGATGAACAAAAGTGCAAGAGTCACAGGTTAGACCTCAAGAGATCAGGGCAGACCCATTGGGAATCATGTCTCCTGTGAGTCTTTATACCTGGGCAAGAAATCAGAGGAAGCATTTTCAGCTAATTTCACCAAAACTTTGAGGCACTGGCTCAGGACACTGGCTTGAAAATGACCTGATGTTGCAGAAGAGAAAGCCACCAGCTGAAGAAGCATCTTCAATAGTGGATGCTGTTTTTGGTCATGAGCATCCCTCCTGGAGGCTGAGATCGTATCTGCACAAGGTTGAAGTAGGTTTCCTTCCCTGGCAGCATCATCTGTCTCCATGCCTGACAGTAACAAACAGACGACTGCCTCACTGTGGCATACCAGGTGCTGAAGGATGCTAAGCGAAGCCACAGAGAAGCTCTCCAGGCTATAAATGGAGTCCTCTGGGCTGGCCTCTACCCCAGAGCTCACACAGGAGGGATGTGTCGGAGAGTCCCCAGATGCCCCACTCTTCTTAGCTGGGGCTAAGTCTTGCAGAGCCTGGCAGTGTAAGCCGATGAAAAACTGCACAAGTGGGAGGAGGTGCACAGCTCCAGGAAGCTGGCAGAGCGGGAAGGCTCTTCTGCTTCCCTTTGGTAGGTCTCCATCATGTGGGCACTCACTCCTGGCAACCAGATTTAATCCAGTGAATGCTAAAGTCTGTGCTTCTTTCAGGGCAGAGGGGGAAAATGACCCATCCTGAGAACTGACAGTTCTGAGGCCTGAAATCCCAGCCAAGTTACTAGAAACGAAAGAAAACAGATTAGGTCATCAGGAATCCCAAATCGCCTATCTGCCAACTTCTCTATCCTCCCCAAACAAGAACTCTCACATGTTGGCCAGACCCAGAAAGGCATGCACTCTGTGAAAACTCCTCCCAAGTGCCCCTCAGGGGACTCATGCTTACCTGAGCCCCGGCTGCTGCAAGAGGGTGCCAGAAGGAACCTCAGAACAACTGCTCAGAAGGTGACAAAGACCTAGCGATGACCCTGGGACTAAAGGTTGCTTCAGGAGCAAGTTTATCAAAATAGAACCTGCAAATGACAAGGTGACTCTAGAATGTTCTGATACGGAAGAGTTCTTCCTCCCTGCCTTCATTTTTTGAAGACAAGGTCTCACTGTTGCCTCTCTGCCTTGAGTTCATGATCCTCCTGCCGCAGCCTCTAAGGTGCTAGGATTATAAGCTTGATACTGGAGACCTTTTCTATGGCCTCAGGGGGAAGAGATAAGCAACCTTTAAACTCACATCCTGTAAGCTAGTAAACTCTTATGATGCTTATGGGGGCAGAAGGTTCTGTAACATACCTGTTCTTAGCCTTAAAAAAAAAAAAAAAACCTTTTATCTATCTTTCAATCAATCTATCTATCACCTGCCTGCCTGCCTGCCTTTCTATCCTCCAGCTCTGGCTCTGGACTATTGGGATTAAAGATATGCACTACCACACCTAACTAAAATTATCTTTGTTTACGGGCATGGGGGATGTGTACCACAGTGCACATGTGGAGATAAGAAAACAACTTTTGGGAATTGGTTCCCTCCTTTGACCATGTGGGTTCCAGTGACTGAACTCAGGTTGTCAGGCTTGGTGACAGCCACCTTCACCAACTAAGCTATCTCACCACACTGTTTGGTTTTTCTTTTTAAGTCATAGACTCCTATGTGCTCAAACACTCTAAATGATGCCTAGGATAGGGTTCCCAGACAATTCCCCTAGACAACTCTGTGTAGCACAGAAGAAAACAGGAGCCATGCAGGCTCCTACAGAAAAGCAGGTATTCTGGTACCTTGAGTGTTTGATCTCTGCAACCAGCTGTCGGTAAGAATTTTCTCCTGCACTTCTTGCTTCATGGGGTTACCTCTCAGACTGTGGGTTTTATTCTCTGAAACTAGAAAAAAAATGTGATTCAAAAGCTGAACATAAAAGAACAGGTGTTTTAGAAACTCTACACATAATATTTAAAAGACTCAACAATCCCTTCTTTAAACTCAGTCAAAACCAGAGCCAAAGTATCTCCAGATGCTTAGAAAGAAATGTTTTCCTCTCTTAAAATGAAGCACTATGGTGAAAATAGCAATAACTAACTTTACATGTATGCGCTGTTTGTTTCATAGAGCAACGCTATGATTAAAGGCCATAATTAGCTGTTTCATATATAAAGAAACTGAAGCACAGATGTAATGTGCTTGCCCAGATCACAGACGCTGCTAAGTAGTGTGGTTGGAACTTATATCCAGGTTGCTGAGCTCTGCCTGCTTGTAACCTACAGTGCAGTGCCCCATTAGTTGGGGTCACCAAAAAATGTGGCTGCAGTTTCTCAGGAGAGCAGTGGCAGTGATTTAAAAGGCTGACGGTGGGAAGCGAGGCAATATGTCTAACTATAAAGTGGCACAGCAGAGTCTCCGAGGTACTTTAAATGACTCTCCAGCCTCAGTAAGGTCTCTATGTGCCAAACTGTTGATGCGCAGAAACTGGGAAAAAGAAAGTAAATGTTGTTTAGGCCACTAGTTGGGGCAGTCCATTATACAGCAATCAATTCATAAGCTTGACTTACCCTCAGTCTGGCAGGGGTGGGAGAGTGGCATATTAGCACTAAAGGACTCCTTTGTAGGGAAAGTTGTTTTTCCAGTCTGTGGAGAACATACTTCTGACTTTATGGCCACAGAAGAACCTTTCCTAGGACTGGAAAGAGTTTTAACTATGAGCAAAGTTATGACTGTGTTAAAACCTCTGAAAATACCTGGTTATTAAATTTCTCCTGAATAGACATTTTGACTAACGGTTTCATCTATTATGGATATGTTGGTCTTTGTCAAAGATTATTTTCATAATCTCTTAGGCATCCAAAAATACTGGCTGTTGGTCCTTACTACTTCCAATTCTACCAAAAAAAAAAAAAAAAAAAAAAAAAAAAAAAAAAAAAGTTTAAAATGTTGAACACCCGATTTTTAATAACCAGTGCCTAGGTCCAAAATTTTTTTTTAAATATTTATTATTTCAACAGTATTCTTTCTGCATGTATGCCTACATGCCGGAAGAGGGCGCCAAATCGCATTATAGATGGTTATGTGCCACCATGTGGTTGCTGGGAATTGAACTCAGGACCTTTGGAAGAACAACCAGTGCTTTTAACCTCTGAGCCACCCCTGCAGCACTCCCCCCCCACCCAAAAAAAAAAAAAAAACTAAACTAAAAAGAGGCTATCACATGGCTGGAGACAGCTCAGCATGGACAGGGAACACTGCTCTTGTGGAAGACCTAAGTTCAGTTCCCAGTGGCCTTGGCAGGCAGCTCAGAAGCATATGTAACTGCAGCTCTAGGGAATCCAATGCCCTCTTCTGGCCTCTATAGGTACTTGCATTCACAAATGCATACCTGTACATAAAACATACACAAATGTACACAAAAAAAAGAATCTTTAAAACAAAGAGAGAGGGTCTATCAGAAAGTGTCCTGAAAACTGAGTAAGTTCCTCGGCACTGACTGTGCAGCACCCGGGCCTTCTTCCTAACTGCAGGGTAAAGAGGTGAAGACAGACTTCCTCATTTCTCCTGTCTTATCTGAAGCAAGGCAAGGAAAGTTCAATTTCACACTCTGCCCAACACAAGCAAAGGAAAGAGAATGTTGCATACCAGAAAGAGTTCAAATTTCAAGGCTGAAACTGACACATGACAGAATGTTTTGGGAGGCAGAGGGCAGGACACAGATCATTAACAAGCTGAGCACATCTGGTAGCAAAGATGGGGCTGTAAGACAAAGGTCCCAGATAGCAAATGAGCAAAAATATTTTAAGTAGCCAGGACTGAAACACACTCATGCTTGGGGAGAGGAGACGGGAGAAGGCAATGTTAGCTAAACAAATTACATAAAAACAAAGCCTCGTTTCTTTTCAAAATTTGAAGGAAGGCCTGCCCTGAATGTGGATAGTACCACACCATACACTGGGGTCCAGGAGTGAATAAAAAGGGTTACGTGAGGAAACTGGCTGAGTGCCAGCATCCTCTCTCCAGGCTTCCCAATCCACTCAGCTGTGCAGTCCTGCTGCCATGCCTTCCCCAATGCGATCGCCTGCACTCCTGCACTGTGAGCCAAGTAAACATTTCTTTCCTTAAAAAATTGGAGATTCTCTACCCAGCTTTTTCTAGTCTGAAGGAACTGTGTTAATAATGCCCCATTCAGAGTAGTCACTTGTAGAGTGAACATTTATGCTGTAATGACTCACACCACTTATTCCCCTTCAGGAAGGAGGGCCTCAGAAAAGTACCCTTTGTTCAAAACAATCCAGATCCGTCTCATGCGTTCTGCTAAACAATGGCAAACTAAACTTCCGCCAGCGCCCTCCGTACCTGACGTGGGAAGAAGAGAGAGCAGCTAGTTTATTTGTTCGTTCATTGCTCTGAAGCTTTGTCCTTAATTCATTCATTTCTGCATCTTTAAACTGGAGTTCTGACTGCAGTGACTGGAGCTGAAAGGCCAAAGAAAGGTATCTGTGGTAGCACCATGATATATATACACACAAATATATGCATGTTGGCACATGCCTTTAGTCCCAGCACGCAGGAGGCAGAGGCAGGGGTAGTGAATCTCTGGGAGTTTGGGACCAACCTGATCTCCATATTGAGTTCTGAGGCAGCCAGGGTTACATAGTGAGTCTGTCTCAAAAATAAATAAATAAAATAAAATAATTTGATAATAAACCCCTTAGCTTCAAAACCTCAAGCTAGTAAAGGAAAACAATGAAAAATATATTATCAAAGTCTGCTGTGATATAAATGTCCTCAAATATTAGCCTTTTTTTCCCTTGAAAAATACTATAGAAAGATTTATCAGAATTTATTGTGGAAGCACTTTGAGGGTTCAAAAACCAGCCCCATCACTTGTTTAGTCACATTGACTCATTCTTGGCTGGGACTGAGGATTAAGTGAAATGGTGATTGGAGAGCACTCGGCACGGAGCTGGTGAGACGCCCACTAACATCCTTTGTTGTCATACCCCTCTCCCATGCTCTGCCCCAGACTGCTGTCAAATTTAGTCCTCTTCAGCTTCCACAGGACTTGGCTGCTCATCTGTTAATTAACTTTAGTACAGAATTCTAGGTCGTCTGAGCAGAATATCTGGGAGTTTTACCAAAATCTGTATGTATGTGTGTGATTAGATCTGTATGTTTGTGTGCCATGAAACTAGAAAGAGGGTCACAGGAGGGAGAAGAGCCGTAAGCAACTTAGGAAAGCAGAAGGAGGAAGTGGAACCTAGCTCAGATGCAAGGGGCCTCATCTAGTCTGCACCGTAGGTTTAAACCTTAGGGCTGAATAACAGGGTGAGGCAGTGCCTGCAGTCCAGGAGGCAGTCTGCACTCAGGAGGCAGAAGCAGGGTTCAAAAGTTTAAGGGCATCCTTGGCTACAAAGTGACTTTAAGGCCAGCTTGGGCTACATTACCAGAACAGAATAAAAGTAATGTTTGGGCATCCTAACAATCTTTTTTGATGTGGTGGGTACAAGTATTTGTGCATATAGAATTTGCTGAAAGAGGTAATATAAGCAGACACTACTCTAATTATTGCCCACTTCACTGTGGTGGGAATGCATATCCGTGACTGAAGCATCAAGATGTTCTAAGGGAAAGTGCTGGCAGATAGTGGATATCTACCATTTTTCATTGAACGTGATCTCCTTTCCTATCTGGGACTGTGATTTAACAATAGTTATCATCTCTTGGTTTCAGAACTGGTCTGGAAACAGGTACCTTAACTAATACCAGTCAGCACCTTCTTTAAAAATTTTAAGTTTGAAATGAGAGAACTTCAGTCTTTTTTTTTTTTTTTTTTTTCCTTCTTTCATTTGGTTTTTTGAAACAGGGTCTCACTATATATTCCAGGCTGGCTTTGGACTTATAGTAACCCCACCCTCCCAAGTACTAGCATTACAAACAATAGTATTTACCATGCCCAACTGAGGAAGCCCAAGTCTTAACTGTGCTCTGGAGTTTTGAAATATAAGCCTGGGAGCTGCAGTCAGAACACACTGCGGACAGAACAGCAGGTCTCATAACAAACCTGGCTTAAATCATCTGCATCCCTAGTACTTCTCTGTCTTCCTAGACTTGGATGTGGCAGATAACATGTTTCCTTCTGACTAAGCCAAGGCAAGTGAATTCTAATCTACCAAAGAGCCTTAACTCAAGCTTATTTGTAGAAATTCTAAGCTAGTGATTTATTCCTGCCAAGACTAACAATCACAGCAAAGCAGAATTTCATCTTAGTCCTTTTTCAAAACAAATGCAGTCCTTGGAAGAAAGGTACATGCCATTCAATAAGGGCAAAGAGTACTTAAGACAAACAATGGTTGACTATTTCCAGGCAATAGTGGTTATTGCTTCTATTTTGTTTATTTCTTAGAGACAGTGTTGGGAGCTGGAGAGATGGTTCAGTGGTTAAGAGCTGCTCTTCCAGAGGTCCTGAGTTCAATTCTCAGCAACCACATGGTAGCTCACAACCATCTATAATGTGATCTGATGCCCTGTTCTAGCATGCAGGTGTACATGCAGATAGAGCACTCATATACATTAACTAAATAAATAAATATTAAAAAAAAAAAAAAAAAAAAAGAAAGAAAGGTGGCCAGAAAGATGGCTCAGTGGTTAAGAGCACTGTCTGCTCTTCCAGAAGTTCTGAGTTCAATTCCCAGCAACCACATGGTGGCTCACAACCATCTATACTGGGATCTGATGCCCTCTTCTGGTATGCAGGGGTACATGAAGACAGAGCTCTCATATACATAACATAAATAAATTTAAAAAAAAAAGAGAGAGTGTTTCACTGTGTAGCCTTTAGTGGTCTGGAATTCCCTATGTAGTCCAGGCTGGCCTAAAGCTCACAGAAATCCACCTGCTTCTACCTCCCAAGATTAAAGGCTCAGCCTTGGTTATTACTGCTAAGGTAATTAATTGAATAGGCAAAACTACTGTCTATAGCATACAAAACAAATATTGTGGGTCACCTTTTTGGAGAACTCCTTTTCTTTTTCACTGAGTGCTTGAGTCTTCTCTTGCTCAAGAAGGAAATGTGATCTCCTCTGTTCTTCTAGAACGGATTCTGTCTGATGCAGTGAGTCACGCAAAATTTTAATTTCTCCATTCTTAATTAGGACTTCTTCTTCCATTGCTTTCAGCTGTAAATTATGCCCAACCAGTGAATATTCAGCAAGAACAGTTTCAGAATGCACTTGCCACAGATTCTTTCAGCATTGATTTAACACTATGGGTCACATACTCCACAAACTAAAATTCCATGTTATATTCCTGGTTTCTTAGGCACCTACAGATGCTGTATGAAAGACATCTAATTGATTGAAAAACTAATGAAATACCAACACTATGATGATGTGTTCTACACATAAAGATATAGGCTGTGTAAGCTGGAGAGATGGCTTAGCAGCCAAAAGCACTTACTGCTCTTACAGAGGACCCAGGGTCATTCCCAATACCCGTATCAGGTGGCTCACAACCAGTTGTAACTCTGGTTACAAAGGATCCTATGCCCCCTGTCCTTCACGGGCACCTGCATGCAGGTGGTGGACATAAACTCACACAGGCTCACATACACACAAGCAAATAAAAGTTCAGCCATTCTTTACCTAACCTTCTTTCATTTCAGGGGGATGAATCTAGATGCTTGTTTTAAAACTTTTAGGGGCTGGAGAGATGGCTCAGAGGTTAAGGCACTATCTGCTCTTCCAGAGGTCCTGAGCTCAATTCCCAGCAACCACATGGTGGCTCACAACCATCTATAATGAGGTCTGGTGCCCTCTTCTGGCACTCAGGTGTACATGCAGGCAGAACACTGTATACATAATATAATAAATAAAAAGAAAAAAAACCTTTTATATATGTTACACAATGCTTTTTTACACAATACCTAAGTGAATGAGTTAGCTATGAACACAAGTTAGGGCTGGAAGAAGAGCTTAGCAGTACAGTGTCTATGTACAGCATCTGTGAAAGTAAAATCCTGGGTTCAGTTTGCAACAGCAGAACCAAATAGGCAAAAAGAAAAGAAAACCCAAAGTGACATACCTTTTCTTTAAGTTCTTTGTATTGTATCTGAAGTAGTTCTAATTCAAAATTATCTTTAACTGGAGAATTTTCTCTGTTTTTCCTTATAGAACTATTTGATAACCCATCTAATCGGCGGATCTTATGAGCACCTGTACAAAAAATTAGTTCCCATTAAGTTGAACATGGTAGCACAGAACTGTAATCCCAGTACTTAGGAGGCTAAGTCAGGGGGATCTCAAATTTAAGGCTAGCCTACTTATAGAGCAAGAACCTGTCTGGGAAAAACAAAAAACAAAACAAAACAAACAAACAAACAAAAAACATATATACTTCAGGACTCAGTATGTACCTACCTTTGTCATAAATACTTTTTTTTTATTTTTTTTTAAATTTTATTTTACATGCACCAGTGTGAAGGTATCAGATCCCTTGGAATTTGTGTTATAGACAATTCAGTTGTGAGCTGCCATATGGGTGCTGGGAATTGAACCCGGTCCTTTGGAAGAGCAAGACAGTAACCCCTGAGCAATCTAATCTCTCCAGCCCCTGCCATAAGTATTTTAATGCAAAAGGAAGCACTCTTGAAAGCCAAGGTGAGAAAGACCCAGTAACCAATTTTTTATCATTACTTTCCAATCTCAGAACATGACATAAACTCATAAAGAATCCTTACGGGATCTGAACACTCTCTCTTTATACACCCAATTTCAAGAGTCTCCGCTAATGCCTGAAAGGAGATTTCACTGGTTGTGACTATGACCTAGCATAAATATTATTTACTGCAATATGGTAGGCATAGGATCTTCTTGTCTTTAAAGACCAATGGTGAACAACATGGATACATTCCATGGGGGAGGGGGACTCCAGGATTTAGGTAAAGAGGAGGAGCGGAGTGCCCAACCACAGCCAAATAAAACATCTGGTCGAGTGTTTTCTAATGCCTGGAGAGATGGAGGACCACATCCAGGAATAATCCTATTTTTTCAGCTGCTTTACATGCTAAGTACGGATGCAAGGTGTCCATCAAACCCTTCTGACAGTTCATAACACTTCACTTATTCCCTGAGTAGATTGTAAATTCTAGGAAGGAACGAAGCTTTGGTATTTCTTCCCACTGCCTGTGGCTGTTGCCGTTCCTAATCTGTGGGCAGCTAGCATAGATTGTTGGTAGCGTAAGACACGTTATCTTTCGCCTCTCTGAGACGTTTTCTATGTTCATTCTGCCCGAGGGTTCCGGTGGGCTGCATGACATCTAAATCCGCTCACATGGGTTGTGCCGGTCCCGAGGTTCCTCACGTTTCAAGGAAAATAAATAATAGTCTGGCTGTCTATGGACAAATCTGGATATGTAAGGCCTTTTTGACATCCTGGATGTTTTACTACCAATTCAAAGGACCTTTAGAAACAGAACCTCGCTGAGATCGGGGTGTGCTTTCGTTTTAAAGAGGGAAAGGAAAACGCCGGTGCAAGAGGCCCGGGCCCAGGCCACCGTGCTGAAGAGGCGTGCACATCCGCCGGGGGCGAGGCCCCAAGGCACTCACTGGACAGGTCCTGAGGGGCGGCCGGACACTGGCTCAGGGCCTGTGACGCGAGGATGTCGAGTTCCTCCAGGTCGTCCGCAGTAAAGTCCGCGTGCGCGCCGAAGGGGTCTTCGGGGTCAGGGTCCGCGGTCTCAGAGAAGCCCCGGGCCCGCTTACTCGGGGGGTTCTCGAGGGCCCGCGACAGACCAGGGAGAGGCGCCGGGCCGTCGCTTTGCTTCCTGTGGTGGCTCGCTGCGGGGGTCCCGGCCATGACTTCCTTCCCCCCGCAGCATCCGAGGACGCCGAGCACAACCTTGTCCGCAGGAAGCCCGGGCTGGCCCAACCGCCCGCGCGCCGCGGCGCCCCCTCAGCGACCAGCGGCGCCCTCGCCTGCGCGCCAATCAGCGGCCGGCTGGCGGGCACGGGGGGATGACGTCTGCAGAGCGCGCCGTCGCGCGGGACAGGCTCCTGCCTGCCTTGGCTCAGCACCCGTCGGTCCCCGCCGGTGCCGGGAAGCCCCGCAGTGCTCGCGGTCTTGCTTATCCCGGCTGCGGGCTCGAGGAGCGTCTGCCCGACCACACCTCTGGCACTGCAGAGGATACAGAGCCTTAGAGGGGCAGTTCGCCTTGAGTGGAGGAAGGCAGCGTGCTGGGGTTAGCTCTCTCGGAGCTCGCTCTTCGGGCCTGGCCCAGCATTGCAGAGGCTCTCCTAGGGAGGCGGTTGGCAGAGCAGACTTGGGGAGGAGAAGGGATTGCAGCCGTTCTGCTGGAAGCAGGGACCCTCCGGCATAGCGAGTGTTTCAAGTGTGTGTTTGAGAAAAGTTTGGGAAGGGTGATCTCGAGAACGGTGTGCCTGTTCGGAACCTCTCCGACTATTAACTTTCATTTATTTCTTGGAGTCTTTATGCCCCGAGCGCTGGCTATGCAAAGATGAATGAAATTTAGGAGGTCAAAGAAGGCTCCCCGGGAGTGGTCCTTGAATTGTCCAACAGGTTGAGGGGCAAGAAAAATGGGTAGGGGGCAGACGCATGATGTTACTGGGAAAAATTCAACTTCGACAAGGATGCCACATGGAAGTTACTGCGGCAGAAACAGGTAAAACTTCACGGAGGAGTAAAGATTTGAATTGGGCTTGGGTGTATTACAGGCTTTTATGAGCAGAAGTGGTAGGCAGAACAGTTAGCAGAAATAAGGGATTAGCATTGGAGAACAAGATCAAGATTTTTCTTCTCTTTCTTTCCTCTCTCTTTCTGAGACAGGGTTTCTCTGAATAGCCTTGGCTGTCCTGGACTCACTTTTGTAGACCAAGCCAGCCTTGAACTTACAGAGATCCACCTGCCTCTGCCTTCCGAGTCCTGGGATTAAAGGTGTGCGCCACTGTGCTCGTCGTAGATCAAGACTTTTCTACTCCGTTTGCTCAGTGCCAGACTTAGTTTGTGAGCCTGTTAATGTTTGCTAAGGCATTGGGTGAAAAGGAGAGTGCTCGGCCTAGAATGCCTTAGCGACCTCTTCCTCCCCCATTTTTTTTATGTATGAGTGTTTTGCTTGCATTTATGTGTGTGTACCACATGCCTGCCTGGTACATACAGAGGTCAGAAGGCATTGGCTCACTTAGAACTACCGTAATTTTTTGATTCAGCTGCTGGTAGTTTCCCTTAGCTGCCCAACATAATGTTGAATGCTTAACTTCCCAGCGCACCTCCCCCTTTTTGACATTGTCTTGAGGTGTAACCAAAGTTGGCCTGGAACTCCAAAATGTCCGTCCTCCTCTCTTGAGTGCTGGAATTAAAGACATGAACGACCATGTCCTGCTGTTTTCACTTTTTGAGTTGGCCTCAATTTTTCAATCCTCCTGTCTGTCTCCAAGTGCTAGAATTATTGGTGTGGGCTACCATGCCTGGCTGAATTCCTCAGTCTTAATAACTAATATCTCTGGTTCTGCAAAGAGACAGGACTATTCATTGTCAGGAGGGATGGGATTCCACCAAATAAAAGAGAAATACCTTCTGTTTGGGGACAGGAGGCTGTGACGGCTGACAAGTTATTTTCAGCAGCACAGGGCTGGGTGCCAGCTAACAAGGCCTAAAACCCCAAAAAGGTGCTTTGGAGATGACCAAAGAAAGCCTTTTTGTTTTTTTAATTGCTTTATGTGTTTGGGTGTTTTGCTTGAGTGTGTCTGAGGCCAGAAGAGGGCATCAGCTCCTCCAACTGGAATTAAGTGAGCCATCATGCTGGGAACTGAACCCAGGCCCTCTAGAAGAGCAGTCTGAGCCATCTCTCTAGCCCACAATGTGTTTGTTTTAAAATTGTGATTCTCCTGTACCAGCTGCCTGAGTGCTGGGATTACAGGTATAGTAGCTGGGCATGGTGTTGCAAGGCCTGTAATTCCAACTATTCAGGAAGCTTAGGCTGGAGAATCACAAGGCCTGCCTGGCCCTAAGCTCAGCCTGAGCAAAGTGAGAGCCTGTCTTGCATGAGGCACAAACCTGTAATCATAGCACGAGAGGGCTGAGGCAAGATCTAAGATCAAGGGCTGTCCAGTCTACACAGAGTTCTAGGTCAGTTTGTGCTATAGTACCTGTTTCAACTCCTTCCAAAACAAGATTATTTCTATTTCGTTTTTTTTTTTTTTTTTTTTTTAACTTGGTTAGTGGCAGATAATATCTGGCAAGAACTGCGACTTTATAGGGTATGATCAGGGAACAATCACTGTAACTTTTTCTTCCAGAACTGGGGTATTAGGTATGTGTTAGGCCGATACTCTGAGCTCCATCCAATCACTGAGCTCCATCCCTAACCCTCTTTTTACTTTTTTGTGTGACCATTACCCAGTCATACCTTCAAGATGTGATCTTCTTGGCTCATCTTCCTAAGTAGTGGATTTTCTAAAGGTTAGATAGAAGGAATCAAGTTGGTGAAGACATAGTGAAGCGGTCCTGGAGCGATGGCTCAGAGGTCAAGAGCACTGTCTATTTTCCCAGAGGTCCCGCGTTTAATGTCCAGCAACCATATGGTTGCATAACTATCTATATTGAGATCTGGTGCATTCTTCTGTTGTGCGGGCATTTAGTCAAAACACTGTATACACAATAAGTAAACCTTTTAAAAAAAAAGAAAATGGCGGGGCTGAAGAGATGGCTCAGAGGTTAAGAGCACTGACTGCTCTTCCAAAGGTCCTGAGTTCAATTCCCAGCAACCACATGGTGGCTCACAACCATCCATAATGAGATCTGGTGTCCTCTTCTGTCATGCCGAGGACATGCAGACAGAACACTGTATACATAATAAATAAATAAATCTTAAAAAAAAATAAAATGGCGAAGGGCTTGGGCTTCCTCACTACTTTGCAAGAGGGTCTTTCTCTGTGTGTGTAAAACCAACAATCTCAGAAAACACAGAGCTGGGCCTAATGGTACATGCCTTTAATCCCAACACTCAGGAAGTAGGCCTAGTCTACATAAAGTTTTGAAACAACCAGGGCTACACTGAGTGATGCAGTCTCAAAAAAATGCACCCCCATAGAAAAAAAAAAAAAAAAGTGAGGCTTGCCTTTACCTCAGACTACTGTGGCTGCAAATGGACTAAAGGGTAAATAGAAAGCAGAAGGAAAGGAATGGTCTTCAGACCCTTTAGAAATTCAGTTTTCAACCTGTGGATTGCATATCAAATAGTTACATTGCGATTCATAACAGTAGCAAACTAGTTACAAAGTAGCAATGAAAATAATTTTATAGTTGGAGGGTCACAGCGTTAGGAAGGTTGAGAGCCCCTTCTTAGAGCTGGAGTGTAAGAACTTTGGCTTTACCAGCCGGGTGCCATGACTCACACATTTAATCCCAGCACTCAAAGAGGCAGAGGCAGGTAGATCTCTTGAGTTAAGAGGCCAGCCTGATCTAGAGTGAGTCCAGGACGGCCAAGGCTACACAGAGAAACCATGTCTTGAAAAACGCTAAGCCAAGGGAGGAAAAGTATGAATTGTGGTTTAGCAAGATCAGTTTTCCCCCTTGCGTGTCAGGTATGTGAGCACACATGCAAGCCCATGTTGAAGCCTGAACTTGGGAGTCTTACTCATTGAGACAGGCCAACTGACCCGAAAGCTCACCTAGACTAGCTAGCCAGTGTGTTCCACGCTCCCTTGTCTCTGTCTGAGTTAAAGTAGTTTGTCTCTAAATACACAAACATACAGCAGCCTGGACATCATGAGAGCTAGGTGGTTTTCTTTACAAAGTATATTTCCTTTTACTAATCTCTGAAAAAGTATCCCATTAGATACACAACCACACAAGAGTGAGAGCCTTTTAAATGGGCTGGTTTAATTCAAAGTGATACAGAATTCCAAGTACAACAAAGATGAAACAGCAGGCTCTGGCCTGGGTTTTCTTTCCATTCAGAGCTGAGGTAGGAATTGCTGAACACTAGAGACAATGAGCCATTGTATTTGTTTTACTACAAAAGTTTATTACAATGTACAATAGGCTCCAGGATAACACTTCATTCTAGCTGTAGGTGGCAAAGATGTTATGGCAGGGGATCCAGATGTTTAAATAGGAATGGAAGAGGGTCACCATCATCACCTCAGACACGAGGAACAGCTTACTTTTTGCCAGATTTCTTAATTCCACCTGTGGCTGCAAAAAAGAAAAGACAGGGAAGAGAGTTATGGCTTGAAAGTCTCAGTCTTATGAATACTTGGCCTTCTGTACTGGGTATTTACTCTGACACAAACATACACAGCTCCTTTATCAATGCCACAGTTTAGACAGGGCCAAGGCAACAGCTGTGTACTTCGTGTCCCTCAGGTTAGGAATTTTCCTGCCACTGCATTCCACTTTACAGATAACTAAGTCTTGATGACTGCTGTTCCTCAAGTTATATGCGAGGAGCTGCTTTTCTCATCTGGTAGTCTGACTTTCTGTTTTTGTAGTGTCTTACTTTTTCTTTAAGGCAGAGTCTTATTAAATAGCGTAGGTGGGCTTCAAATCCGCCTTCCTTTTTTTTTTTTGGTGGGCTTTTAGTTTTGTTTTGGCTATTTTTCCCCCTTACTGGTTTTTTGTTTGTTTGTTTTTAAGACAGGGTTGCTCTGTGTAGTCCTGGCTGTCCTGGAACTCTCTCTGTAGATCAGGCTGGCCTCAAACTCAAGAGATTCACCTGCCTCTGCCTACAGAGTACTGGGGTTAAAGGTGTGCGCAGCCACCACCACCTGGCTTTCTTTTCTTTTCTTTCTTTTTTAAAGATCACAGCAATTGGTGGGAAGGAGGTAGAAAAGGTCTGGAAGGAGTTGGGGGAGGAGAAAGCACGATCAAGTGTATTGTATGACACAAAGGTTTTAGCCAGGCATGGTCGTGCATGTGATTAATCCCAGCACTAGAGAGGCAGGGGCAGGAGGACCTCTGGGAGTTTAGGCCAGGCCAATCTACATACTGGGTTCCAACACAGCCAGGACTATAATAGCAGTGGCTCTCCACCTTCCTAATGCTGTGGCCCTTTAATACAGTTCCTTGTGTTGTGGTAACCCCAACCATAAGATTTTCACTGCTATTTCATAACTGTAATTTTGCTATTGTTTTCTGATGGTCTTAGGCAATCCCCATGAAAGGGTCATTTAACCCCCAAGGGGTTGTAACCCAGAAGTTGATAACCAGAGAAACCCTGTCTCAAAAAATTCATCCTTCTGCCTCAGCCTCCCCAGGTTAGCATTACCAGCGCACACCTCCGTGCCAAGCTCTACCCAGGCAGCCTTAACTTCTAACTGCATGCCTGAGCCTGACTTTTCTTATGAGGGTTCTGGGTATCCAACTCGGGTCCTCAATGCTTACTGGGCAAGCACCTTACCAAATGAGCCGTCTCTCAAGCCCCTTGGATCAAAGTCCCTACAATAGATCTTCGGGTGACAGCATCTCCAACACTGATAACAGGCAGATATAATCACTAGTTAAAATACACACAAAGCCAGGCTGGTGGCACAGGCTCTAATCTCAGCTATCCGTGAGGTGAAGGCAGGAGAATCATAAATTCAAGGCCAGCCCGAGAAACTTAGCAAAAACATGTGTCAAAAATAATAGTAGAGGACTTGTCTATCATGCATGAAGTACTGCAATTAAAAAAAAAAAAAGAGAGAGAGAGAGACATAGTAATTAAAAAAACAAAACAAAATGGGGTTAGGATAATGGTTGCTCTTCCTGGGGACCTGGGTTTGATTCCCAGCTCACAACCATCTGTATCTACAGTCCCAGGAGACTGACGTCCTCATCTGGTCTCCCAGGGCACTGTATGTATTTCATGGTACACAGAAATACATGGAGGGAAAACACCCATACGCAGATGAAACAAAAATTAAAGGTTTCTATATGCGGCACCTGGATTCCTGTGATTCATTCCTAAGAGGCAAAACCGTGGGGGAGATGAGGTTAGCCAAGGCACAGAGATAGCATGCGGCGTAGGACGCAGCTCAGGTGGGACTGTTTGCCTTGCACAAATGAGTTTGCTCCCCGGCATAGCCACAATTAAAAACTAAAATAGCACCCAGAGCAAAGTACAAGTTAGGCAGCCTGGACTTTTATCTTCTAGTCCGGACACACCCAAAGGTGACTCCAGACTCAATGAATGCCATTACAGACAATGTGAGCAGCAAGTAAGAGGCTTATGTTCTATGGTTAACAAACTATAAAGTGGCGGTGAACCACTAATTCGGAGCCAGTGACTGGACGACTCAGAAACTTCGTCAGATGCATCTATCTGGAGGACATTTTCGTGTTTCCAATTGTGTAGCTTCTCTACGAACTGGAAGCCCAAGACTGACTTCTGGCCACGTTTCCACTCCCACCCCTTCGTGCTGCTGTAAACCCAAGACAGGCCAGGGGCTTGGCTAGGGTGTACACCAGGGCCCTGCCGCTCACCCACGACTCCGGGATCAGACTGGCCCACGTAGACCTACACTGGCCTGACCATCACTTACCCAGGGGCCCCTTCCCCGCGGCCTTGGCTTTCAGCTCCTCGAGTTTCTTCTGCTCCTCTTTCTGTTTCTGCTTGAAAGCCTTGTCCTCCTGCGGAGAGGCAGAGCAGGCTCACTCCAGATCAGTCGCCCATCCCTCTGCACCCGCCCGCGCCTCTGCTCCCGTCCTCACCTCATCCATCTCCTTGGCCTGCTTCTTGGGCTGTTTCAGGGGCTTCTTTTTGCCACCTGTGGGCGACACGTGGCGTGATCGGCCCGTCCCCGCCATCCATCGCCCTCGTCGTAACTCCCCATCCCATCGTCCCCCAGTCCCCAACTAGCCTTACCTTCGCGGCCGGACATGGCGCCGACAGCCCCTTCACCAGTCCCCGAGCCCAAGCCGGAAACGGAGCTTACAGCCCGCGCCTACGCCGCGCGGCGGGCCCCTTGATTGGCTCCTAGGCAGGAAGTTACGCCCACGCGTTTTAAATGACGCGGCCTGCAGGGGCGGGTGCTTACCGGCCAGGGGTCCTTTGAGTGGCAGACCTGGGGCTCACAGCTGGAGCGTAATAGGCTTAGGCTCTTCAGGTACGGGGCGGAAGGCTCGTTCGGTCTGGGACGATCGGAACCCGCCGGGGTTGGGGGGAGAGCGTGTGGCTACCAGGCCTGTAATCCTTGCACAGAAAGAAAGCATTGCAGGTGGAGGGGAGGGCGCGTGCAAAGCGCCTTTCCGGAACCCAGGCAGCACAGCCGGCTGGAACGAGATAGGATGGGAGACGGCACAAGTGGGTAGTGGTCCGCAGCTTCGGAAGCCGCGGGAAGAAGTTGGGGCTTCAGGAAATAATGAGTGCAGCCGTTTGCAAATTCTTTCTTCTAGTTTATTTTCGTTGAGTGTGTACTATATAGATACATAGTATTCTGGACTGGAGATTGGGCAAAACTGACATTGTGTAGCAAGACAAACTTACGGCGAAGCAAAGAAGTAAAATATGCATCGCACATTGTGTGACCAGTTGCGGAGGAAAAATAAGCAGAGAAAGTGGTTAAGGACTGCTCCATTGGTGGAATGTCGATTTTTCAATCGGGTGGTTAGGCTCAAATAGCCTTTCCAGGAGCTTTTTGAGCAGGACTTGAGGAAGGCCAGGGAGCAGACTTACACAGGGAACAAACGGCTAGTCAGTGCCAACGCCCTGGGTGAGGGATTGCCTCGTGTGTTCAGTCCTTCCTGTGACTGGAGTGAGTGAGAAACTGGCCAGTGCAGTCAGAGGAATGAGTGTCGATCCCCTGTAAGCTGTGGAGAAGACGTTTGCCTTGAAAGAAATCCGGGACTGTTGCAGCGTCTGAGCAGAGAGAGACACGGAGCTGTCTGTATTTGAAAAGACCAGTGGCTGCTCTGTTGATAGTTGACCTCAGAGCTGGAGTAGAGAAGCAGGGACACCTGTCAGGAGACAGTGAGGACGTGCAGCCTTGGGATGCTAGTCACTGAGACCCTGGCAGAAATGGGTCGGGGAGGGGGCCTCCTGGGTTTAGATAATATGAAATCCCGAGGAGAATTCTTGGCTGAAGAAGTCACAGAACTGGAATTACAGGCAGTTGTGAGCTGCCCAGTATTAGTGAGTGCTAGGAAACCAAACTCTAGTTTATATGCCTTCTTAACCTCTGAACCATCTTTCCAGCCCAGTAATTATTATTTTTTAATAAGAGCATTACTGATACAAAGCTTACTATATAACTCAGAGCAGGAATTGCTCTAACTACTGGGTTACCTCTCCAGCCCCCAAAACCAGGTTTTTGAGTTTGATTTTGAGACAGTGGCTTACTGTGTAGGCCTGGCTAGCTTAGAACTCACAGAGATCTGCCTGCTTCTGCCTTCTGAAATCTTGAATTAAATGCATGTGCCACCACACCCAATTATGGAGTAATTATTTTAAAATATTTTATTTATTTACTTATTTATTTATTTTGAGACAGGGTCTCACTATGCAGCCTTGCCTGACCTGGAACTTGCTATGTAGACCAGGCTGGCCTTGAACTCACAGAGATCCACCTGCCTCTGCTTCCTGAGTGGTGGGCCTGCACCACTACCTAGGCCTTACATTTTATTTTAATTACTTATACATCTATGTGTCTGTATGGAGGAATGTGCATGTGAGTACAGGTGCCCATGGAGGCCAGAAGAGGGCAGTGATTCTGTGTGGCTGGAGTTACAGGTGCTGCAAACATCCTGGGAACCAGACTTGTCTCCCCTGCCAGAGCAGAATGCTCTCTTCACCACCGCAATGCCATCCCCGCCCCCTCTAGCATTTCAAATCCAGAACAACATATGAGAGGGTAATCTGAGCACTGCATCTTGGGCTGCAAAACTGTCTGGCAGTTAGGGAGATTAGGGCAAAGGGGAGCCAAGGGAAAATGGCCTTTGAAGGAGGAGGGAGCCAGCAGCACAAGGCATGCGCTGATGAAGGGCAAATGAGACAGGGGTCAAGGACTGGCAGAGATGGAAGGGATCTGGACAGGAACCAGGTGACATTTGAGCAGAATCATCTGGACAAGGGTGAGAGTGAAGGCCACTGCAGAGAGGGTTTAAAAGACAACAGGAGGAGACGGGGTTCTGGAGGCCGGCGAGAGGTATGATACACAGGGCTAGTTGCTGGATGACGTTTCTCATCAACTGTGGAGCAGTGTCTGAGGGCATGCGTTGTTGCTCTTCCTAAGAAGCATGCTTTTTTTTTTCTTTTTTAGAGACAGGGTTTCTCTGTGTAGCCTTGCCTGTCCTGGACTTGTAGACCAGACTGGCCCTGAGCCCACTCCCACAGTGCTGGGATTACAGGCATGCACCACTGCACCTGGCTACATTTTAAGATCAAGAGAGAAGATGAAAAGCTGGCAGGCAGAGGCAGGCAGATCTCTTGAGTTTGAGGCCAACCTGGTCTACAGAGTTCCAGGACAGCCAGGGCTACACAGAGAAACCTTGTCTCAAAAAAAAAAAAAAAAAGGTGGAGACCAGAGATGCTGACCACTGGGAGAATGCTTGCTTAGCATGTACAAGACAATGGGTCTGGCGATTGAGAAAGCATGCCAGGATTTTGTAGAAGTCCCCCGTCCCCCATTCCCCGTTCCCTGGTTCAGTTTTCTTGGTGAGAAGCAGATGACACAGGTGTGAGAAAAGCAAGGGAGGAGACAGCCGAGTGGCGGCAGCAGGAGAACTGATCCAAAAAGGCAAGATGCAGAACTTGGTCCCCAGCTCCTGCTTGACATGGCCTCCGTCTGGCCTTCCCCCTCAGCCCATCTGTGTTGTACCTTCCAGGTACCTTCCAGCTGCGCTGACCCAAGAGCTTCCCAGCTTTTCCCTCTGCCCGCCCATTCTCCCTTCCCTGGTTGAAGGGCCTGTGAGACTCCGGTGTGTGGATGTCCCTGGGATTGAGAGACAGGCCAGCGCAGGTGGCGTGCCGAGGAGAGGCGGAAAGGAGGGAGCCGAGCAGGGAAATAAGCTGGGAGTTAGTGACACTTTTCTCTGAGGTTCCTGCCAAGTGCGTGTTCTTGCTAGGAAATGATATCTGATGCAGAAAGCAGGAAGGGTGGTCAAGGAAGGCCTTGCTGAAAGGGGACATTTGAGCAGACATAGCCGGGTCACACAGACCTGTGGAGGAAGAGGGGTGTTTTGGGGGGAGGTGGCGGGCCGGAGAACTGTGCGGATCATACGTAGTGTGTCAGGGTGGTCGGAGCAGAGTGTGGCCGTTGGGAGGAAGGGAGAGGTGAGGGCTGGGAGTGCCTGAACTTACTGGCTTTTGACAGGTCTCCATGCCAGGTGAGGTGGGGACTCTAAGCTGTGCTCTTACTCCTGTGTTAACTGGCCCTTTGGCTGCTCTGCCGGAAACAAGCTGTAGGTCCATCTCTGCCTGGATTAAGTGATATTCCAGGGAGCTGAGAGCAGTCAGCTGGGAGAGGACAGGAACTGGGCTGAAAAGGCTGGAGGAAGCTGAGGGAAAGCAATGGCTTCAGGAAGAAGTGGGTTTCTGAAATCTAGAGGGAGATCAGAGGTGTCTGAGTGGCGGGAGTTCAAGGTCTCTGAGTGGTAGAGTAAGATCAAGAGAGAAGGGAAGCAGCTGGGGCTGTGGGGTACACAGCCTCTGCTAGGTTTGATCCCTAACATGGAGAGGGCCTGGGGGCGGGGCTCAAGAGGAAGGTGTGAGGCAGTGGTGAATGGCCAATTCATTTCTGCCAAGTGCTGCTGGAAGGAGGCTGTTGTGCTTGGCGTGGACGAGAAGCCGTTGAGGGACTGTGGCAGCCTGTGTTTGGTGGCCCAGTTGTTGGGGCTTGGGGCAAGAATGTTGTAGGCTGCCTTGAGGACGGTCCTCGGCTTTATGCATGGGACACCAGAGTTCAGGTGGAGCACTAGCTTGGAGCCAGTGTCACCGAGAGCCTCTTCGGCTCTCAACTTAGGCCCACTTTGACCAGAAGGCATGTCCCTGTCTATCCAGCTTTGTTTTCAGAGGGACCCCAGAGTTCTACTAATGGGGGGGAGACTACATGAGGAAGCCCACTCAGACCTGCGTTTATTTATGCAATGTCCTTTTAATATGATCAAGTTAATATGCATATAGAGAAAGTCTCAGAATTATGCTGCCATCTCACAGTTACTACCTGTGAGAAGTTTTATGCCTTGAAACTAAAGAAAGAAATTCCAATAATAGTTTGAGGAAGCCGATTTGTGTTTTCTTGGCCCTTCTTCCTTTCCCAGCTCCCCTCACTTTCTCTTGTTGGCCACCAGGTGGCGCTTTGATCAGTGCTTTGGGGCTTAATGCTGGGTTGTGTTTTCGCTTTATTTATTTATTTATTTATTTATTTATTTATTTATTTATTTGAATATATATATTTAGACATTTGGTTTTCTTGTTTTAAATTTTATTTTATGTACATTGGTTTCTGCCTGCTTGTATATGTGTGTGAGGGTGTCAGAGCCCCTGGAATTGGAGTTACAGACAATTGTGGGTTGCCGTGTATATGTGTTGGGATTTGAACTCTGGTTCTTTGGAAGAGCCATCAATGCTCTTAACCGCTGAGCCATCTCTCCAGCGCTTAAAGCTGTTTGACCAGAGGAAGTTGCAAGGTTTTTCTGGGATTCTGGGTGACCTGGCCCTTCCCTCAAGATTCTGAGCCTGACTCTGGGCCCTGTCTACTCCCTGTTCTGTGCAGGTCAGAGGAAGTAAGTGTTATCAGGACTCAAACATCACAGCAGGGCTGAAAGGAGCCAGGGAATCCTGACCTGCTGAGCAATGGCCCAGGCTGGGCCTCTGTGAGACAGAGACTTGGTAACCTGAAAAGTCAGGTGGAAGGGCAGAAGGATGGTGTGATTTGAACCTAAGAAAAGCACTCTGCAGTCGGTTTTTTTGTTTATTCCTCCCTCTCCTTTCAAGGGAGATCTAGTAGAAGCCTCGGAGAGCCTGGGAATTAGGTGCAAGGGTCTTTTATAGGAATGAAACTGGACGTTAACATTCTCTCATTCATCCTTAGGTCCATCATTTCCAGGGAGTCATTTTGTGAGTGTGTGTGTGTGTGTGTGTGTGTGTGTGTGTGTGTGTGTATGTGTATGTGTGTGTGCATGTGTGTCTGGGTAAGTACACTATCACGAAGCGATATTCCCAGTCCCCTAAAAGCATTTTTACTTGTTGTTGTTATTGTTATTCTGTTGTTGCTGTTGTTTGAGACAGGGTCTCACTCTGTAGCCCTGGCTGGCCTGCAGCTTGCTATATACACGATGCTATTCTTGACCATCCCTCCGGCATCCCTCCAGGTAGCTGCAATCAGGAACCTGTACTGCCAGGCACATCACACAGGGCCTCTGTGAATCTTTTTGTCTTCATGGGCAATTCAGGCTTGAGGATTTTCTCTGACAGTAGCAGAAAAAGCAGCACCAAGAGTCTTATCTAGGTCCTGTTGGAGAGACCCAGGAGATGGTGCGAATGTAGTCGGAGCTGGTCTGTATGGCATTGTGGGAAGAAAGGGAAGGCATGATACCCTGATAAGCTTTCCCACATGTGTTTCCTTGTCCTGAGGACCCATGGGAAAGCCTGGCCTTCTTCTTGCTATAGGGGCAGAAATTAGTCTGTTCAGCCTAGGCTTTGAGACCCGACTTGTGTGCAGCCTTTCTCAGTCAGGAGCTGATCTGTCTGGTGTCATTCTCACAGCCCTTCCGATGACAGGGAACAGCCCTGTGTTTGCCATGCAACAGATGGTGGCGGGTGCGCCCCACGTACTGGTACGGAGAACCTTCCCCAGACCAGACCTCCTTATGACAAGGACTCTGTGCAGCCCAGGTCCCAGCCAGCCCAGAGAGAAGCGACCAGAGGCTGCGGCCTTAGGGCTGTATCACCGCCTCCCAGCACTGGGAAGAAGGCTGGGCCACACCATCCGGCAACAGGCGTCCTCCACAGCCAAGGCTTGGTGGGACAGATATGAAGAGTTTGTGGGACTCAATGAAGTCCGAGAGGCCCAGGGAAATGTGACAGAGGTGAGGAGGGGAGCCGGGGTGGCTGGCTTTGCCTTCGGATTTGGGAAATATGGCTTGGGCTCCTAACAAGAAAGTTCGCAGCTATGTGTGTGAGGGCAACTGGGAAACTGTGTGGACACTTGTGTCTTTTTTGTTTGAGACAGGGTCTTACGTTCCCCAGGCTAGCCTTGGAGTCCCTTTGTAGCCAAACTCCTGACCTTCCTGCGTCCACCTTCTGAGTGTTGGGAATGTAGGTATGTGCCATCATAACTAGCCTTTTGTGTCCCCCCCCCCCCCCCCCCCCCCCCCGAGACAGGGTTTTGTCCTGAAGTCCAGACTTGCCTGGAATTTACAATATCTTCTAGTCTAGCTGTGAATTTGTGATCTTCATACCTCAGTGCTGAGATTATAGGCATGGGTCACCATACCCAGCTCAGACTTGCCTTTTTTTTCTTTTCTTTTGTTATTTTATTTTTAAAAGTTTTTTTTAAATATTTATTTTATGTATGAGTGCTTGAGTGCTCTATCTGCATGTACACCTGCATGCCACTAGAGGGCATCAGATCACATAAATGGTTGTGAGCCACCATGTGGTTGCTGGGAATTAAACTCAGGACCTCTGGCAGAGCAGACAGTGCTTTTATCTGCTGAGCCATCCCTCCAGCCCTAGACTCGCCTTTTCTTTCACAGACATCACTGGTAGAAATATTTGACTCTTTCTTGTGTGGAAATCTGGGTTGGTAGTACTGGGGTGAAAGTCTCTGTGTTAATTATACTCACTGTTCTCTGTGAAAATACTCAAGTACTGGAAAGTCCCTAGCTAATGACTCCCCCTTGTATTAGGCCAGCAAATCGTCCTTCAAGTATGTTTTTGCCTTGTGGTGTGGAGGCGGAGGGCACTGGGAAACATTGTACTGGGAGGTGGGCAGAGCTGCCTGTGGTTTTCAGGTCCTTAGTGGCTGCAGAAATGTACTCTGTCGCCTGTCCCCACTCACATACAGAGCAGTGTAGCAAGGTAGGGAAAGATCGGGAGGTTGGCTGGGGATTTGAGACATGTGGTTGTCTCTTCTCCTTGGAAAATATTTGTACCATGAGTTTGGCTGAATTGGAATTTCCAGGGCCATGAGGTGCAGGCAGCAGCAATGCCCTGATGCTGGTGTTGCAGGCTGCGGCAACACTCTGGAAACAGCACGAGGCATGGATGGTGGATGGTTCCTCACAGTGCTTCCCGTCAGATCAGAGTTGGCTGGATTTAGTGGGCAAAGATTGTGTCACTGTTTGCTTTTTGCAAGTTTCTCAGGGGCATGTTATTTCTGCTTGAATGAACAAATCCAGTGCTTCACGTGGGTGTGGCCTACAGCTGCATGTTGAGCATGCCAGAGCAAGCTGGGATTAGAGTCCAAGGCGCTGTTTCTGCCTCTCACAGTGACACCCCGGTGACCCTTTCCTAGCTGCTGCCTTGTTAGCTGTGGAGCCAAGCCTGAGAGGGGATGGGCAGAGGAAGCTAACACCTCTGACGTTCTCCCTGCAGGCGGAGAAAGTGTTCATGGTGGCCCGAAGCCTTGTCGGAGAGGCTCGGGAGGCTTTAGAAGCCCAGCAGGCTAAGCTGAAGGAGGTGAGGGACCGCTTGGACCGAGTCTCCAGAGAGGACAACCAGTACCTGGAACTGGCTACTTTGGAACACAGGATGCTGCAGGTGGGTGCCTCAGGAAGCAGCCCTCCCTCACCCGCGCAAGGCTCCTAGCATGGCAGTGGGGGGGGGGGTCATAACCCTCACGTTGATCCGAGCTCTTGGGGGTGGGGGAGGTAAGCCAGAAGCTTCTATGGTGGTCTTGGCCCCAGGCTTCTAGAGCCTGTCTGCTCGCTCTTTCCTGAGTACTGACAACAGTCCAGCAAAGTACTGCCTGGCACCCAACCTGCTGAAGAGAGTGTGATGGTGTCAGCTCAGGGAGTACTAGATACTTATTTGCCTATAGCCTTGTTCTGCCTGACTGCCCAGGAGGAAGATCATGTGACTACCTTTCACGCTCTCTGCTCCTGCAGTCTTCATTCTTGAGGCAGGTGCTTGTGGAGCCCAGGGCAGGGGAGTGGCCCCGTGCCAGAGGCTAGAGTCCCAAGACTCCTTGCTGCTCTCTGACACCTCTTTGCTCCCACAGGAAGAAAAGAGGCTCCGAACAGCGTATCTGCGTGCAGAAGACTCGGAGCGGGAGAAGTTCTCTCTCTTCTCTGCAGCTGTGCGGGAGAGTCATGAGAAGGAGCGCACAAGGGCGGAGAGGACCAAGAACTGGTCCCTCATTGGGTCCATTCTAGGAGCTCTGATTGGTGTGGCTGGCTCCACCTATGTTAACCGGGTCCGGCTGCAAGAGCTGAAGGCCTTACTCCTGGAGGCCCAGAAAGGGCCCGCGAGTCTCCAGGAGGCCATCCGTGAACAGGCTTCTAGCTACTCCCTCCAACAGAGAGACCTCCAGGACCTTATGGTGGATCTGAGGGGCCTGGTGCATGCTGGGCAGGACCAGGGCTCCGGGTTACCAACAGGTACTCCTTCTGCCCCAGGAAAAGACATCGATGTCCTTTCAGCTGCCATGAAAGAGCAGCTCAGTCATTCCCGGCAGGTCCATTCCTGCCTAGAGGGTTTACGAGAGCAGCTTGACGGCCTGGAAAAGACTTGCAGCCAAATGGCTGGGGTGGTTCAGCTTGCAAAGGCTACAGTACATCCAGGCCTGGTGGAGCCGGGAGATGGGCCCCTGCCCAGCCCTCTGTTGGAACATGGGAGCGTGATCTTGGCCCTGTCTGAGGTGGAGCAGCGGTTAGAGGCCCGAGTCACCAGGAATACTGTCTGCAGCACACTGGTCACCTGTGTCACTGTTATAGCCACATTGCCGGTGCTGTACATGCTCTTCAAGACCAGTTAGCCCCGGCGCCCTTCTCCAGAGGGGCCTAATGGTGACGGTGGCTTTTGTTGGTGATAGAATGAATTTTAAGGTACACACACTTCAGCCTGACTCTGAGTGCCATCAAGGGGGCTCACCGGCAGGTATATATTTTGTAGGGAATGCTTATTTACATTATCAAAACTTTGTGCAAATGTTCAATTAAAACACCTAAGAGTTTGTATTATTTAAAAGATTTTTGCATCAGACTCAGTTTTGTTGTTGTTGTTGTGTTTTTGTTTTGTTTTGTTTTTGAGACAGGGTTTCTCTGAGTAGCGTTGGCTGTCTCCTGGACTTGCTTTGTAGACCAGGCTAGCCTCAAACTCAGAGATCCTCCTGCCTCTGCCTCCCCCGAGAGCTGGGATTACAGGTGTGCACCACCGCACCCAGCTCATCAGACTCAGTTTTATCGTTGACTTCAGAAGTCTAGGACTTGGGGTTTAGCCTGGACAGGACAGTGTTAGATGAGGTTATCCCTGATGTCTGGATTCTCACTTTGAATATCCTGACTTGTCCTCTGCCTGTTGGGCCTTCCTGTCTGGGGTTCAGGCGAGTAGATCTGGAGTTGTGGTTCTGATGCTGGAAGTGCGCTCAGAAGAAGGGAAGGAGCTCAGGGGACATCGTTAAGATCCATGGCTGGTCTGTATCCCACTGCACAGTACTCGCCCTGCAACCTGGGACTCTCAAAAGGCATGGGCATAGTCCAGGCCCATGCTGTTGGTTAAAGGAAGGGGCCAGTGAGACCTGGAAGCTGACTGCCACGAGAACCTTGACCTCTCTCTTCAAAGGGAACAGTGACCCCTGACCTCCTCTGCTAAATGGCATGGGTGGCCTTGTGTAAATAGAGTTTGTGGGGTGTTGCTCTGTGCCTGAATATTAGAAGTCTGGAACCACAGTGAAGAGTCAGTCTAACAGACAACCCCAGAGGGCACCCCCACCCTGGGTGCTTCCAGTGGGAGCTTGTTCCTGCCTGTGGAGTCTGTGTTTCCCACGAGGATTCCTCTGCTCTCGAATGCTGTGTGCGTTCCTAAACAACAAGCCTGGCCCCAAATGGCTCCTGAGTTCTGTGAACCTCCGGGAACATAATCTCTGGGTCATTTGGTCACTTGATTGTCCATATACAACAGTTCCCTGGGGAATGAGGGGAACCCAGCTCTAAGCGTGTTCGTCCATATCCGAAGGGCCAGGAGGTATCAGAGCTGCACAGATGAGGAAGGCTGTGGCACTGAGGTCAAGCTCCCCTCTGGGATAAAGTCAGTTCCATGCGTTTGAGGAGGAGGATCTGAGGGGAGAGGAATCCCCAGACACGAAAGGAGCCCCTTCCTGTAGCAGGAGGGCAACGTGAGAGAGCCAGTGCGGACTACCCTAGCCCAGGTGGGGAGAGACTTGGGAGAGTTAGGAGCAGAGGTTAGAGGGTCCGGGGGCTGGCTGGAGCGCTGGGTTGGCACTTTAAGTGTCAGGGCAGGGATGAGAGGATCTGGAAGGGTTGTCATGGTGCCGACAAGGTGCTAGGTGACTGGAACCAGGCGCTGCAAGTGGGGGGTGGAGGAAAAAGAGCGGTGACCGAGGGAAAAGGGTATTTTGGAAAGCAGGCGGGGGAAAGGACCCTGACCAAAAGCAAGTTGGGGAGGAAAGGGTTTATTTGGCTTAAGCTGCCGCATCACTGTTCATCACTGACAGGAACAGGACAGGACCGGACCTCAAGCAGGGCCAGAACCTGGAGGCAGGAGCTGATGCAGAGGCCGAGGAGGGGTGCTGCTTACTGGCTTGCTCAGCCTGCTTTCTTATAGAAGCCAGGGCCCCGGCCCAGGGGTGGCCCCACCCACAATGGGTTGGGCCCTCTCCCATCAATCACTAATTAAGAAATGCCCTACAGCGAGATCTTATGGCGGATTTTCACAACTGAAGTTCCCTCCTTTCAGGTAACTCGAGCTTGTGTCAAGTTGACGTAAAACCAGCCAGCACAGCCCCCACCCCTTGAGGTGGGGGTGTGGGGGTGCGGCAGAGTAAGTCCGGCGTCAGCTCTTAGTGAAGGGCCAGAGGCGGAAGACTCGGCTCTAACATTAGAGCCTTCCAGGTGATGTATATGGCAGATTTAGCTTTGGCCTTGAGCCGAAGTCCTCCAAAAGCCCACAGGGTGGGTCGGGTCCTGGCTCTACAGACTGCCAGGGCAAGCCCGGGTGTGAAGAGCCCTCCAAAAGGCCCAGTGCCACCGGCCTCCGGAGGGAAGCTCGGCCCAGGGTTTCTTTCCGGGGAAAACCCAGGTGTTTCCCAAGGATGGAGTCCAGACCTGCTCAAGACTTGAGTTCTGGATGGCTCCAGGTACAGGCCTTGGAGGAAAGAAATGAAAGGAGACCCTACTTTTGCACCTCGCAGCCAGCGTACCCTCCTTCCACCTATGGGTGGTATCACCCCCCCCCCACCTTGCCAAAGAGCAAATAGGTTGGGGGAGGGGTGTCAGGTTACAAGGGCTCAGTGGTGGCGCAAACTCCCGTCCAAAGCCCAGGCTCTCTTCAAACAGCCAGCGGTGGGGGCCGGAAGGAGAGGTTGAGTGTCGAGGTGTACCGGGAGAAGGGAAGGTGGGCAGGGCCAGGTGAGAAGAGGAGAAAGCTGGCGCCTAGAAGTTCAGGTGAAGAAAGTTGGGGGAGGATGGCCACAAGGGCAGGGAACCGGCAGGCAAAGAGGGCGCTCCGGGCGCTGGGCGAGGCGCGTGGGGGGCGGTGAGGATGGTGGTTAGGGAACAGGCCGAGCAGGTGTGGGGCACACGTCCCATCGAACTCCGGCGGGACGGGAAGAGGCTCCGGTGCCGTCTCCCAACACCGCGGAGAGTCAGGCTAAGCAGCCATGGCCGCAGCCTCCAGCGCTCGGGGAGTGGGGCCAGCTGCTCGGGTCCTGAGCCGCGCCGCCCGCAGGTGAGGCCGGGCGGGGCGGGGCGGACCGCCCACGCTCCGGGGCTGCACGTCCGCGTCGCCATGGCTACCGCCGGGGAGCAACAACCCCCACCTAAGGAGAGGGGCTTATCAGCCCCCAGCCCGGGGCCCTTCACAAACTCGGATCCCGCGGGACCGGAATGCGGGATCCCGGGTGGCTGGGGCCGCGCACCCGGCTCCCCGGCTGCTTCCGGCCTGGCCGGGGCAGCGCGCGGGGGGAGGGCGGCCCGACGGGCGCGGACGGGGGGAGGCGGTGTGGAAGGAGCGGAGCCCGGGCCGGCCGACGCGGCTTTGTCTCCTTTGTTCCCAGCGGTGGCAGCGCCGCGGCGGGAGGGGCGGGCAGCGGGCGCAGTTTTTCCGCCCCTCGGTCTCCGGGTAACAGCTGCGGCTCCGCCAGACCCACCTCCGGGGGGAGGGGAGGCCGCGGCGCGCAGACCCCGGGCGAGCCCGGAGCGGCCGGCGGACGCCTCGCCGCGCGCATCCCGCGGGCGGCTCGGGCGGTGAGTTGCGGGGCTCGGCTGGGGAGGCGGGGCCGAGGCGAGGGCCGCGCGCGCCTGGGTGGGGCGGCCCGAGGCCTGGGTCCCGCCGGGCGCCCGTGTCCCGTGCAGCGGCGGGCGGCTGCGGTCCCGAGAGTTGGGGACCACGCTCGTGCGCGCGCGGAGGGAAACTCTGGCGGCGCCGCCTGGAACGCGATTGGGAGACGGAGGAGGTGGAGCTGCTCCTCCGCGCCCCCTCCTCGCTGCCACCGCCGCGGTCGGGACCGGCCGGCCCCTTCCCCGCCCTCCCAGGGCCGCTGCTGGGGTCTTTGTCCCGTGGCGCGGTGGAGGGAGGAGGGCTGAGGATGAGCCGAAGCGGGGAAGTGGAGGCTTCCCCGTGGGATAGCAGACCCTTCGGGCCGAGACTGACCAGGAGGACCACGAGCCTTCTGACACTGGGACTCCGTCTCGGTACCGGCATACCCAGCGGGTGCTTGATGAGCGCCTTATTTATCGCGGGTGTCTGGTAGATGATGGCTCCTTCCACCCTACTCCACATCCAGAAAGCAGGTGTGCAGTGCGCACCCCTTGACTGTCAATGAGTAACTCTCCCTTTTAAGTGGATGCTGGTACGAGGGGGAGCGGGAAGAGAGGGCGCTCAGAAAGGGAAGGCCAGTTTTCCCAGACAAGACATGTGCAGGTGTGGAAGGGCCGAACTTGTGAGCCCTGTTGGTTGTGAGAACAGCTGCTGCGGGAGGGACTCAGGTGGTGCCTGGTCTTTGCAGAAGTCAGGCAAGCCGTCTTGGGCCCAGCCGCAGGGTTTCGGGGAGTGTAGGCTCTGAAGAGGCCTGTGGGGCAGGCCTGGGCACAGGCAGAGTTAGTTAGACTTTGGCTATGAGCCTGGGCAGAGCCTGAGATGTGGGGATACTGGCAGTGCAAGTTAGGGACGGAAGGCTTGGCTCCAAGGGAGTGTTTTCAGCCTGCTCTAGTCTGGTCATTAATAAAACTGGGCCGATCCCCTCCTTTTGAGAGGCCAAGAGCCTCGGAAAGCGTTGTGCGAGCTCCATGTTACCCTTCCTGGCTGGATCTCTTTGGCAGTGAAACGGGGGCTAGGCAACACCTGCTCTTCGTTGAGTTTGCTGGTTGCTGGGGCCTCCTAATTAAAAGTGGGTGCTCCCTGCCTTTGAAGAGCTCTTGTCTGGATTGGAAGGACATGGTCCTGGGGCCCTCTTATGCCAGGTACACTCTACTAGGTCTACTGGTCAGAGCAGTTGTTCCTGGCCTCCTCCCGCCAACGGGAAATCTGAGGCTCCAAGCCCAAGGAAGAGCAGGATAGCTAGGTCAGGCTGGTGGCTGGCTGTGTTCACTTCATCTCCTGCACAGGGCCACCTCCTCAGGAGCCTGGGAGGCCTAGAAGGCTCCCCAGGGAGGCGATGGCTGGGCGTGGGAGGTAATGGGAGAGAGAGGGAGTGGGCATTCCAGGCTGAGGGAACAGCCCTTGTGATGGCAGGGAGGAGTAGAACAAGCCTGCAGTTTAGGCAGGAACGAGGAGCATGCGTGTGGGAGGATGTCAGGGAGAGCGGCTTGACCTTTATTTCTCCAGCCCTAGGGTACCCCCAAAAGCTTGAGGAGTGTGTGCACTCCATTTTTTGTTTAAAGAAGATCCAGTGAGGTCCTCCTAGATTGGAGGGATGAGAGATACCTTTGTGGCTTGTAGCTGGAGTTGAGTGAAATCTGTTTGCCAGCATGAGGGAGAAAAATGTCACTACCCATTGTCCTTCCACTGCTCATGGTATGTAGGCCTATTGACGCAGTTCCTTAGAGTGAGGCAACCTCTGACCTGTGCACTGAGCTTTTCGGAGCCCTCACATTTCTCTGTATGTTCCCCTCATTACAACTGCAATTTCAGTTTCGGGAGTGGTTTTGTCACTGCCCCAAGAGGGCTGAGAAACTTTGGCGTGCCGTAGGCTCTGAGCAAATATTTACAAGCTAATGAAACAGCAAATGCTGCTCTTGCTATGGGACCCTGTGCCCAAGGCCCAAGGTGGTAGGAGAGTTGGACAGTAGCAGAGAGCAAGAGGTGGCCTCTGCCCTTCCAGAGGAAGAAACTTGGTCTCTCTATCCCTTGGAAACAAGGTGGGGGTCTCTTTAGTAGCCTGGCCTTGCCGCAGCCCTGGGCTTCTGGCTGGGTTCAAGACTTTCCCTTCTGCCTCTCCCCCCCTCACCCCCTTGGGTGGCAAACAGAGGCAGCCTTGTTCCCGCTCCCATAGAGCTGCCCTGTTCTCTGCACACTAAAAATGGAAACCCCCAAGCTATTTTGGGAGCAGTGCCCAGCCAGACTGTGGCCATGGCCCCCTGCTCCCACTGGGCTGTGACCACAGCGTCCTTGCTCCCACCAGGCTGCTGGACCTTCCTCTTAGCCTTGTGCCCAACCCTGCTTAGGATAGGGCAAGCCTCTGGAGCACCCTGCCAAGGCCTCTGATGGATGGGCCAATCCAGGCACGAGGAAGGGAACTTTGGGAACATTCTGCATAGACAGCCTGGCAGCTAGGTGGTGGGAGGGGCTGGGCTTTGTGGCCTGGGCACAAGGAGGGGAAAGTGTCTCTCAGTGTAGAATAGTTTGTCCCATAATCTAAGCAAACTCTGTGTTCCTGCTCGAGGTCCACTGGAGAATGGGAAAGGTAGTGTTGCCATGGTTACTTGGGCCTGGGATTTAGGAGCCTTAGCTGGGGCCTGCAAAGTGAGAACACAGTCTGGGGAGGTTCTAGGGTTGGACCCAGGATTTCTGGGCACACCCAGGCATGACCACTTCCTCAGAATACCCAGCCCACCCACTCACTGCACTCTGGGTTCTGACTCCACAACCTCAGGAGAGAAAAGTCCGGGAGGTGGCCTGCCTTCCACAGCTGTCTAAGACTTAGTGCTGGAACCAGGGAAGTGTGCAGGAGTCTAATGTGCTGTGTGTGTCTGTCTCTGGTGGGTGGGCATGAGGTATCTGCAGTGTCTGTAGGGGGCGGAGTTTGGTGTGACCTACCATGTGTTGTCAGAACGTGGATACAGGTGGTGTGTTTGTGTGTGTCTACTGTATGCATAGGTCATATCTACATGCATTTATGTGTGTGTATCTGTATGTGCAGGTGCTCCTGTGTTTGTGTGCAAGTGTATAGGTTCGGGGTAGGTGGTATGCATAGATGTTCGTGTGTGTACGTGTGTGTCTGCTAGTATGCTGGCACCTGTTTGGCACCCTTGGCTTGTGTGATGGTATATAGCTGAGTGCCTTGACAGAGCAGAGTTAGAGCAAAGGGTGATGGGAAGAATGCTGAGAAGGGACCTCCATGCTAGGGGCCTGACTGGGCCCAGATGGCCATAGGGCTCCTTTCTAGTTGACCTTTCCCAGGCCCCTTGGGTGCCTGGCTCTGCTGCCCTCCCCCTCCCCGTGTAGGCTCTGAGGAGGCGTCCTCTGTGGAATGTGTTTGGTGGCTGAGGGCCAGGCTGGGCCGGGCTCCACAGCAGACTGGGTAGGTGGGGAGGGGCGTCCAGGGCTCCACATGCCTGCAGCCCAGCCCCCAGCTTCATACTCTGCTTTCCCCCACTGGCTAGGTGACTCCTGCTCAGGTCATGCCGTTATCTCCTGATCCAGCCGACCCTGCCAGGTGAGCCAGACTTTACGCTAATACTGTCACAGCTGCCCAGGGCTCCCAGAGGTGGGACCTGTCCTTCAGCCCTAACCCATTCCAGCATGGCCTATTGGTTCTGTGGTTATCACCCTTCTGGCCTGAAAGGCCCTGCATCCAGTTCTTGTCTTTTTTCATTTATTTATTTAGTTGTTGTTTTAAGGTGGGGTCTCTCTATATGGCTGGTCTCACACTCACAGAGATCTGCTTGCCCTGCCTTTGAAGTGATGGGAATAAAGGCTAGAGGTGTGCGCCACCACACCCATCTCTGCATTCAATTCTTGTATTATTATGACATGCTGGTTTTCTCTAAGACCTCCTCATCCTTCCTTCTACCCAGGAATCCGGTGTCCATATAGAGGGGCCCTCTCTCTCCCCTGAGACCTTGTGAACTCACTTGAATCAGAGAGCAGGGTCTGGAAGGAACAAGAAGATCCAGTGCGGAGCTAGGGTGGAGTGCGGGTGGGCGCAGATCCCCTGAGAGTGTGGTGTCCACAGAGAAGGGGTGGTGTGGAGGTTTCCATGGGCAGGGTCTCCTGTTTCTGCCCCATGTGCAGTCCTGGAATTACCCTGGGTGTCTGGGCCTAGTGAACACTGGGAGTCTCGAGTGCCCAGGTTAGGAGAAGCAGGTTGGCAGTACCACAGTCCCACCCCTTATCAGTGGCTTCTGAGGACCTTGTTGGACATCTGAGCCTCACCAAACCCTTCTCTCTACCAGGTGACCATGCCTGTCCTCGGCCCAGTTCTTCTCCAGGTGCTCTGGGCTGGGTGTGTCCTCACCCTACAGACCCTTCTACCAGCTGCTTTTACTGCCAATGGCACACATCTACAGCACTTGGCAAGGGACCCCACCTCAGGTACCCTCTATGTAGGGGCCACCAACTTCCTGTTCCAATTGAGCCCTGGGTTGCAGCTGGAAGCCGTGGTGTCCACAGGCCCTGTGAATGACAGCCGGGATTGCCTGCCACCTGTGATACCTGACGAATGTCCCCAAGCCCAGCCTACCAACAACCCTAACCAGCTGCTCCTCGTGAGCCCAGAGGCTCTGGTGGTGTGTGGGAGTGTGCACCAGGGCATCTGTGAGCTCAGGAGCCTGGGGCAGATCAGACAGCTGCTGCTACGGCCAGAGCGGCCTGGGGACACCCAGTATGTGGCTGCTAATGACCCTGCAGTCAGCACTGTGGGGCTAGTGGCCCGGGGGTGGGCAGGGGAGCCCCTCCTGTTTGTAGGGCGGGGCTACACCAGCAGAGGTGTAGGAGGCGGCATCCCTCCCATTACAACTCGGGCATTGCGGCCGCCGGACCCCCAGGCTGCCTTCTCTTACGAAGAGACGGCCAAGCTGGCAGTGGGCCGCCTCTCTGAGTACAGCCACCACTTCGTGAGTGCCTTTGTACGTGGGGCCAATGCCTACTTCCTATTCTTGCGGCGAGACCTGAAGGCCCCCTCAAGAGCTTTCCGTGCCTACGTGTCCCGAGTGTGCCTTCAGGACCAGCATTACTACTCTTACGTGGAATTGCCCCTGGCCTGCCAGGGTGGCCGCTATGGTCTGATCCAAGCTGCAGCTGTGGCCACATCCAAGGAGGTGGCCCGTGGCGAGGTGCTCTTTGCTGCCTTCTCCTCAGTGGCTCCTCCCACTGCGGACTGGCCCCTGTCAGCGTCCACTGGGGCATCTGGAACCTCTGTGCTCTGTGCCTTCCCCCTGGATGAAGTAGACCAGCTCGCGAATTACACACGAGACGCCTGTTACACCCGGGAAGGCCACGCTGAGAACGGGACCAGGGTGGCTGACATTGCATACGACGTCCTTTCCGACTGTGCGCAGCTGCCGGTGGTGAGTCCAGAGAGGCGGAGGGGTGATGGCCCTGAGTCAGAGGGCTAAGGAAGTGGCTGTGTAGAAGTCGGCCAAGACGGTGTCTGGGGCTCCAGGGTAAGGGGAGAGCTTTGGAAAGGGCTCTCTTGTTTTAGGTCTGGAGCGAAAGGAAAAGGTAAAGATGGGACTTGTGTGGCTCTAGCCCAGGGAGGGTCCAGAGAGAGATTGCTCACTGGGTCAGTGAGGTACAAAGGCAAGTGGGCTGGGAACTGAGGAGCCAAGCTGTGAGAACTTTAGGACATGGCTCAGGAGAAAGGGCTGAATATAGCAACTGGAGGAAGTAGCTTCCAGGAAAGGGATGGCAGAAGATGGGGCGCAGGCAAGGTGGGGATGAAAGGGAGCAAGGAAGTGCCCCGAGGTAAGGCTAATCATGGGGCTACAGGACCAGGGCCGGACTGTCGGGGAGGCCTAGGGGATGGCTGTCCTGGGCTGTTATCCAGGCAGGGTCTTAGTGATGCCGTTTGCTACCTATAGGACACCCCAGATGCTTTTCCTTGTGGCTCAGACCACACACCCAGCCCCATGGTCAGCTGTGTCCCTTTGGAAGCCACACCAATGCTGGAGCTGCCAGGGGTTCAGCTGACAGCTGTGGCAGTCACCGTGGAGGACGGACACACCATTGCTTTTCTGGGTGACAACCAAGGACAGCTGCATAGGGTACGTCGTTAGGAAATGCTGAGGCTGGAACGTGTGACGTGCTTCCCCTCTGTACCCCCCTCGGTCTGTGCTGCGCCTACCAGAGTTGGTTGTTTTTTCCCTATGATTCTTCTCACATACACATGCACCTTCCGCAAGGCTGTTTGTAAGAAACTTTCTTATGTATAACTTACCATGTGGACCAGGCTTTTCTCAAACTCACAGAAATCTGTCTCTGCCTCAAGTGCTGGTATTTAAGACACCTGCCTATGAAGAAAACTCTTATTCATAAATTGTTTCAGTTCTAAGTGGAGGACACTCTTGAGTTTGTGGCTCTGGGCTTGGTGCCAGCCTGGTGGTCTTTCATCTTAGGTCTACTTAGGCCCTGGAAGAAATGTTGCCCCATACTCTAAACAGAGCATCCAGCCGGGGTCCGCGGTGAACAGAGATCTCACCTTTGACAGTACCTTTGAGCATCTGTATGTAGCAACCCAGACTACTGTAAGTCCTGCACACAGGCTGGGGAATGGCTGCTGGGAGAGGTCTCTGGGAAGGTACAGGGACCCATCTGTGGGTGAGCCACTGGTTTTTGGATTGCCAGCCTCAGGGCCTCTTTGCTGTCACAGCTTGTGAAGGTTCCTGTGGCCCCTTGTGCTCAGCATCTGGACTGTGACTCTTGCCTTGCCCACAGGGACCCTTACTGTGGATGGTGTGTGCTCCTGGGCAGGTTAGTGCTCCACCAGCTCCTGAGCTGGGCCTGGGCCTCCCTAACTGCCTACTGTGAGATTCTTGACCTAGTCCATTGACCCTCAACCTCTAACCTCTGGGTAGGCCACCCCAAAGCAGACACAAGAACCTGGTATCAACTCTGTGTGACCAGGGCCTCAGGACTAGGGAGATCTCTGCTATGTGAACTCCAGGCTGCTGGAGGGTCACAGTCGCCTGCTGGTTCTTAGGTGCAGCCGCCGCTCGGAATGCTTCAGGGGCCAGGGCCCAGAGCAGTGGCTCTGGAGCTTCCAATCGGAACTGGGCTGTCTTCGAGTGGTCGCCGTGAGCCCTGCCAATATCAGCCGGGAGGAGAGGAGAGAGGTGAATGACCAGAGTGGGCAGAGCCCCTGTGGGGAGAGCTTGAGGATGGGTGGAGGCCTTGGACTTCAAATACCACATGGCCTTCTTCAGCCACTTCTCGTGGGCCGTGCATTTCTCTGCCTGTACCAGTCGAGGTCAGCAGGTGTCTGTGAGGGATCAAGGGATACCGGATGCTAGTGCCAGCCTGTATTTAATGCCCCATCAATGAGAGTAGTCCCAAAATGTGCCCTTGGCTTTCTTGGTAGGTTTTCCTGTCGGTGCCAGGCCTGCCATCTCTTCAGCCGGGGGAATCATATTTCTGCTCCTTTGGAGACCATCAGAGCCCTGCTCTACTGACTGGTTCTGGTGTGGCCTGTCTCTCCCCAGGCCCTAGTGAGGCTCCAGTGCTGCAGAGAGGAGCCGGTGGGTGAGAGAAGGGGCCAGCCCCGGACCTGGGAGCCCCACCCTGCTTCCATCTTGCTCTAAGGGGTCTTGTTGGGATGAGAAGTGAATCCAGAAACACCCCTAGTTGTGCTCTGAGTCCCGTTACTGGCTCCAGCACCCCACGGTGTACGTGCTATGTCCTGTGGATTTTGTTCTCTGACCCTAGTTCCTGTTTCCGTATGGGATGCCAGCTTCGTCCCATGTGGATCTCATGCCCCCCCCCGATTCTTCAGTTCCGCCTCTCTCCCATTTTGCAGACCACGTCTCCATGAATGTGGAGCTCAGGTTTGGTGCCGTGGTGATCGCCAGTACTTCCCTTGCTTTCTACGACTGTATGGCAGTTGCTGAGTTTTTCCCATCTGCACCGTGAGTTCCTTACCATGCCTGTCCCCAGCCCTGGGCCGTCCTATGGCGATCTCTCTTCCATGACTGCCCTGTGTGCAGGTGCCGGGCCTGTGTGAGCAGCCGCTGGGGGTGTAACTGGTGTGTGTGGCAGCACCTGTGTACACACAAGGCCTCATGTGACGCCGGGCCTATGGTGGCAAGCCAGCAGGTGAGTGGGATGAGGCATGCTGGGGCTGGGGACCAGGGCGAGGGTTTTCTAATGGCCTGGGGTCTGTGTGCCTGCCAGTCTCCTGTGACGCTTCGTCCTGAGCACCCGGGCTGCTCTGTGGGACAGACTCACGGGAGAATGGCTGCTTGTCCATCCCATCTGTTTTGGGAGAGGATACTTAAGCTTCAAGGCAAGAGGTGTGGCCTTGGTTTCCCGCCTCAGCACAGACCCTCTGGAGCCTGCCATCTGTGTTTCTGCTTTAGAGAATTAATGGGATGTTTTTGTTTCTCTTTTCCTCGGTCTTCTGCCCTCTTAACATACCCTTGCCTGCCTGCTCCTGCACCTGCCTGCTGAGTGGCCCTTCCTGTCTTTCTTGGCCTTCCCCTTCAGAGTCCATTTCTACCCCTAGTGCCTCTTGCAAGGGATGGGCTCACCCCTTTCCCACCCACAGTCCCCAAAGCCACAGTCACCCCTAATCCCAATACCTTCCCAGTAGATTCTGGGGTTTCCTCCACAGCCTCAGATGTCCTACCTGGAGCCAAGCCTTCCCAGATTAGCCTCTGGGGCCCATGGGCAGGTCCTGGCCCCATACTTTCCCCTACTTCCACAAACTTACCTCTCCACGAGAGGCCCCTCCCCCCCATCCTCCCCACCACACCTGGATCCACTGTCCCAGCCCCCACTGAAATGCGACCGGTGAGCACACCTGAGGACCTCTCGGCCTCCTACCCATTCCCCTCAGATGCAGCCACAGTGCCCCCTGCAGAGCCTGGCCCTGAGGCCCTGCCTTCCACAGTGGCCCTGGACCAGCCCCTTGGCACTGCTCCTGCCACCACTTTCCCAGGGGCCATTGGCTCCATGAAGCCCGTTCTGGATTGGCTCACGAAAGGAGGCGGCGAGCTGCCTGAGGCGGAGGAGTGGATGGGGGGTGACACGCCCGCCTTCTCCACTTCCACACTCCTCTCAGGTGATGGAGACTCAGCAGAGCACGAGGGCCCTCCTGCCCCCCTCATCCTCCTGTCCAGCCTCGACTACCAGTACGACACCCCCGGGCTCTGGGAGCTGGTGAGGTCCAGCCCAGGAAGGAGGCCTCGGGAGGGAATGGAAAGACACAGCTGTTTGCTTACCCTGTGATTCTCCTTTGGGAGGGTGGGGACAGTGTTGCCATGGAGCCAAGCAAAGTATAGGACTGAGGCGGGCAGGATGGGAGCCACAGACTGCCTTGCTCTTGGTGCCTGTAGGGAGAGGTGAATCAGAGGGTGAGCTCCTGTCCCTGTGTGGAGGATGTCCAAGGCTCCTTACTGATCCCAGTTCACGTGGAGCGAGAAATCCAGCTACGAGGCCGGAACCTGTGGCTCTTGCAGGTGTGTCTGCCTATCTGGCTAACAAACTTCCCTCTAGACTGCGTGGCAACTGACAGGCTCCACCCAAGTCTTAGAAAGCAGGAGGAGGGCATCGCCAGCCCTGGCTTTTCCTCCCCTCTTGGGACAGGGCAGGTGTGTGCCGCACCCTGCAGGGCCCAGCTTCCAAAACTACTGAAATAACATATCCTCTGCTCCCAGGATGGCCCGAGGGACAGTGAATGTGTGCTGGAGCTGGAGGGCCTTGAGGTGGCGGTCGAGGCCCAGGTGGAGTGTGAGCCACCTCCAGACACCTGGTGCCACATCAGGTGCCAGCAGCACCAGGTATAGACCGCAAGACCCGGGGTGGACACACGTGCGCCGGCCATAGGCTGCGCCAACCTCAGCTGATTGTGGTGTACTTGTCACAGCCCAAGCTTTGACACTATGCCATATGCCTCATGGGGTCCCTGTGTTCCAGTCTGACCTCTTAAGTTGATATCCCAACACCCAACAGGTTCTATATTCTATTCACATTGCTGACTCCTGCCCCTTCACCCTGGAATCCCTGAACTCTTAATTCTGACCTGACGCTTTGCTCCCATAACTAGTCATTTTGGTCCTTTCTGTGAGCCACACCCTCTCCAGGCCTGGCCCAGACTCTAGGCTCTGAATTTATCCCATTTCTCCAGTTCAGCTATGAGGCTTTGACACCAGAGCTCCAGGTGAGGCTGTTCCTGCGGTGGGCAGGTGGCCTGCGTGTGGACAGTGCTGACGGGCTTCACGGTAAGCTGCCTAGGGGCCACAGGGCAGTCCGGGGGTATCAGGGCTTCTCTAGGCCCCACGGCACATTCCATTCCTGCTGTCTCCAGTGATACTGTATAACTGCTCCGTGGGACATGGGGACTGCAGCCGCTGCCAAACTGCCATGCCCCAGTACGGCTGCGTGTGGTGCGACGGGGAGCACCCACGATGTGTGGCCCGGGAGGCCTGTAATGAGGCTGAGACCGTGGCCATTCAGTGCCCTGCACCTCTCATCCACTCGGTATGTTGGAATGCTGTCGTGCCCCTTCTCTTCCTCATTGCTGCCCTTGGAGGGAGGATGTCTGTGTCATGGATGCACAAGACTGAAGATAGGAGGCTGGGCTGCCTCAGACCACAGAGGGGAATGGATAGGTAGAGGTGAACATCCTTGTCCTGACACAGGTGGAGCCGCTGACTGGCCCTGTAGACGGAGGCACCCGTGTCACTATCAGGGGCTCCAACCTCGGCCAACATGTGCAGGATGTCCTGGGCACAGTCCGAGTGGCTGGAGTGCCCTGCGCTGTCGTCACCGGGGAATATGAGGTCTCTAGTAGGTGAGCTGGTTGTGCCCAACATGGGAGGGCACTGTGGCTAGATGGCTTCGGAATCGGGACCTCTTTCCTCTATTTGCCTTCCTTTTTTGCCGCCTCGCATTATGGTGTCAGTGCCTTACTGCTGGGTTGCCGTGGCCTGGAGCTCTGGCTTCCTGTGCAGACCTGCAGGTCCTTGGCCCAGGCTGCTTGGGCAGAGTCACAGCCTGGAACCTGCCGACGGCTCTGTTTAGATGACTTCTTGGCTTTCCTAGTGGCCTTGGGTATCACTGTAGCAGGTTCCTCACCCGCCTTCTCCGCGGTATTCCTCCCCAAGGCCCACCCTGGCCGGGCTCTCCCGAGTGCCACAAGAGAATACAGAACACTCTGGGAGATGCCCGTGGAACAGGCCCACACGGGCAGTCTCCCCACTGCACCCTGGAAGGACTGTTACATGTTAAACAGGGGGCACTCTGCAGGAGCATGCACCTTCTTCCAGATGTTTGCTAACAGAATTCTCAGAGCCTCGACTTTTAAACTCTAAACCCACCAAACTGGGGTAGTTTATGAAGTGGTTTATGAAGTGTAAAAAGGTATTGTGGCTGGACCCTCCCTTGCTGGTTCACAACAGTTGCTCTGTTTCGCCAGTGTTTGCGGTGACCGTGACGATGTTAGCCACTGCAGGCTTAACGTTCTGGAAGTTCATGGGCCTCAGGCTTCTGTTTTCTGGCTAAGAACCAGCATTTCCTTCCGACTGCTCACATCTGCAGTTCTGACTAGAGATTTCCAGAGACCTTTTGTTTAAGATAAGATCAAGTAGCTGGGTGCTGTGGCGCACACGTGTGATCCCAGCAACTCAGGAGGCAGAGGCAGGCGGATCTCTATGAGTTCAAGGCCAGCGTGCTCTACAAAACAAGTCTAGGACAGTCAAGGCTACACAGAGAAACCCTGTCTCAGGAAAAAAAAAAAAAACATCAAGTTCCCATCACTTTGCAAGTGGGTGCTGACCACAGTGCTGGGCTGGGACCTGGGGTGCCGGTGAGGCCCTTACCCACTCAGCCGCTTCACCGCATCACTGCTCTAGGATCCTTTGTAAACGCCTGCCACATCAGGGAGATGGGCTCCTCCTTGTTGGAGGGTGTACCTGAAGGACTAAAGGAGGAATGTGACTTCTCTGATGCCAAGGCTTGCTCGTGTGCCATAAGGAGTTCTCATCAAAGCTGGAGAATGCTGGCTCATCCTGTGGGGAACGGGGAGGACAGACCATTGGGCAGTGTCACCCTGAGGGACACCTACAGTACTCCCTTGCCTGTCTTGTGCCCACAGTCTTGTGTGCATCACTGGGACCAGCCGGGAGGAGGTGACCGGTGCTGTGGCAGTGGAGGTGCCTGGAAGGGGACACGGTGTCTCAGCGTTCAACTTTGCCTACCAGGTGCCTGAATGCTAAGCCAGTGGTCCTCTCCCTCTGTGGGTGTCTCAGCCCATTTGGTTTTGCCTTCACACAGCTCCCGACCCTGAGCCTGCCTTGTTTGTCTGAGGTGACCCAGGCCTCGTTGTCCTTATTTTGCCTGTCTCCCCCCATCCTCTTTCCCACAGGATCCAAAAGTACATTCCATCTTTCCTGCCCGTGGCCCCAGAGCCGGAGGCACCCGCCTCACCCTCCACGGCTCTAAGCTCCTGACTGGGCGGCTAGAGGACATCCGTGTGGTGGTTGGAGGCCAGCCTTGTCACTTGTAAGGGTTGCTTTCTTGTTCTACAAATCCGCACTCTAGGCAGGAGATGGGATGCTGGTGTGGAATGGATTGAGGCTGCCTCACAGGAAAGTTCTGGTGAAGAAGCGAAGTGAGCCAGGATGTGAGCAGGTGCCTAGTCCCTGGATCTGGCCTATCTTCCACCCCCTCCCAGGCTCCCGGAGCAGCAGTCTGAGCAGCTGCACTGTGAGACCAGCCCATCCCCCGTGCCCACCGAGCTCCCGGTGACTGTTTGGTTTGGAGACACTGAGCGGAAGCTTCAGCACAGCCAGTTCAAATACACAGCGGACCCCAACGTCACCTCTGTGGGCCCAACCAAGAGCTTCTTCAGGTGTGGGGCCAAAAGCATGTGTGGAAGGTCTCTGCAGTTCTCACAGTGTGGGAGGTGGGGTTCTGGGAATTGAGGCTGTGAACCCCTTACTGTTGACAGAATGGGTCATGAATGAAGTTTGGGTTCGGGCCTGAGCCGGTTGGGTCTGGGCTGCTTTATTTAGGTCCTGGTTTGTGTAAGTCATGAGTGGCTCTCGGGCTGTGTTTCAGTGGAGGACGTGAGATATGGGTCCATGGCCAGAATCTGGATGTGGTACAGATGCCAAGAATCCGAGTGACTGTGATCCCAAGAATGCTACAGCCTGGCCAGGGGCTTGGACAGAGGCACAACGTGGTCCCCGAGAAAGTATGTTGTTCCGGAGCCATCATTACACAGCATACCCGTGAGCCTATCCTGGCCATCTCTCCCCTCACCCATACCACAACCTGTGGGCAGCCATGGGTAGTTGGCACCAAGGGAGAGGCTTTCCACCTTTGCTCAGCCTCACATCCCCTGAGGTGCCTCATTGGCCCCCTCCACCCTTCCCCTGCAGTTTGAGGAACCATGTCTCGTGAACTCCTCCCACCTCATCATGTGCCGCACGCCTGCTCTCCCGAACCCGCCAGCAGACCCCTGGGTCCGGGTGGAGTTCATCCTCGACAGCATAGTCTTGGACTTCGCCACACTGAGCCCCACACCCTTCTCCTACGAGGCAGACCCCACTCTGCGTTCCCTCAACCCCGAGGATCCTTCCACACCATTCCGGCACAAGCCAGGGAGTGTGTTCTCTGTGGAGGTACTGTACCTTGTACCTGCTCGGGCTGTGTTACAGAACAGTGTGTGCTGGAGAGGTCAGGCTGAAGGAGCAGGCTGCAAGAACCTTGAGGTGGTCGGTGCAGCACAGGAGCCAGCCTAGGTCCAGGCAAGGCTTGATTGGCCTGGGTCCTACCTCCATGAAGGTGTCTGAGCTTGATTAAAATGGTTTGGCCTATTCAGTAATTAGGTGGTGTGGTACACATTAGGTTGACCCTCATTGGCAACTGGGCCTACATGGATGACACTAGACCCTTTTTGTGACACATGGATAGGCCACAGACAGACGATCTATCATTATGTAGCTGACGGTGACTCAGTTAACTGTCCAGGGCATGAGGAATTGTTTTAGGTTCTCCAGAGCCTGAGCTGTGAGAAGAAACATGGAAAAGCACAGAGGAGGTTATGGCGAGCGGTCTAAACGGCATCTCTGACCATGGGCTCCAGATTCGGGGCGACAGTCCTAAAGGATGGTCTCAGGACCACCCTTCTCATTTGGAGAGGGCAGGCTTCGGATGGTGAGTGTTCCGAGCAACAAGCCAGTGGCCCAATGTTCCAGGGGGAGAATCTGGACCTTGCCATGTCTAAGGAGGAGGTGGTGGCCATGATAGGAGACGGCCCCTGCGTGGTGAAGACGCTGACCCGGCACCACCTGTACTGCGAGCCCCCCTCGGAGCAGCCCCTGCCGCAGCACCATGCCCTCCGGGAGGCACCGGATGCTTTGCCAGAGTTCACGGTCAGTGGACAGGACCTGGGCAGGGCTGGGCATCGTGGCATCCGGGGCGCTGGCTCACAGGTAGCTTCCCACACAGGTACAGATGGGGAACCTGCGCTTCTCCCTGGGCCATGTGCAGTATGATGGTGAGAGCCCCGTGGCTTTTCCTGTGGCAGCCCAAGTGGGCTTGGGAGTAGGCACATCTCTCCTGGCTCTGGGTGTCATCATCATCGTCCTCATATACAGGTAGGTATGGCCAATTGTGGCTGGAGAGAGAAGGCACGGACTAGAGCAGGGTTCTGCATATATATAATATTTTTTAAAGATTTATTTATGATTTTTTTTTAATGTGCATTGGTTTAATGTGCAGTGTAATTGCCTGCATGTATTTCTGTGTGAGGATGCCAGATCCCCAGGAACTGGAGTTACGGACAGTTGTGAGCTGCCATGTGGGTGCTGGAAATTGAACCTGAGTCCTCTGGAAGAGCAGAAGCCATTGTTCTTAGCCACTGGGCCATCTCACCAGCCCCGCTCTGTAAATATTTTACATAAGGAATCCAACCTTTGGGAATGGCCTGGTGGTCTCTTGCAATCCTCAGTTTTGCCCTTGGGCGTAAAAGAGCCATGAACAATATGGAAACCACTGAGTATAGCTGAGTTCTAACAAACCTATGTTTATAAAAATAGCTTGTGGGCCTGTGTGGCATGGTCAGAGTTTGCCGAGCCTCAGGCCGAGTGATGGATAGATACGGTGTGATGGGAATGGGACAATATGGATTGTTTCCCGTGAGGCCTTGACTTACCTGGGCATGGCCAGGTTAGACTGGTAGACAAGGTTGGGGTTGGTCTGGAGTAGAGTTAAGCAGGCCTGAGCCAAGTCGAGGCTAGCAAGGGCTTTGGCCTGCTCACCTTTCCCTTCTGCCCTTGGGGCTGAGTAGGAGGAAGAGCAAGCAGGCCCTGAGGGACTATAAGAAAGTGCAGATCCAGTTGGAGAATCTGGAGAGCAGTGTGCGGGATCGCTGTAAGAAGGAGTTTACAGGTGAGTCTCTGACAGCGGAATCAGCCTCTGAGGCTCTGCCTAAGGTTGCTCTGGTCACATGGGATCCACTGATATGCCTGTGTTCAACAGACCTCATGACAGAGATGACGGATCTCACCAGTGACCTCCTTGGCAGCGGCATTCCCTTCCTTGACTACAAGGTGTATGCAGAGAGGGTCTTCTTCCCTGGCTACCGCGAGTCCCCCTTGCACAGGGACCTCGGTGTGCCTGACAGCAGGCGGCCCACTGTGGAACAGGGCCTGGGCCAGCTCTCTAACCTGCTTAACAGCAAGCTCTTCCTCACAAAGGTGCGTTTCCAGCCGCGGCTTCCCCATTCCTTCTTGTTCCAACTGGTCTGGCTTGGCCTTCCCCACCTCACCATTTCTGAACCCCCCCTCGCTCTCATCTGTCCCTGGCCTTAGTTCATTCACACCCTGGAGAGTCAGCGGACCTTCTCTGCTCGGGACCGGGCCTATGTGGCATCTCTGCTCACTGTCGCTCTTCATGGGAAGCTTGAGTACTTCACCGACATCCTTCGTACTCTGCTCAGTGACCTTGTAGCACAGTATGTGGCCAAGAACCCCAAGCTGATGCTGCGCAGGTCAGTGGCTGTCGAGGTGATAGGCAGCTGGACCAGGAGTCGAACCAAGGTCTTAGGTTTGGGCATCTTTGGAATGGTACCCTCTAGCCCCCTGCTGACCCTGGTCTTCCCTTTGCTGCCATCTCAGGACAGAGACTGTGGTGGAGAAGCTGCTCACCAACTGGATGTCCATCTGCCTCTACACCTTCGTGAGGGTGAGGGAGGACCCGGCAGCTCCTCCTGAGGGAGGGTCAGGCCCGGTAGAGCATTAAGCCTCCCGAAATTCATATAGCTCGCCCACTCATGCCAGAGCAAAGACCTCCCCCATGTACTTTCGCCTCCTGCCAGAGGCCTGACAGCCCACACTTTCACAGGACTCTGTAGGAGAGCCTCTGTATATGCTCTTCCGGGGGATTAAGCATCAAGTGGACAAGGGTCCCGTGGACAGTGTGACTGGCAAAGCCAAATACACTCTGAATGACAATCGCCTGCTTAGAGAGGATGTGGAGTACCGTCCCCTGGTAAGCGAGTGCTCTGGGCAGGTGTGCATTGGTCTGGTCTGCACCGCCAGTTTCACAGGCCTCTGCTGTCTGTACCTGGATGTAGGGCCTGCCTGCCCCCTGACTACCTGCTGGAGAGAGGCTTTAACTTACTCATTTAATTGTGATCAGAACCCGTGGCCTCCCACCAGCTAGCAAGCATTCACCCACCACTGGTCTGCAACCCCAGCTTTGTAAGATTGAGAGTTGGGAGTTTCAGAGGGTCTCCTGGCTTAGGATAGAACGACAGAATGAGTTGGAGTATCTTTCTTATCACCTCACTGTCGCTGCATACATGTCTCCTAAGCCAGTAGCCACTTGGCAGAGCTGCTTGTAGCTCCCCCACCCCTGGTTACACAGGAGTGTTCCTTTGGAGGGCCCAGCTAATCTCTGCTAAACCCACTTCTCAGTTAGGTTGCATGGAGAGTCCTGGCTCACAGACTTCCCTCAGGCAGAAAAGGGGGCTGTGTGCTTATGTGGGGATTTTCCCATTTATCCCATGAGCATTTGTATCAAGGGGGAGGCAGACAGGTTAAGAGTTCAGGACAGGGCTGGAGAGATGGCTCAGAGGTTAAGAGCACTACCTGTTCTTCCGGGGGTCCTGAGTTCAATTCCCAGCAACCATGTGGTAGCTTATAACCATCTGTAATGAGATATGGTGCCCTCTTCTGGCCTGCTGGCACACATGGAGGCAGAACACTGTATAAATAACAAATAAATCTAAAAAAACACTTAAGGACTGCTGGGTACTGGGATGGGATCAGAGTTCTGCCCATTTATTTCTTATTTTTGGTTTTTGGAGACTGGGTTTCTCTGTGTAGACTTGGCAGTCCTGGACTCGATTTGTGGACCAGGCTGGCCTCAAACTCACAGTGGTCTGCCTGCCTCTGCCTCCCCAAGTACTGGGATTACAGGTGTGCGCCACCATGCCCGGCAGCTGCGGCTTTTCCAATGGCTGTCCCTGACTTTTCCCTGTGTCTTGGTCATCCTGCATGTGGGACCAGTCCTGAAGTTTCTCCCGTTACCTGTGTAGACCTTGAATGCACTTCTGGCTGTGGGGCCTGGGGCAGGAGAGGCCCAGAGCGTACCTGTGAAAGTCCTGGACTGTGACACCGTCTCCCAGGCCAAGGAGAAGATGCTGGATCAGCTTTATAAGGGAGTGCCCCTTGCCCAGCGGCCAGACTCTCGCACCTTGGATGTTGGTGAGGGGAGTGGGTGGCTTGAGAACCCTGAGATAGTGTTGGGCCTGAGCTGACCCAAGATGGGTCCTACAAGGGCAGGTGGGATGTTGGCAGTTGCTACAAAGGTTTGATTCTGGAACACTCTCCAGATGACCTTTCACCTGGAGGAACTCTTCCTCTTTGGAGAGCCTGGGTGAGGTCACCTCCAGATGGAGGAGCAGTGTTTCCACCTAGGATGAGATGAGCTGCAGGTCAGGAAGAGATCCTCAATCCCTGAGCCAGGCCCTCTCTTGTCCTTGCAGAATGGCGGTCTGGAGTGGCTGGGCACCTCATCCTTTCCGATGAGGACGTCACTTCTGAGATCCAGGGTCTGTGGAGGCGTCTGAATACACTGCAGCATTATAAGGTGGGAGGGGTGGAAGCTGGGGGACGGGCAGGGTGGGCAAAGACTGTTGGAAGGGTCACCAGCTGTGGTTAGCAGGTTCCAGACGGAGCAACGGTGGCCCTTGTCCCCTGCCTCACCAAGCATGTCCTTAGGGAAAACCAGGATTACGTCCCTGGAGAACGTGAGTACCTCCTCCTCCCCCTTGTGGTTTTCAGCACTTGTTGCCCAGGCCTGGGGAACAGGGACAGTCCTATGGACTGAGGGGCCCCTAGCATCTCTCTTCTCAGAGAAGTCTCGGCCCAGTGCTCCTCCTCTGGGCGAGTTAACTGGACTTGGTTTCCTACGAGGAGGGGTTCACCGAACTCTTACATGTTGGCACAGGGACCCCAATGCTGGAGGATGTAGATGAGGGGGGCATCCGGCCCTGGCACCTGGTGAAACCGAGTGATGAGCCAGAGCCTCCCAGGCCTCGGAGGGGCAGCCTCCGGGGTGGGGAGCGTGAGCGAGCCAAGGCCATCCCGGAAATCTACCTGACTCGATTGCTGTCCATGAAGGTGGGGCTGGGAGAGGAGGGACGATGGGCTGTTAGGAAGAATGTACCCATGAGAGATGGGGGTAGTGTGGGCTTTGCACAGGGTGTGCCATGAGCTGGCTGATGCTAAGGTCTCCATCCTCACTGGGCTCTTGGCTTCCTTCTCTTCCCCAAGGGCACGCTGCAGAAGTTTGTGGACGACCTGTTCCAGGTGATCCTCAGCACCAGCCGCCCTGTGCCTCTGGCTGTGAAGTACTTCTTTGACCTGCTGGATGAGCAGGCCCAGCAACACGGCATCTCCGATCAGGATACCATCCACATCTGGAAGACCAACAGGTATGGGAGGAACAGGGCTTAGGACATATGTGGGGGCCTCCTGCCTCCCCAGCACAGTCATTGTCCCCTGTTCCCCCTCCTCCCAATTTGCAGCCTGCCACTGAGGTTCTGGATCAACATCATCAAAAACCCACAGTTCGTGTTCGATGTGCAGACATCTGATAACATGGATGCGGTGCTCCTGGTCATCGCGCAGACCTTCATGGATGCCTGCACCCTGGCTGACCACAAGCTGGGCCGGGTGAGCAGGCTGGGAGGGATATGACAGGGAAGATGGTGTCATCCAGGGAGCTGGTGGCTGTGGAGAGTGTCGGGTGCATGGCCCTTCAGGCTTTCCTCCGAGTTGCAAGAAAATGGTCAGGGGCGGCCTCTTACTTAAGGCCTTCCTGTGCCAGGCCTCATTCCAAGAGCTCCCCAGACAGTGGCCATGGTCAGCAGTCTCAAGGGATAAGCACAGAGGAGGGTGGCACCCGCTGCCAACCCTAATGACCCGAGTTCAATCCCTGGGATCCGTATGGGGAAAGGAGAAAGCCAGTTCTTGTAAGTTGCCCTCTGACCTCCACACATACATGCACACAAAACAGTAACACGTAAGAAAAACAACTCGGCCAGGGTGACCAGCTGTCCTGCTTTGCTGGGAACAGAGACGGCCCTGGGATATGGGTCGTTTTGTTATAAAGCTTGTGATCATGCTGGGAACCCCAGGAGCTGATGACCTCACTGAACTTTGCCCCTTCCTTCTCTGCTGCCCTCCTGCTGGTGTCCAGGATTCTCCCATCAACAAGCTTCTCTACGCTCGAGATATTCCCCGTTACAAACAGATGGTGGAAAGGTACCAGGGAAGGAGTGGGTCTGGGGAGGCGGGCCCTGGTGGGACCAAGGAAGTGGGCTTTGATTATTTAGCATCTGCCATCCGGGGCTTTTTGGCAGGTACTATGCAGACATCAGACAGACCGTCCCGGCCAGTGACCAAGAGATGAACTCAGTCCTGGCGGAACTGTCCCGGGTAAGGCCTCTGCTTCATATGTCTCATTTGTAGAGACGTCACCCCTGTACCTCTGTGATCTGCTGGGGAGAGGACATACACCCTCTCATCATACAGAGTGTCCCAGACTCCCTGGCATCTCAGCAGTGTGAGCAGGGGTCATTTGGATAGTGGTCACCTAATCTCCTCTAGCAGGTGCTTGTATGGCTGCAGCCCTTGCTGGGGCTGCAGAATAGATGGTTTTCAGCTCTAGGCTTTTTGAGTCCACCGGCCCATGCTGCACCGTCAGTACCTTCATGAGAACTTCAGGAATTATGACAGTGCTCCTTAAGTGCTTACGAGGACACCCATGCTACCAACAGCAGCTGTGTTTTGGGGGTACAGCTGTGTCAAACCCTTCTTGAGGTGTGCTCATACATGTGGTTCCCCTAAGAGCACCATAGGCTACATCATTACTGCTGGCCAGAGGAAGAGGCTCTGAGTCTGAGGTCCCCACTGGAAGCCTTGGAATGGTCTCAAGAGACATTTGAGTAAAAGCAGAGCAAAATTGCACTGAGTTCCCAGCCAGTCCCTAGTCGCATGGTCCTGTAGTTGCTTGGAATGGATGGGAGGGGTTTCTAGCTCTAGCTTTGAGTGGGCGAGGCGGGCAGGGTGCCAGTGGAAAGTCCAGCCCTGCCGAAGATAGTCCTGGAGATTCTTCCGACTATGGAGGTCTTTGGTTTTGTCCTCTCCTGAGCTGTAGCCATGCTCTGCCGTGGGGCCCCGCCCTATAGAGAGGCTCTGCTCCCACTGCAGGACCTGCTCTTTCTCAGGTCCCCTTCACTGCTCTCAACCTTCGATGGGGTCCTGCGCCTCTGTTCACTACAGCTTCCTCCTTATTCTCTCAACTTTGACCTGCCCTCTTCCCTAGAACTACTCCGGCGACCTTGGGGCGCGAGTGGCTCTGCACGAACTCTACAAGTATATCAACAAGTACTATGACCAGGTGAGCACCCTCGGCCTGGCTGCAAGGCTGCCTGTGAGCTCAGCGTGCTCCTTGGCAAGCTGCGTGACGGTCCCGTAGGCATCTTCAGCGATGGTGGCTCTGCTCTCCCTGTCCCATGTTCCCCGTCCTGCTTCTGCAGCAGGCCTCCCAGGCATAGGAGTACTGGTTGGGAACAGCTAGAGAGCCTGCTGGGACCCGGAGGTGGGTGTCCTGGAAGATCACCTAGCTGCCAGCTCTCCCAGAGTCCAAGGTTGGCTCTGTCCTGGGCTTCGTAAACCGAAGGAGCAGGGGGCGAGGTGGTGAGCACAGCAAAGTTAGGGAGGGCTCTTCTGGGGGCCTCTCTTGACCAAGCTTGATCTTCTAAGGACCCTGTTAGTCAGTCTGTGAGTGCCTTGCAGAATTAGCTCATGCATGTGGCACCATTGATTTCCTGCCACTGTTGAGAGCTCAGGAACCTGTGTCCCAGCTATAGTGACACATCACACAGCTTTCTCCAGTGTGATGTAAACCCCTAAACTCCAACATGGGCAGGCAGGAGTGATGAGGTCTCCCCTGGTTGGAGAAAGGTGGAGCAGTTGCTCTCCCCAGGCCCTGCCCACCGCCTGTTTTCCTTGAGGCAACCGTATTTGCAGTTTTTTTATTGTTCTTTTGCCTCAGAATCTGTCTCCCATACCATACCCTCTTGGTCTTGACACATGGAATCATGAAACGGCATTAGCAGGCAGGCAGGGCAATGGGAATGGCTCCAGCTGACCCTTTGAGAAGGGCAGCGGGTGTGTAAGGCTGGCTTCTACACAGAAGGAGCTTGGCCAGGAGACAGTGAAGCGGTGAGTAGGTGTGTCATCCCTAACTGCCTCTCCTTTAACATCTGTGTGTGGTGTGAGACTGTATTCTCACTGCTGCAGAGGCAGGGAGTTTGTGTTTAAGGCTATTCTGAGACCCTGTCTCAAAACCAAAACCCCCAGAAAGGCAGCCCAGGTAACTTGCTCTGTTGTCACCCTCATCAATGAAGCTCATAGTCATGCTGACGGTAAGTGATGCCATTCGCTGGATCTCTATTGCTTACACTGACTGCTGTAGAGTCGCTTAGGGGGCCTGCTGAGATCTACCTGCAGTAATCTCGGGGTCCAGAGAAGTCGCCCCTGATCCTGCTGCTTCTGCCTTTCAGATCATCACTGCCCTGGAGGAGGACGGTACTGCCCAGAAGATGCAGCTGGGCTATCGGCTCCAGCAGATTGCTGCTGCTGTGGAAAACAAGGTCACGGATCTATAGGGACCAGGGAGTCCTGGCCTGCTGTTGTCGCAGCACCTCCTGGGCAGCCCTGAACTCTCAAGGGAGAGGCCACCTTCGTAGATGCCTGTAGTGACTGACAAGCAGAGTTTAATGAAAGGTGGCTCCAGTCTCCTGGTGGTACCAGGCTCGGCTCCATTAGGCCCACCTTGTAGGTGTGGGACCTAGTGACTTGGTGGGTAGTGCCAGGCCTGCCCCAAGCCTGGTAACTCTGTGACCTACTTCCTGGGTGACATCAGTCTACAGGGAGCTGGGGACTTAGGTTTCCAGAGAATGTCTGGTAGGGCCTCCTGGCCCCTGGGGAGACTGTACTGTTCTTGAGCACTGGCCTGTGTCCTGTTGGGAATCAGAAGCAGGAAGAGAGCCCTCCCACTTCCTGTTCTCTTCATCCATCCTCCTTGACCTCAGTTTAGCTTCCTCTGTCCTTGTTCCCTGTTGCCAATTCCAAGGCCTGAGAAAGAGAAAAAGGAAAATGCCTTTCTGGGCTGCTGCTGCCTCAGCAGGGTTGGTACCTCAGGATCACCCTGTCTTCCAAGCGGTTGGGGAGGGAGAGCTGCCTCGGGAGCCGTGGAGAGAGCAGGGGCCCACTGATGATGCAGCACTTCATTCAAGGATGACACGTGGACTCACCCCTCTGCTAAGATACAACTGGCAGCTGTTGCAGGATGTGGTCCTCACACTCTGAAGGGTCTCCTGGCCCCCATGACGGACCCCACACTGCAGGGCTGTCCCAGACAAGGTCTACCAGGGGCAACACTTCCCGGAAGGGAGGACTTGAAGCACAGTAAGGGAGAGCTGGGCCCTGGGGTGGAGTCCATCCTCCATCTTCAGGGACTTCACCTTGCTTGCTAACGTCACCATTCGTGTTCCGTGAATTTTAAAAGGAATTGGGAAAGTGTGGCATCGTTAAAGGTGACTCCTTTAATGTTGTGGTCATTTAAAGGTCCATGGCCCTGTGTCTGGACCCCATTTTCCTATTGCTGTCCATGTTGAGGTACCTTAGGGCAGAGGCTCAGAGCCAACCACCTGCCTGTGTAGTAGCCACCTTCTGTGGTTTTTCCTGTTTAAGTTGCAGATGAGCTTCAAGACTGAGGTACTAAGGTTTCCTGTGGCTGTTGGGTCAGTAGACTATCTCAGCAGGTGAGGCCTTGGTGACTTCAGAGAGTTCCCCTCAGCTCTTTCTGTGTGTAACCAGTGACCGGCACCTTCGGGGTCTTCCTCGGAGTGTGGAGACATGGGCTGAAGACAATTCCAAGAGTCCTTTCTTGCCATCTTTAAAGTCCTTGTCCTCAAGATAGCAGGAGGCCTGTTGGTTCTCCTGCCGCAGTAATCACAGCTGCTATTTCTGTCAGCTCTAACATCCCATCTTGCCCACACATGCCAGATGTGGAGAACCACAGTCACAGAAGGGTCACCGGTTAGGCTCTCACTTGGGAGCATGTGAACTTCAGTACTAATAATAGTCCATATTTCATCCTCACTCAGAATGGTTCTCCCCTAGGGGCTGCTGCAGCCTCATCCATAGAACAGGGCTGATGGGGAAGTGAGGTCTTGGCTAGACTTCAAACAGGCACAGGGAGGGAGGCAGCTTGAGTCAACACGGCAGGGATGGTGACAGCCACACCTCTGCCTCAGGCTTGTGCTTCTGCGGTCTCTGGGAGTCCTGTGAGGAGGTAAGAGTTCCTGGAGTGGAAGGCCAAGTACCTGCATGCCCAGGCATGCACTTATGGGAAGGGTGAGCACCCAGTGTGCTCTGAGTCATGCATGTCTCGCCCTCTCAGAACATTGTGATAAAAGATGTCAGGAAAAAAAATAACAAAAAAGCCTTACCACAGAAGATAGGAAGCTAAGTCTTCTCTCAGATACTGTGGTCGAGAATGGCAATGCCAGTCCAGTGCCACCAGGACTTTGGTGATGGCTCCCTTGGGCATAGGGCAGTTTCAGTATAAAATGGTTGTAATGCACTTTGATTAGCTTCATTGTTTTCCGCAAAACCTGTTAGTATACAAAGGCTCTTTGTTTCTCATTTTCCCCACTAATTTAAATATTGGGTAATTGTTCCGATGATTATATATAGATATGCTTTTTTTAGTTCTTTGAGACAGGGCTTCACTATTTATCTTTGGCTGGCCTGGAACTTGCCGTGTAGACCAGCCCGGCCTTGAATTCACAGAGATGTACCCTCTGTCTCCTGAATGCTGGAACTAACAGCGTGTGTCAACGCACCCAGCATATTGCATATTGTATTACTTTTTAAGGAAAGAATGGTGCTTGTGCTGATTGGTTCTGAGGTCACGTTGGAAGTCAGATGGAACCCTGGGAAGGGTCCAAGCACCTAGGAGCCTGCTGACTGCCGTCCAGGATGCTGGACTACGATAGGGCCACCGCAGCCACCTCCCTTGTCTTTTCTGTTGGCATCATCGGGCTCCAGTAGGAGAACACATTCAGAAGCACATCTCTAAACCACCTGGGTCAGCTAATCCATAGGTTCCTGGCTTCATCTCTTCAGAGATCCTGTCTCAAAAAGAAAGGGCTGGAAAGATGCTTCAGGGGACCTGAGTGCAGTTCCCAAGCATCCTTATCAGGTGGCATGAAACTAATTCCATTACCTGGGGATGTGATGTCCTCATCGGGCCTTTATGGGCATTTTTCATTCATATGCACCTATTTTCCCCATAACGTAAATTTACAGATTACAAGTCTTAATTCATATATTATGTGTGTAGATTTTTTTTCTTTTTTTTTTAAAGAAAGGGTCTCTGCCTAGACTAGCCTGGGTTTTCCAGTAATCTTCTTGCCTCAGCCTGCCAAGTGCTCAGATTACAACTCAGTGTCACCAGGCCTGGCCAGGTCTCAGTTTTCTGCTCAGCAGTTAAGAGCAATGGCTGCTCTTGCATAGGACCCATATTTTATTCCTATAATCCATATGGCAGCACACAACTCTCAATCCAACACCTTCTTCTGGCGTCTAACAAACATACATGGAGGCAAAACTGTTTTGGTTTGCTCAAGACAGCTGTGGCTGTCCTGAAACTCGTTCTATAGACCAGGCTGGTCTCAAACTCACAGATCCACCTGACTCTGCCTCCCACATACTGGGAGTAAAGGTTCAACCACTGCCTAGCTTATTAGTTTTTTAAAAGGTAGGCTCTTGGGGCTAGAGAGATGGCTCACCTATTAAGAGTACTGACTGCTCTTCCAAAACACCAGGGTTCAACTCCCAGCACCCACATGGTAGCTCACAACTCATAACCCCAGCTCCAGAGGTTTGCCACCATCACAGACAAACATACAAGCAAAACATCAGTGCACATAAGGTTCTGTTCTTGCTGGACAGGGCAATGCATACTTCTACTTAGAGTAGTTGGGAGGCAGACATAGGAAAATCACTGCAAGTTCAAGGCCAGCCAAGGGTGTATAGAGATCTTTTCTCAACAACAAAATATTTTACTTGTTTCCTTCAAAGTAATTTGCACACAAGGATTCTCTGTGTAGCCTTGGCTGTCCTGCTGGACTCCCCTTGCAGGGCATGCCAGCCTCTATCGCACAAAGGTGTGTCTGCCTCCATCTCGCTGAGTGCTGGGATTACAGGTGAGCACCACCACACCTGACAACAACAAAATCTTAATAATGATAATTTATCCCATTCCACACTTGCCAGAAATTGAAGGAAAACACATTCGTGATGTTTGAAAGGAAATTTCTTCCTTGGCTGCAAAATGGGGTCCTCTTCCTTAGCGCTTGGATTATCTGGCTGACAAGTTCCACAAAGAACCTGCTGAAACAGGAATGTGCCTTCACCACTGCTGGTGCAGGCTCAGTGCTGCCATCGTCTGGCCACAGTGTAAACTTGAGATGGTTCCACAGTCTTAGCTACTGTCCCAAAGTAGTTTGGTCCTCAGCCTCTGTATTAGGTGGCTTACAACCATCTGTAACTCCAGCTCCAAGAGATGCGACGCCTCTGGCCTCTGTGAGCATGTGATGCAGACACAGACATCGACACATAATTTGAAGAATAATTGCAATGGACGCTCGTGCTGAAGTCAAGCTTTAAAATCGGAGTTGAAAGTGAGCTACGTTTAAGGACAGAAGATGATAGTGTAGCAGGAAGCGGCGAGTAGGAAAACCATTGTAGGTGTTCCCAACAGTGGCAGACTGCAAAGTGTTGGAAGGGTGGGAAAAGAGAAATTGCCCGGGGCCACAAAGGGGGCCACAGTTCTTACAGTCCACAGCTGCTTCCTGTGGCTGTAAGCGTCAGGGAAGCCAACACCCTGCCCTGGGCTCAGGCTTGGGATTTGGTAGGCTGGTGGTGCCGGGATTCCTTGCTGCCACAGTGAGTATTTGCCGCCAGAAGGAGCACTGAAGCCCTCTTCCTTGAGCCTGACCATCTTCACCCAGGCTTCACTGCCTGCCCAGGCCTGAGCCCTATAAAGGTAAGAGATCTGGGTTCTAATTTCACTTCCTGAGGGCAGGTTAGCTTCAGAGACGGGAAGCAACATTCTGGCACATGGCAGGGGCCGTCTTATGTTGGGTTACATCACAAGCTGGCATCCGGAAGGAGTTCATGAGGAAACTACTGGATTGGTCCAGGTGCAGGCAGGGCTTTGATGGCATGTGCCAGGAAAGAGGAGTTTGTCCAGAGCCCTACTGAACAGATGGTGAGCGTTAGGGAGGCCAGTGAGGGGGTGTGAATTAGAGCCACCATCAGTCCAGGTCTCAGATCATCAGAGACGGAGCAGCTGCCACCAGCCTTGAGCTTGGAGAGGCAAGGACAGGCAGTTGCGAGGAGTGGAGGGCTGCAGCTGAAGGGGGGACCACGCACAGGCTCTGCATCTTGCAGAGGAGGAGGGTGGCTGCTACAAGAGGATGCT